>NC_091431.1:5356489-5729615 GCF_032191515.1 Phaenicophaeus curvirostris
GCCATCAAACTCTAATTAGCTTTGTATGGAACACATAAGTAGTTCAGTGGAGAGCCAGCAGTTTTCTTGAAAACATGAAGAGAGGAACGCCACTGGGTGTTTCTCATCAAAGCTAGTTTTAACTTCTTTCAAAACAAACAAAATAAGAGTTTTGATTCCCATCTTATGCTGGCAAATTTCCTCTATTAGGTAAGTGGGGAGCTGTTGTTTTACTGCTCTCCTTTTTTCATTTCGTCTAGCTGGAAAAAGAAACAATATGAGCACTATACAGTGTTAGAGAGTATCTCTGAAAAGGTTTGCCAGTAACTGGTGCAGGAATTACATGTCTGTTCCATAAACTGGCAGAGTCATCCTGTTAAGCATTTTGCCTAAGAAGCTGTGGAGCAACCTGAACACCAAAGGCAGATCCCCATAAGTGTATTTTATAAAACAAGGTAGCTTTTTGCTTCCCAAAATTATCACTATGCTATTAAATGCAAAGAACCTATGCAACAACAGTTGATTTAGTTTACCACAAGCATAGAGCAAATATTGTACTGAATTCAGTGACAAAGTGACCTTATGCTAGGGTATGAGAGACAAGTGTTTGAATTTTCATGGTATTTTCTGTCTCTCTTGACTGACATCCTTCAAATTCTTTTGCCTTTTGAGTGTGTTTCTTAAGGTCTTTCCATTTAAAAGGTCATAGATTTCCCTTATGGATGTCTTTCAGACAGAAGAAAGGCTGCAGAGAGAGGCAATGGGGGAGGATCCTCAGACCCTACTGTTTTGCTGTGATGTGACTTTAACAGCACAGCCATCATAGGAGGTCGCATCTTCACTTCTTCTACAGGCTCCTGCAGGAAATCAGAATGTAGAAACTGTATCAAATATTGCAACTTGCCTGCAAGTTGAGCATGTCCAGAGAAGGGCAACAGAGATGGTGAAGGGGCTGGAGAACTAGAATTATGAGAGGTGGCTGAAGGAAACAGGGTTTTTTAGCCTGGACAAAAGGAGGCTGAAGCGAGACCTTATCACTGTCTGCAACTACCTGAAAGGAGGTTGTAGTGAGGTGGGTGTTGGTCTCTTCTCTCAAATAACTAGTGATAGGACAAGAGGAGAAGGCCTGAAGTTACAGATACACTTCACAGCAGGGATGCAAATAACAGAGGAACACAAGCAGTTTTCTGAAGGGAGTTGGAACTTTCAACAACACTGCAGAAATTTGTCCATTTATAAATGGACCTGGGTTCTGGAACAGAGCATCAGAGCAGTCAGAGCCAGATAGTGCTTTCTTGTTGCCTCACCCCAGGTCTCCTATCTCAGTGCAGCAGACTGACACCGTGCACTCTTCTGCAGCCTGCTCAAAGCCATTGTGACCTGCAGACATAAGCACCATGCCTTGAGGATCTGCAGCTAACCCAGGAGATTCAAGCTTGCATAGGATACAGGCTTTATGTGCTTACCCATTCCTCCTTACTTAAAGCAACATGCTGATGGTAAGCAGCTGCTGGCGGGGGGGTCTGTTAATGTTGCTGGGACCATGGTGGTCTCTGCTTTTGATTGTCCAGGGAGAAGACTGGCAGATTAGAATCATAGAATCATTAAGGATGGCAAGTCCAACCATCAGCCCAACACCACCATGACTACTAAACTAGGTCTTGAAGTGCCACAGCTACACATTTTTTGAACACCTGCAGAGGTGTTCCCCTCCACTACTTCCCTAGGCAGCCTGTTCCAATGCTTCACCATTCTTTCAGTAAAGAATTTTTTTCTAATACCCAACCTACACCTTTTCTGACACAACTTGAGGCCATTTCCTCCTGTCCTATCATAAGTCATTTGGGAGAAGAGACCAACACCCACCTTGCTACAATCTCCTTCCAGGTATTTGTAGAGAGTAATAAGGTCTCCCCTCAGCCTCCTCCTCTCCAAACTAAACAGCTCCAGTTCCCTCAGCCACTCCTCATAGGACCTGTGCTCCAGACTCTTTACTTCTCTGGACATGATAAAGCCCCTCAATGTCTTTCTTGCAGAGAGAGTCCCAAAGCTGAACACAATATTCAAGGTGTGGCCTCACCAGCACTGAGTACAAGGGCATGATTGCTTTCCTAAACCTAGTGGCCAATCTATTTCTGATACAAGTCAAGATGCTGTTGGCATTTTTGGCCTCCTAGGCACAGTGCTGGCTCGTACTCAGCCAGCTGCTGACCAGCACCCTGAGGTTCTTTTCTGCTGAGCAGATTTCCAGTCACTCTTCCCCAAGCATGTAGGATTGCATGGACTTGTTGTGACCGAAGTGCAGGACTTGACACTTGGTCTTGTTAAACCTCATACAATTGACCTCAATCCATCAATCCAGCCTGTGTTGTTAAGCAATACATAGTGTAACGTCCCCACTGTTCCTATTCACAAAGATGGTGTTATAATGCCTGAACTAAAGGAATGACATGGCTATAATGCCTCCCACATAGTGCTAAAGTTCATTGTTGAGGCATGTGATCTTACACCTGCCAGATTAAATAAACTTTTCAGGAGTAAGGTGGCTGGAGATGAAGCCAGTTCTTTTATGTGCTGGGTAGGCAAGATGCCAAGGCTGAGGCTTCATAGCATTTTTAACATACCTAGATCACACACTGAGCATGATTTTTTGCCGAGCACATAGATGTATCCAGCCTCTCAGTCACAATTGCATTCATCTTTTATGGTCTCTGTTCTCTCTATGGGCTTATGTTGGAGTTACATGACTCCCCTAATAAACTGTAGAGGGGGCAGATGGCATGTCCAGTAGGCTCTGGAACTCAGCAAGGAGTTTTTCCTTAACTGAAGAGGGGCACTGGTGCCTTCTCAGAACTGTGTGGGTCTTCACAAGGAGCGAATGTATTGGATCTTCAGTGCTGGTCCAAAAGCAAGAGAAACACAGTCCCATACAGGCTCTTTAGAAAGAAAGTGAAACTTAGCCAGAACAGTGATTTATGTACTAGTGTGTCATCTAATTAACATCACCAGTTTGAAACAATACTGGCAGCTGGAAGTCTCAGTCTCTTGATTGTATCCCGATATGCATGTAAGTAACTTTATCTCCCTCTTCTTTTTGGTGTAGACAAGGCAGTCTTTCCCTTCCCTTTCCATGGCTAGTGCTCGTATCTATTGCGGAGAGGCACCTGGGGAGGCGTGGGCAAGGAGGGAGACAAGGGAGCTCAGGGTGTGATTCCTCTGATCTATCTCCTGCTTAGACCCCCTGATGCTCCTTAGCCTCTCTACTTCCTCTCACAGCTCTGCCACCAGTCTGAGGAGATCTTCCACCTGCTCACACCTTACACAATTGTTGCCCCTGCTGCCCTCTGTTTCCCATGCAAGCTGGTGGCGCTCCCTGCAGCGAGAGACCTGGCACAGCTGCATGTTTTTCTGGGAGCTCAGTCTGGGTAGATGCATCCCTTCTGATAGGTGCAGAGGATGCAGCTTCCAGCCAGGTGGACACCAAGGCTAGGCTTCTTCTCACTGACTGACCTCATCTCTTGAGCGTGGAGACTGTGCCCACCCTCCGCCTTTGCTGCTCGCCCTGACTTCATGAACTGTCTCACAAACTACCAAGCCCTGCCCTTCTGACAAGCCACACTTCTGTTTGCCCACTCTTGTTCGCTGCACTCCTAAGGGAACATTTGAATCTCCTGTGGCTGCTTCCAGGACTAGCCCCAAACTCGTCAGCTGTCACATGGCAGCTACTGCTACCAAGAGTCCGGAGCCACCCATCCCTCGCCCTGTGCTGGGGGTTCCCTCACTGCGCAAAGCATATTTTCTGTCTTGCTCTAGGTCTGCAGACTTCCTGTGCCTGCTGCTGATTCTTGATGATAATATTAGACAAAAGCTTAAGGAAAGGGTTTTGTGCTAAGAACTTTGTCTCGCAAATGACAAGAAGTGCTTTTCAGCAGCAAAGGAGCCCTGTACAGTACAGCTGCTAAGCACAGCCCTGCAACACCAGGAGATACAGCACAGTGCCATGCAGGTCAGTGCTGGAAGCCTTGGTCTTAGCAGGCAAGCAGCCAGTCTCACAAGCTAGGGGAAGAAGCCTCGGTAAAAACATTTTGATGTGGGGCACTGAGACTCTGAAATAATTGGTTAATCCAGCTAGACCATAAGGATTAAAACACAAAGCTCAACTCTGCATATTAATTCCTCCATTTGAGTCTTTTCTATCATTACTTTGAAAATAATAAGTGAAAAGCTGGATGTGATTCAAATACTGGAATTAGAATCTGTATCGTCCCTGTGGGTCCTGGTCATTGCTCCATGCTGATGAGCCAGACTAGTTTGCTCCCTTCCCACTGCAGAAAATCCAGTTTCTTCTTTCCATTTAATACTCTGTGTCCTGGGGAAGTTTAAGTTGCTTGAAGTGGGGATGTCTGTCATATGTGCAATTCAACTGCGTAAAGAGGGAAAACAAATTCTGATGGAAATTACAGGCTTGCTGACTCCGATCTATGTTCTTATCAAGCGAAAAATAATGTGTAGAGTTCCTTATCAATCATGCACTGCTTTGTGGGGAAACCAGCATAAGGAATTAACAGCTTCAGCTAGGATGTCTTGACTTAAAAACATTGTGATTTATTTTTCATTTCTTAATGCATGAGTTAGATGTTACAATCAGCACCTGCTTTGTAGGTCAAGATTAGCCTTGTATAGGTGTTTCTCTGCACAGTCAGCATCTTGCTGCAATTGGAGATGTTTCCTCAAGCATTACAATGTCCTGTTTGGCAGCATGAAGAGATATTTAAGGAGTGTATGAGGCATGGGGGTAAAAGAGACACACAATTTTCTTTGGAACTGTGGAAATGTGATTAAATTAAGCCCATATCAACCAAATCTTGTGGTTTTACTTTTCTGCAGCAAACAGTGAAAGGATGTACATGAAACAGTATGGATTTAAACCAAGGCCAGTTTGTGGCAATGTGAGAGTGGGGAGAGTTTATGAAGTGGTTTTCTATTAATAGTCTATGCTGCCTGAAGAAAATACCTTCTTGTTTTTTTTATGAATGAAAATGTAGGTCAAATTCTGTTTAACATTCTTTAATCAGAATATGTTGTTAAGAATTATACAGAAAAAAAATAGTTGAGTAAAAGTTACTTCTTCCAGAATTTGTTTGTTTTATAGAAAAAAAATCAAAGAAAGTTCAGAATTTGTCCTATGCAACATAATCTAGAAAGTTACCTTATTTTTAGGAAAAAAAATCATTTTCTAGATGAAGACATTGAATTTTCCACTGGCTCAGGCTGCAGTAGAATAAGGTCACTGCTAGCAAGCTATACACATGATCTTGGAGGCCAGCTGTAATAGACAATACATAATGAAGTTCAACTGCCTTTTCTTTATAACTGGTATTAAGGATTATGTACAATATTTAATGATTTATATGAACTATGTGCCCTGCACAGTCTTTTGAGCTTTTTCTAGAAGTAACTCATCCCACAAAGGTCTCTAAAGGACTCAGGTGGTACTGTGCTCTGACTCACTTTCAGGGTTAGTGTAAAAACCTGGAAGTTTTGGAAGAGACTCTAATGTTGACTTAGTAAGGGATAGGGTTCTGCATTCATAGGACTTCTGTTTGATTCACTGTCGCATCTTTCAGAAAAGGCAATCAAACTCTAATGACCCTGGTTACCTCTTAGTAGCCATTTAAGAGTCTAACATCCTTGATCAAATTGTAAATGTGTAGGGTATTGTGTCTTTATTCCTGTTATCAGCTAAAGGAAAACAACATTTGTGGGTCTCAGCCCATGCTCAGTTTCAGTTCAGACTTCAGCAGGAAAAGGTCAACTAAACTTTTTCGTATTTCAGTGGCCCATTGTGTTAGTGGCCCCATAAAAAATGTGTGTGGGTAGTGCTGAATCTGAAACATTGCTTCCAATGACCCAGTAGTATTCAGTGTAAAGTGGATATTGCAGGTAGAGTCTTGGTTGCATCAAAATTGGGATGACTGTGCAGTGTAAGTGGGAGTTTCCTCATGGGGTATCAGAGGAACTATATTTTCTCGTAAAATAATTTTACTTCACCATCTCAATGAGATTTCCCATTGCATCCCCCTTCCAAAATGCTAATGAGGGGGGTTTTCAAACAGAAATTCCTTCCTGGGATCATCACTTTTCATTAAGAGCTGTTGTTCTAGGAGCAGTGCCATCCTTTTATTTGTTGTTTGAGACCCATGGTGATTTTAATTAAGCGGACATTGTCTATGTGCATTGTGGTGGCTGGATGCAGTGACCATGGAGCTATAATTATAAGCATGTGGGGCAGCTGAATTTTTTGCTGCAAGCCTTTAGCGGACTGTTGTCTTCATCAGAGAGGATCCTTCCTCCTCTTGGACAGCTTTATACTGCATAGTCTCACATATAACATCGGCCGTGGGTTTGTGGCAGTCATGATATGTTCATGTTCAGAAGCTCTAAGCAGGAGTTAATCCTACAGGGCTCCATGTGGATGAACTCCGCCTTTGCAATCCCACATACACAGGATGACTGTTACGGTTCTCTTACCTGAATGCTGAGTTGTGAGACATTTCTATGTGGATGCAGAGGTACTCTATTTTAGCAGGTCAGCACAGGAGAAACCTATCCTTTTATATCATGCAAGGGTAGCCTATGGATGAAACTGAGAAAAGTAATTCTGCAAGTGTGTTTTCTCCACATGAGTAAGAACTTCTATTCTTTATGCAGATGACAAAATCAGCTGGAAAGGGGTCTGCAGATCAGAAATGTTTGCTCTTTTTCTGGGATCACTTAAGTTGTTTAAAGGGAGCTGTATCTATTTATCTCTCCTAAATCACCCCATTCTTGTACATAAGCAAATAACTTCTCTGACACTCACTTCTGGATAGAATGGATGCAAGGCCACCATGAAAGCTGCTGTATTTGGCCTGGGCATTTTCTTTCTTCTCCCTGAGCACTCAGCTCTCTAAAAGTTATTCTGCCTTCCCCTTAGCAGGAGCCTGTTCAATATATGGGAAGCAAAGCAGTTCCATAACCTCCAGCCTTTTCTACTTACTCCCTCACCAAGGTCTGCCTCTGTGAATTAAGCCTATTCTATATACAAAATCAACAGGCCAAGATAGGTCTCGCATGCTGTGACAAGCTGTTGATTTAATGGGAATCAGCCCTTATGACAGCAATCTCCAGTTTAAACAAGTTTCATAAGAGAGGAGGTGGAGGGCATACCTGATTGTTAACTTTTCACCTGTCTCCAGTCTCTCTTGTACTTCCTGCTACGCATATACCCATGGAAAGAGGAAGTATGAGGAAGGGAGTTGAACCCAGCCCAGATCTATCTGGCAGATTTCACCTACTCCCTGAAGTCATTTGTCTGATGTACCTGTCCAGCTGGGAGATCCTGCTATTCATTGCTAAATCGGCTTGTTGCTTGGAGTGACAAAGTGGCCACAGATTTGTCATAAGGCTTGTAAGTACAGCTGAGATACATGGAAAGCATTGCAGCAGTATCTTTCACTCCTGCATCCAATCTAGAATTTTGCAAAGCACAGTTTGCTTTATTCAAAGAGAGAGGGTAAGGTAAGCCACAGAGGTCCTAGGCACTTAGGACATTGGAAATCATGAATCTGTGCTTTAGGTAATAAGCCTCCTGCACAGGGAGACCATGCATGAAAAGTGTGGCAGTTTCTTAGATGCTATGTAGGAGCACAAAGTGCCATCTCCTTAAGTTCAGAAGCTGGATTCCAGTATACAAATGCAGGGAAATTGTCCCTGGTTTGTGTTTTAGGTGAAATAAAGCTTAGCCAGGTAACCATGGGTTTCAATGGACTGGGGTGGAGAGAGCCTTGCAGAGAAACACCTAAGGGAGCGAGGCCAACACCTTATATTTGTGTGTCAACGGTGTAACTGGAGAGAAAAATGGATCTCAGAAACTGACAAGTAGGGTCTCTGATTCTGTGAGGATCAAGGTAAGAGAGGAGCTGCATGAGGTGTCATTTTGCATGACCTGAAAGAACACGTATTTCCCAGTGCTCAAACAGAAGTCTGGACAAGCCTCCAGCTTGCAGTTATGGAGGCTGTGCGGCTACTCATAACAACAAGATTTTTACTGAGCACAATCATGCCAGGGCATGTGGTGATCTGGTTGGATACACCTGGCAGGACGGTGAGATCCTCCTTCCTGTACTGGCAGCATGTAATGAAAGCAGGCATTCTGCCACTAACCTTTGAGGCATGTTTATTCTGCTCTTACAGCATCCCTGCTTCAGTTCTACATCCTGTCTCTTCTGGTGCTGTGATTTCTATTGTATGCTGTTTACAACAGCAGAAAATGTTTAGAAATGCGTTTTGCAAAGTGATGACAGTACCATGCTGTATCGTTGCAACTGGCAGGGATGGTTAGAGTCAGGAGAATTTCCCACTCTTCAAACAGAACAGGAAAATAAAATAATTGACCAGATAGGAATGAAGCAGGTAAGGAGAGTGTTAGGTATGGGAGAAAAAAAATAGGAGAAAATTGTTAGCCTCCTGTTTTTCTTACTATTTTCTTTCCTGTGAATCATTACTGTTGGACTGCAGAGGAAACAAGTTTACAGACTTGATTTTGCTGATAAGAACTATGATTACACTACAGCAAAGACAGTCCCTTAAACTAACACCCTGAGAAAATTTTTGGTTTTCATGATGAGTGGTTCTCTAGCATTATGCTAACCACAGGTTGAAATCTTTAGCAGAACCCAGAAGAAATTTTCCTCTGGAGTTATGTGTGGCCCTGAACTGGCAACAGAAAAATGAGGTGTCAGCATTTTTTTTCTTGTTTCTGTACTTGCTGCCCTTGCTGTGAGCTTTAAATACATAAGGAATGCTATCTGCCAGCTGCACAGAGCTGAGAAACTGAAGAAAATGTCTCCTTGAAGAAACTCACATGATTCTTTGAAAACAATTTTTTACAACTGCTTTTCTCACTTTGAAGCAGACTATAATTTTCCTCCACCTCTGCCATTTTTGGGTGCATTTGTTCTGTGTTGGCACAGTGGGCAGATGCTCACCTTCTTCCGTTGGCTGTTCCATGAGGGGCCGGAAATTTATTTGAAGTGCAAGATGAAGCCAACGGGAAACTTCTTCATTGAACCGGCTGGTGGTAGTTTCTCCAGTGTTGTGCTGTTCATATCCTCAAAGGAAGAGTATCCCCAATGGATTTTTTGAGTTGGGGAATTTTTTTGGTTTTCCCACCATGTTTTTCTGGATTTTCATACCATAAACCTTAGCCTGCTGTCAGATCTGGGCATGTATTTTCCCAGTGAGATCAATCAAATAGCCTTTAGTTCCTGTGCTGCTCCACGGAGTACTTTCAACACATGCATGAGCTGACTTTATACCAAAGAAATCAGGCACTTCTACTGTACAAGGGGAGTAGACAGCTTTACTAGGGCTTAACTGCCCCAAGGATTTACACGGCTTTAGATGTGGCCATTTCTCCACAGACTGTATTACTCTGTGAGCTGAATAACCTCTCTATCACTTCCCACACTATGCAGTCAGATTTTTAAACAAGAATAAAAATTATCCTGTAATGGAAAAAATGATGTAGTCTGTGACTGCATTGTCACAGAGAAATGTTCTGGTGCAGCTTGGGTTTTTTATGGTCATATGTTTGCTCTGGGATTTTGGTTTGGTTTTTTTTTTTGGTTTGTGGATGTCTGGGGTTTTTTTATTGGAACAGTTTGACAAGTAAACTGTTTGAACAAGTTTGACAGTAAACTGTAGGGTATTTTGATCAAATCTAATACATGATTCAGACAAAAATTCTGCACCCCTTCTCCGATGAATGAAAAGTCAGTGTTGTTACGATGAGCATGAGAGAAGGGCAAACATACAAAAGCCTGGCAAACATGCTCAAAACCTGTGATTCAAAGGTTTCCTGAACCAGATGAAATTTCATTTCGTGAAGTAGTCCTCACAGTATTCCTTCCCCCTTGCTGTCCTCAGGCTCCCCTGAGGTTCCCATCACTTTCTAGCACCCACAGCATCCCGAGACAATGGTTTCCACAGCAGGCCCGTGTCTTGGCTTCAAAGTTGCCCTGTCCACTTTCTCTTGATGCCCCTTTCTTTCTTGCAGTGGAAAACAGAGTAAGCAGTAGATGCCCACTGACTGGCTCCATGCCACCACTCATGATTTTGCGGATCTCCATTTTGTCCTTCTGACATCTCTTTCTCTTCCAACTGGATGTAGTCCTATGTGGCATACTTTGTTTTTAGCAGTAGAGAAGTAGCACCAGCCACCTTTAGAGCTAAACAGCAATTTCTTTCTGAAATCAAGCTTCTTGGAAAATGAAATAAATCTATGGTTTCCATGTTGCATAGCCACTTGTGAATGCCTGAGTACATATCTCATTCTGTGTTGAAGAGATTTCAGTATGTGAGTAATCTTGTTGCTTGACCTATGTTCTTTCCCCATCATTTGAGTCTGTGAGTAAAAAAATCAAGTACTTTCACTTTCAAATTATCCTAGTATTTTTTGTTGAAGGGAAGGATCTAAGATTTGAATCTCATTTTACTCATGAACATCCCAAATATTCAGAGTGTCCTGGGTGTACCACGTAAATGGTATTCCACTACCATTTTGGAAAGGTAACTGTCCATTATGAGTATTTACATTCTTACAAAAGTGGCACACCTCAGATAAATAGGTAGGTAGATAGATATAAATCTTTTGTTTTAAGCCTACTAGGTTCACGGTAAATCTAGCTTCTGCGCCTGTTTTCTAACCTGCTTTCTATAATCGTTTCACTTCCCTGGAAAAAAAAATGAACACTGGGTGTTCACAGAATAGTTTCAAACAGCTAGGCGTATGCATGTTTGGCACCCCAGCCAACTATTTTCACTCCCCCTCTCAAAAGCTGCAGGAACTGTACAGAATCTGGTGATCTTGTATATACCCAAACATATGTCTTCCCCTTATGCCTTGACCTCTGCACCATAGAGGAGATCAGGATGTTCTGAGGGATTACTACTAGGAGGTGATTAGTACTAACTGCTAGCTGAAGCAGTGATGGATTACTCCCTGTGTTGCAGGGAAAAAAAAGAGGACATTATTTCACTGAATCTGTCTGGAGTGAACCTGTTTAAAGCAAGCATTTCATTTTCTTGGTGACAGAATCCTTAGTAAATTACTAACTTAACTTGCATACTTGGAAAAAAATATACTTATCAGTACATGAATTAAGTAATGAGGAATGTTTACTGGCTTCAACTTAGAAAAGTGCCTTAACAAGTGTTCAGATGTAAGCATGTGCTTTATTTACATTCCAATGTTTTCAAGTATAGTTCTGACTAAGGAGCCTTCTCAAACAGGGGCTGGTTTCACATACTGAATGTCTAAAATCTTTGCTATGCTGATTTTTGTCAGCCAACGCAGTCTTATGCCATGTTTTTTTTCAGAAGGTACCCATATAAACCAGGAGTACATAGTAACAACCTTTAGTGACAGGGAGGAACACAAACTTAATGTGATCTAGTGACCTCAAGGTGAAACGTCCTGTGAGCTAATTACTAATGCTGCAATTTACAAAATCTTCAGAGAACAAAAATACTTTTACTGTTATGCTCCTTAGTCATAGCCGTGGTACAAAATCAGAGAGTAAGAAGCGTGCGGTTAGGCTGACTGAAAGCCAGTGAAATGGAAACATGAGCCTTACTCCAATCTGACTCCACAGAAGCCCACTAGTGGGTAAGTAGTTCAAGTATTTTAGTGCCTGCTGTGTTGCTGCCTACAGGGAAAATACTGTAAGTGCTTTCCCTTTCTCACAAAGAAAAGAAGTTTCCATCTATGTTTTATAAGACTGTCTTGTCACATCCATTATACATCATGACACAGCCAGTCAGAGGAGGTACTGTGGTGATTTCCATCAAGTATTTTAGTGACAAGATTTTCGTGAAGGGTAGAGTACGTATTAAAAAAAAAAAATGTAGGTCATTTAACTGTGAAGATGTAGGTGCCTTATGCTGGCCTATGGAGCGTCAGATGTAGGGTGTTAATGCCTTCATATGTGAAATACAAACATTCTGACATCTGGCCAGCTTGGCACACACAAAGCAGAATTATCTTTAATGTGAGAATATTAGGCCATTAACTAGAACAGCTTTTAGAAATACTTTATTCCAGTCCATGGCTGACCATCTGTTTGAGGAAATAGCGAAGAACAAATTCTGGTTTTCCATCTCCAAAGTACGCTGTTCACATCACAGAATGAAAAAAATGGCAAGAGAGATCCCTAAACAATGTTGAGGGGTTTTGACCCCTGAAACACCCAATATGCTATTTCACTCAAAAATGCAAATGAGGAAAAGGAGATTGTGGGAGCAATAAGAGGCATGGTCAACAAACTATCAGTTTTTTATAAGAAAGGGTTTTTAAAGATGCATGCATAAATTTTGTGTGCCTGTGTGTGCCCAAATACAAACTACATTCTGTGTGCACAGAGTGATGAGCTATCAAGTTTTCATTTGAAGGCAGGCCAAAAAAATATTTTTCTATTCTTAAAAAACTTCAGAAGAATCTATTTTTCAGCAGTAATATTCTTACATACTTCAGATGAGGAGAGGTGTACATGTAAATATACACAAACAATCAACACGTAAGACTGCACAGTGTATTATAACACTGCTTGACATATGCATCATTTGACTACTTTGCGTGTTCTCCATTCATTACTCCAGCCCTCCCATCACCATTCTGATGTCTCACTCCGTGGCAAGAATGGTCCAGACAGTTATCTATCTTTATGTTTTACTTTGTTTTGAGTTAGCTTGACATAAAAAAAAAACATATATCCTGATAATAATTGTAAATGTAATGCTTTCACTCAAAATGTCCTGGTTTAAGGTCCAAAATAATCAAAATCAATTTCTGCATAAGCAGCATCTTATTCTATGTCCCTTGAGGACAGGCATGATGGCATGAAATCTCTGGGAAGAAATCCCCGGGAAGAAATCCCCGGGCAACGGTAGGGCATCTAGAAATTAGAAAGAAAAATTACTTTGATGACTTAAGGAATCCCCAAATATCTTCAAGTCCAGGCTTATAGCTACTGAAATATTTAAATAACAAAAACATGCTTTCACAGGTAGGGAATAAAAACTATTGTTCCTGGAAAAACTGAGGCTGATACATTTATTTGACAACCTTCATTCAGTTCTCAGTATTTCTATCTTGGCTGCAAAGTCTAAAATGAGAAAAGGCCTCTAGGAAGAAGGGACCCGCGTCTTGGGTGGGCTACAGGGAGGAAGTGAGATCGTGCAGAGAAAAAATCAGGAGGGCTAAGGCCCAACTAGAAATCAGATTGGCAAACTCTGTGAAAGATAACAAAAAGTATTTCTTTAAATATATGAACGATAAAAGGAGGACTAGGGAGAAAATTCAGTCCCTACTGTATGCAAGTGGAACAACAGTGACAGGGGATGAGGACAAGGCTGAGGTACTTAATGCCTTCCTTGTCTCAGTCTTTAATAGTAAGGGAAGTTGTTCCCTGTGTGTACAAACCCAGGAGTTAGAGGAGCAGAATGAGGCTCCCATGATCCAAGAGGAGGTGGTTAGAGACTTGCTTGCCCAGCTAGACACCCACAAGTCTATGGGGCCGGATGGGATTCATCCAAGGGTATTGAAGGAGCTGGCGGATGTGCTGGCCAAACCCCTTTCCGTCATCTTCCAGCAGTCCTGGAGGACTGGGGAGGTTCCACTGGACTGGAGGCTGATGTTGTGCCCATCTACAAGAAGGGTCACAGGGAGGACCTAGGGAACTACAGGCCTGTCAGTCTGACCTCAGTGCCAGGGAAAGTCATGGAACAGGTGATCTTGAGTGCTATCATGAAGCACATGCAAGAGAACCGGGTGATCAGGCCCAGTCAACACGGGTTCATGAAAGGCAGGTCTTGCCAGACTAACCTGATCGCCTTCTATGACAAAGTGACTCGGCTGCTGGATGAGGGAAAGGCTGTGGATGTATCTTCCTGGACTTCAGTAAAGCCTTTGACACAGTTTCTCAGAGCATTCTGCTTCAGAAACTGTCAGCCTCTGGCCTGGCCAGGCGCACACTCTCCTGGGTGGAAAACTGGTTGGGTGGCCGGGCCCAGAGAGTGGTGGGAAATGGTGTGAAATCCAGCTGGAGGCCAGTGACAAGTGGGGTTCCCCAGGGCTCAGTGCTGGGTCCAGCCCTGTTCAATGTCTTTATCAATGACCTGGATGAAGGCATTGAGTGCACCCTTAGCAAGTTTGCAGACAACACTAAGCTGGGTGGAAGCGTGGGTCTGCTGGAGGGTCGGGAGGCTCTGCAAAGGGATCTGAACAGGCTGGACCACTGGGCTGAGTCCAACAGCATGAAGTTTAACAAGGCCAAATGCCGGGTCCTGCACTTGGGGCACAACAACCCTGTGCAGTGCTACAGACTAGGAGAAGTCTGGCTGGAGAGCTGCCTGGAGGAGAGGGACCTGGGGGTGTTGGTTGACAGCGACCGAACATGAGCCAGCAGTGGCCCAGGTGGCCAAGAAGGCCAATGGCATCTTGGCTTGTATCAGAAACAGTGTGACCAGCAGGTCCAGGGAGGTTATTCTCCCTCTGTACTCAGCGCTGGTGAGACCGCTCCTTGAATCCTGTGTTCAGTTCTGGTCTCCTCACCACAAGAAGGATGTTGAGGCTCTGGAGCGAGTCCAGAGAAGAGCAACAAAGCTGGTGAAGGGGCTGGAGAACAGGCTTTATGAGGAATGGCTGAGGGAACTGGGACTGTTTAGCCTGGAGAAGAGAAGGCTGAGGGGAGACCTTATTGCTCTCTATAACTACCTGAAAGGAGGTTGTAGAGAGGAGGGTGCTGGCCTCTCCCAAGTGACAGGGAACAGGACAAGCTCTGCCAGAGGAGGTTCAGGCTTGACAGCAGGAAAAAAATTTTCAGGGAAGAGGTCCTTGGGCATTGGAACAGGCTGCCCAGGGAGGTTGTTGAGTCACCATCCCTGGAGGTATTCAAAAGATGGGTGTATGAGGTGCTGAGGGGCATGGTTTAGTGATTGATAGGAATGGTTGGACTCAATGATCCAGTGAGTCTTTTTGCAACCTAGTGATTCTGTGATTCTGTGATCCTTGATGGGGATGGGTAAGGAGAAATGCCCCCTGCAAGGTAAAGAAGACTGTTAAAAAGCAAACAGTTGGTCACTTGTAAGAGGAAGTTGTTGCAGGGGAGAAAAGTAGGTCATTCTCTTGAAACACCTGAGAGAGTCTCCTACCTGCTGAAGTGAGTAGCTTCGGCATGGATGAGTGGCCATTTTCATGAACAAAACTGTGAAAATCCTCAGATGTGGAAAAGACCATGCTGTCATTGATGCCACTGGGACAGCCCAGTTTCTGAGTGCCAGCTGCTAGTATGTGCTAGTGGCTTGAACTTTAAACAAAACCATCTGGAGGGTTAACCATCCCAGTTACTTTGCAGGTAAATCCCATGTGATTTGGCTAAGACACCTTCTCCACATTGAGCCTGGGGAGAGCATTATCACCAGACTTGGCCAGGATAAAACACAGTCTGCAGACTGCCTCCCTTCCTCCATGAAGCCACCCACGACTTTCATGTCACCTTAGTGTCACAAAATTGCACCATGCAAGCCATGGTTTTGGCCCAGCATCTAAAATGCGAAAGCACATCTTTGTCCCTTTAACTTCTCTCTCTGCTGTTATGCCTGTTTTCTCCCCTCCTCTGGGACTGTGCACTCTGTTGCTGCTCCGGCTGCCAGGAGCGAGTGAGGAGAATTTCCCCTGCTAGCAAGCAAACAGCTAGTCTGGGGCTGGCGTCTACCCAGGATACTGCTGTTTGCATACCAGCAGGCAGATGAGCAGGTGAAATGGAATTGGTGACATCTGTACAGATGTGTTTGACTGCTTACATTCTCTTACGAATCTGCTACACTTAAAGCCTGTTTCTCTGACAAGATATCTGTCTCTCTCTCTCTCAAATTATTTTTCCAAGGAGAAAAGGAAAAGGCAGACAGAAATAGAAGGCAAGAGACAACAGCTTGAGGACCAGATACTTCAGCTGCAGCATTTCAAGGTAAGGGACTGATGCCAGAAATGATGGATTGACTAAATCTGTTGATTATTAGACATGCAGATCACACGTCTGAAAGCTGGGAAGAGCCCACTCCGACATGAAGCAGCTTTCACTGCCGGAGCCTATCTCTTGCAGTGATCGTGTCCTGCCTGCTTTTCATTCTGTGTGTTTCATGCACAGGACATTCTGCACATGTTGCAGAAATGGCTGAGGAACATGGAGTCAGGAGGGTGTGAGTGCAGGCAGCACAGCAGCGTTGTTATTATTAAACATTGTTATTTATTATACATAATGATAAGACACCAATTGCTGTGGATTGGGTGTGCACTGCATAGCTTCAGTGAGCACTTTCTGCCTGCAGAGCTGAGTTGGATTTTTCTGATTCCTATCATCAGGTTTTGTGTGTGTGTGCATGTGTGTGTGTTGCAGAGATGGTGTTAGTTAACATGCATGCGCATGTGTGTATGTGTGTAAAGATTTAATTGTAGAATGAAGTTATTAGGTGTGCATAGCATAAAAAAATGGGAAGGTATGCACATGCAGGGAGTGTGTTGATGCATATGTTCGTGTCTACATGGAGACGTGCATTGCTATTCAACAAGGTGCAAAGCAGCCCTAGTCCCTGTTGGACTCCATGAAAGCTGCAGACAGCATCATTTGAAATCCATCCTGTTTATTTCTATCATTTAATCTTCCTGACAGTAGTAGAATTTATCTTCGTATTTGCACATAGGAAAAGAAGAGCAAAAATATATGTGTGATTTTTTTTTGCAACCAGTGTGCATTTGTGGGTCAAATCTCATTAGATTAGTTCAGTAGGGGAGCCCAAGGAATTTCAGTCATTAAATTATCTGGGAAAGATAATCATGACTGGACAGTTTCTCCTTGCAGCAAGTGAGCTGGGCTGTGCTTTGAAAAATAAGATATTTATGTAGCTTGTGAAATAGTGTGTGTGTGTGTGTGTGTGTGTGTGAATAGGGCACCTGCACAGGGAGACAACGCACAGCACACCTTCTCTGCCCACACACATACTGGAAGACCAGGCTTCAAGTTGCTACAGGCAGGATGCTTTTCTTGTTTCTCCAAGCCCCTGCCATCATGATCAGTAAACTCTTCCTCATTTTCTGGTATATATAATGCAGAAAAGCCCAATTAATTCACTGCAGGCTACACAAATGCTCTGTCAGGTTCACCATATAGCTGCAGATGTCGTATCTTTTCAGGCTGCCATTGACTACAGACAAGGGAAAATTTCTTCTGAAGACTGTACGTTGGTGCAGCACAGCAGTAATATGCCTTTCCAGTGCCTTCATGCTACTTGTTTTTTTTTTCCTTTTGCTGCAAAGCTGAGGACTCCTTTATCATGTTAACTGTTTCCAAGCTAACTGAATTGCACATTTTCATGAAATTCTTCTAAGCAGAGCCTTTTGGAAAACCAATTCTCTACTTCATCTGAGTTATCTTGATATACCTTTTGCTAAACTGGATTTCATCATCATCCACAGGGAAAAGGATAACCTCTCAAGTGGTGCAGTGGGGTCAGATCCTCAGCTGGTGTAAACAGACTTACTGGCTTCAGCCCTATTACACAGATTGCCACTAATGGATGTTCAGCCTTGCTGCATGGATTTCCTGAGTGACACACATGAAAATGAACTATTTCTCTTTATTATTTAGCTCACAGCCTGGAGCAAGAGCAATAATCACACAAGAAGCTAAGGGGAGATCAGGGCACAGAAATTTAAAATGGCAGGTTTCTCAGCTAGAAGCACAAGGCAGACTTAAGGTCTGTAAAGCTGGGTGCAAGGATGAACATCAAGATACGATAGGAGCTTCTTAATCTCTCCATTTAGAGGCATCACTTGCTACTGAAGAAGAAGTATGTTGCTTTTACTGGAGTGGTTGTAGAGACTGCTGCTCCAGGAGCTGCCTATTCCACCTCATTGTACCACCAAATAATCATCTGCTAGGAGACCTGGATGAGGTGGTGGCAGAGATGTAGCTGGGATTGCAGAATGCATCCTCATTGATTTTAGACTTTTCCTAAACAAAGGGAGGGCAGCTACACCCCAGGCTAAAAAAAAAAAAATTAAAAAGAAAAAGAAAATAAAACAGAGGCACTGGCTGAGAGTATTTCCCTTTTTCTGTGGAGATGAACCAAGCAAACTGCATTTTCTTTTTGTGCTTTATTCAGTATTCTGGTTGCTTAGTGGGATACTGATTAAAATTGTACTTGACCTGCCAAGCTGCTTTGTTAATTCGAAAAGCTGTGAGCTCTTCTCCCATCTCTCTAAGTCTCTCTGTCACTTCACCCTGGTTTCTCTGACCCTCTGCAAGTCCCCTGGTCTGGTATGGCTTCTCAGTCTGAGCCAACCCAAAATAGTGCATCCATTTATCTTTAGAAGCACTAAGTAAAACATGGTTCATTTCCTGAAGTACATGGATTTCAATTAATCCTGTGCAAGACAGAAATTAAGATCAAATAGTCCAGGCTTGACTAGGAAGCCCATGTGTTTACTCAAAATGTTGTGAGGTTGTTGATGACAATATAAAGTGTAAGGACTTCATATTTGTGTTCATTAAACTCTGCTGAAGAAACCTGTGAAAATAATATCTGGGTTAATCCTGTGTCTGCAGTATCTGGGTTGATCTCACAAACGTAACAGCTTGAGTTAACCCAAAGACATTCATGCCAGGATTCAATGAGTTTGGTTCATTTTTGTGCAATGGTACAGTAATTTTCTTTTTAAAATACACTGTGTAAAATAGCATGTTTGGTTACCTAATAAAGGTTCTGGAAGCTACAGGGGTTCTGTTAATTTCAGGCAATTTTATTCACATAGGAAAAATACCTAATAGCAATAGTTTATTGCAAATGTTTATGCTGGATTACCTACAGTTTGCAAGTTGCTGATGCTAATTAGACCCCTGGCAAAACGACTTTATTCTGTTACCAGTTCATTCATTTTTCCTTTGTTACATACCTGGCTGAAGATAAGGGAACAGCAGCCTTTGCCCAGTTGTTTTAGGCAGGACAGCCCAGCAAATGCACAAATTAGTATATGTCAGCTCTGAACAAGGGATGAGGCTTTGGCACCACATTTTAAAATGGCTTTTGAAGATTGAGGCCAGTGGCTTTTTATGGTTGAGGAAGCCAGAATAAAAATGTGGCTCAGCTATTAAAGATGTGTGAGTTTCTGAATTAATAAAATGAAACCCTCCAAATGTGAAAGTCTGGAGTAGGAGAGGGTCTGGAGCAGTGTAGGTTCTGCAAATTAAATCCCTTTATTGATGACAGTTAAAGCCATGTCACCTCTTCTGTGAATCACTGGAAAGTACGGACACTGCTGGGCATGGAGCATCCATGAGGTACTTCAGGGCTGTCAGGGCACTCCATTAAAGACAGGAGGTGTATTTGTCTGTTACAGTCAGATGCTTCATTGGAAAGGCTGTTGATGTTGCAGAAGTTATAAAGCTGCTTTGAAGTCCCATGTTTTTTTCAGATGGAACATGCTGCTTTGCTCTAATAAGAGGTAATTGCAATAGTTCTCCTTACCTCCCACCTTTAATATTAATATATTTTAATATGAAAAAAATCCTTTAATATGAAAATAATTCTTCTTCTTTCATATAACAGAAGATGTGTTTGGTTTTGGGTTTTTTTTAACACTAGCTAGAGTTTAAACTTCATACTTCAGCAATTCATTTGACATACACATACAAACAGGGCTTGTCACATCCATAGGAGTTGTTACCAGCTTCTGTATTTTGAAATCAGAAAAGCTAGCAAAATTCACCTTATAAAAACACACTGTCTGCAGTACCCATCAACATGATATGGCTTCTTGAGGAAGACAGTAATTTATAGTGGTTGATTCATTGCGCTGGAGAGATAACCTACAAGAAACAGCTGCTTTTAAGAACTTGCTCAGCTAGGCACCAGTTGGGATGCCCTGTTTTAATGGAGATGTTTACTGTTTCAAATAGACTCTAGAAACTCTAGGGTAGAAATGTTCCTTCCAAGATCTGTCTGTCTTTATAGTAATTGAAGAAAATTTCTATAATTGTTTACTGTAGCTCTGGTTGGTGTTGGCTGGTAATAAAATAAACAGCACAAAACCTCCTGATTGAATGAAAAATTACTTCTCTGCTGTTACTTTAACTACTACAATAAATCTATTTACTACCATTATTTTATTTCTGGAATAGTATAAATATTAGAGACCTGTTTCTGTTAACATCTGCTTCTTATAGATGGCAGTTCATGAACACTTAATCTATAACATATTTACATCTTTACTCTGAAGGAAAGGAAAGCCTTTTTATGTTACAGAGATTTTGTTATGGTATGATTTTAGCTGAAACCATCTTATCTATAAATAGATCTTACTTTTATTATTCCACAGTTGTATTGCTATCCTCAACTTACTGTAGTCTTACAAAAGCTGCCATCAGAGAATAGAAGTAGATATGTCTGTCTATCTATCTATCTGTTTGTGTGTGTGTGTATGCGTGTGTGTATACATGCAACATAGTGAATGAAAGTATATTGTTATTCCTTTATGTTTAGTCCCTTTATGATGTTCAAGTAACATTGAGCCTTAGGCTCAATGGCAACTCAGTCAAGTACACAAAAAGCATTTCATGATGTCATGAATAGTCTCCGCTCTCTACAGGGTCCATGCTATAACCCCCAAAACCTATTTTTTGTAACAGACAGATGCTCTTTTTGGTGTATGATGTCTGCTATGTTAGTCCCAGGGCGACCTGTTTTTAAGGTAGTAGAGCCCACTACATCTGTATGAGACTGGAAGATCCTGTCATCTCCATTTCCCAGCTGTAGTTCTGGAGCATGGAGAGATGAAAAGCTAATTTGGAGAGAAATTTCCAGAGCATAGAGGAATCCTGATAATCATGTTTGTGATAATCATCCTGACCATCATGTTCATTAAGATCTACAGATTGATACCAACCTTTCCCTGGAAAGCTTACCTCCCACCAGGGTTTAAGCTGAGAAGGGAGAGGCTCTTTGCCTCTCTGTTAACCTGTTTTACTATTCAATTCAGCAACTGGAAAGAAGGGATTTCAAAAATCCTTATATGTTTCTTTTCAAGTAATCTGAAAACAAATTTTCTACCCCCATATAAAATCTTCTAGCTGTAATGGAATAGTTTCTCCAGGCCAGCTACACAAATTGACTATCCCAAAGAGATGAAATCTTTACTCCTTTAACTCATGTTTCTTATCTGCTTGCAAGCCATTACCATGCAGCTGAACATACTGTAATTATTCTGGTATAATCCCTCTGCAAGAATGCTTTTGTACAGGAAAAAGGTTTTGTGTGAGTTGTACTTCAAACTGGGGCAGAGTTGTCCTGGGATGACCATGTAAGTAAATGCACCCATAAAGGCAGGACTTTCTTGATACTCATCAAGACTGGCACTCACATTTCCACAAGTAACATGGTCCTTCGAGCCAGTCACTGCCATCCCAGCAGTTTTCATTTTAGACAGACTACATCGAAGTAGCTCAACAATGTTTACAACTTGCTTCATCCACAGGCCCTCCTAATGGCTTGATACATGCTCAAAGTCAGTTCTCATTACCTGAATCTAGCTGTTTAAAACAATGGATATATGAATTTGTAAGATCAGAAAATAATGGAATCTCTGAAAAAGTTTTTGATTTGCCTCTTTTGATTGATGTGTGTCCATGGGAATGAGAGATAAAATGCACCCAAGGACAGACTGAACGTAGAGAGGAAATTATTCTTTCAGAAGATAATAGCAAAAGCTAGTGTGGATATGTAGTAATGGTGATAACTCACAAAGCCCATCTGTTTTGAGGGGACAGGGTTACCATTTTCAAAATCTCAGATTATTAACTATTCTGAAAAGGGTCAGTTTTTTCTCCCTCTTACTTCATATAGAATGAGGGCTTATAGAGAAAAATAAAGCATACCTAAATTTCTGGCTTCAGCAGGTAAAAGTGTGATCAAATTCTTTTCATATGCGTATCTGTAAAAGAGGGCCTTATTCAGTTTTTCAGTCCGCATACTTGAAGTCCAGAAACTTCAGCTAGATTGAAGGTATTTCTTACTCCAATCCTGAAACATTCCTTCCTGGGAAACAGAAACATTCTCATGGAGCCATAAAGTAATTTATGTGTGAGGGTTCACTGGAGGTCTCCTCATGCCCTCACCAATAGGAGCAGATTGCTCCCAGGCCTATCATCACCCTATTACATTTGGACTCTTGCCTACAATAGAGATCCCAAAGGCCCCCTGGGAAACCTGTTCCCAGGTTGGGCCACCATCAGTGAGGACCACACGTTGCCCTCATAGCAGCTTTTGCAATCTTTCTCCTTGCACTGCTAGTGCATGCCTCCTGGGATAGCCCAGTATCCTCAGATCTCCCCTGCACCAGCCACTGGCATCTTATTCTCATTTTGGTGTTTAACCTCGCCACGAGCAAAATGACAAATAGTTGGTTAAGGTCATCATTATCATCCTGCCATGAAGTCGGAGAGATTAAGTATACTTGCTAAAGAGAGATACTGAAAAATAAACCTGAAATTTCCAGCTTAGAATCACAGTATCATAGAATCATAGAATCATAGAATAGTTTGTGTTGGAAGGGACCTGAAAGATCATCTAGTTCCAACCCCCCTGCCATGGGCAGGGACATCGCACTAGATCAGGTTAGCCAAGGCCCATCCAACCTGGCCTTGAACACCTGCAGGGACAGGGCAGCCACAACTTCCCTTGGCAACCTGTGCTAGTCTCTCACCACTCTCATGGTGAAGAAATTCTTCCTAATGTCTAGTCTAAATCTGCTCCTCTCTGGTTTATACCCATTCCCTTGTCCTACCGCCACAAGCCTTTATGAATAGTCCCTCTCCAGCTTTCTTGTAGGCTCCTTTCAGGTACTGGAAGATCACTATAAGATCTCCTTGGAGCCTTCTATTCTCCAGGCTGAACAACCCCAACTCTCTCAGACTGTCCTCATAGCAGAGGTTCTCCAGCCATCCAATCATCTTTATAGTCCTCCTCTGGACCTGCTCCAACAGTTCCATATCCTTCTTACGTCTAGGATTCCAGAACTGAACACAGTACGCCAGATGAGGTCTCGCAAGAGAAGAATTGAGGGGCAGAACCACTTCCCTCAGCTTACTGGCCACACTTCTTTTGATGCAGCCCAGGATATGGTTGGCCTTCTGGGATGCAAGAGCACACTGCCAGCTCATGTTGAGCTTCTCATCAACCAGCATACCCAAGTCCTTCTCTGCAGGGCTGCTCTCAATCATGTCATCCCCCATCATCTACTGAAAAAGGGGATTGCCTCAACCCAGATGTAGGCCTGGTTGAACCTCATGAAGTTCTCACAGGCCCACTTCTCCATCCTGTCCAGGTCCCTCTGTGTGACATCCCTTCCTTCCACTGTTGCAACTACACCACTCAGCTTGGTGTTATCTGCAAACTTGCAGAGGGTTCACTCAATCTTGCTGCCAATGTCATTGATGAAGATATTAAACAGTACCAGTCCCAGTACGGACCCCTGAGGGACACCACTTGTAATGGATCTCCGTCTGGACTTCGAGCCATTGGCCACTATTCTCTGAATACGACCACCCAAACAGTTTCTTATCTATCATACTGTCCACCTATCAAACCCATATCTCTCCAATTCAGAGAGGAAGATGTTGCTGGGGGCTGTGTCAAAGGCTTTGCAGAAGTCTAGGTAGATCATATCCGTCGGTTTCCCTATGTCAACTGCTGCGGCTACCCAATCATAAAAAGCCACCAAATGGGTCATACAGGATTTGCCCCTGGTGAAGCCATGCTGGCTGCTCAGGTGTCAGTGTGATTGTTTTCACCTGTTACTTCAAGGAGATCTTTCTGGTAGTCCAGATACAACAAAAATATATATGGAAAAGAGCTTATGTTTAAGTTATTTTTCATCTTTTTTTTTTTGTCTCAGTGTCATTTCAAGTCTCTAATGAAGATTGGAAACTCTTACCTTGTATCAGGCCATATCTAAAGTCCCCTTTGATGAAACTAGTCTATACAGATTGGGGCTCTGTAGTTGATAAACTATTCGAGCCAGAGAGACACAAATTTTGTGTCTTCTCTCATAAACTCCTGACAATGCCTCTTGCTGTAGTGGGTTTGTTTTCTTGAAGCTGAAAGGGCTTGGGGTTTATTTCTTCTTCATCATCTTTGTATGGAAACAGCTGTTTACTTGGTTTACAAAGTTAAATAAAATTTTAGTCCTGAACAATTTAAAAGCAAAGCACACAAAATATTTACACTGGTGATCTTGCTAGTGGATGGAAAGCTTACTCTGAGGATGTAAAACAATTGAAGCTTTTTTTCCCCCAAAGCAATCCTAATTGAGCCTCTATCTGTAGAGCTGTGATTTCTTTTCCTGATAGTTTTTAAACAGACAAAGCATGAAACTGTCACAAAGGAACCATAGCTATCATCATATCTACTCCTCGGGTCACATGCAATGGATTTGTCTTCCCCGTGCACCTGCACCTCTGCTTGCATGCAGCTTACGCTTGCAGCCATGTTCTCACATCCCCTTGCTAAACCATGGGGGCACCTAGCTGAAATCTAGGCTTCCTAAGTCAACACATCAGCTGTCTCAGAATTCCCTCACCCATTTCTGCAGTTGCATTGCACTAACACATTCTTGTCTGCTCTGTTGCCATGCAAAATGCATGCTTTGAGAAAGAACAGTGACTGAGTGAATACTCAGGGGAGCTGAAGGGCTGTCAAATGTACCAGCTACAGCAAACAAAGCAGGGAGAAAGATTATCTTTCCAAAGTCTTTTGGCTGCCATGGTTCTAGGTGTTGCTTACTGTAATAGTGGCCATCATCTGGTTTTATTTACTTATTTATTTATTTATTTACTGATTATTTACTTATCTCCCCACTTGCACCCCAATTGCACCCTCAGCCCAGTGGCTTACTGGTGCTGTAGCAAACCTCTGTCACCCCAGGAGCTACAGGGAAAGGGGATACAGGCTCCTGGGGTGCAAACAAGACACTAGTCCCTTGGTTTAGTGGCTGCCTTAGAGGCACCAGGAAACTTCCAGGCAGGTCTAAAACAAGACCTGAAGAACAGTAATCCTCAGCTCAAGGTACTGTTGCAGTGAGGGTTTATGAAAAGGGAAAACTCAGGCAAGTGACACTGTGGCCTGTACCTGTGTGGATGAATGGAAACTATGGAAGACATTAAGCCATCAGTCTCCAATGCTTGCTCACAAAAAGTTGTCAATTACAGCAGGCAGACCTTAACATGCTTGGAAACAGTTAGGTAATGTGTTTTAATGTTCTGTGTGGCGAATAAACATTAACTGCTGGAAAGTGTATACGACTCTTGGTCTAAATGTACACTTCTTAAAAAAAAATTAAGGCATTGCTTCATTCAGATATTTCTAAGAAATATTTCAATCATTTCTTGAACAAATAAAAACAACATACTCGCATCTCTACAGGATAACATTTAATCTCCTTCATAAAAATGCTATTTGGTCTTTGTCTGGCTAAGCTCCATCAGCTGACACACATTTTTTTGTTGAATTATACTTATGTTAGCTATGACATCGTGACTAAAGTCAGGACTACAATCAGGCTGCAAGATTTTCAGCATGAGTTAATTCCTTAATCTGAGAAATACTTGAGTCATATCTGCGTACCGTGTAGACATGCTCCTTAGGCTAGGAAAAGTCTTAGATGACTGGAAAAAAACAGATCATACTAGCAAGCTGGAAATGGCTGCTTGTTCTGTTCCAGGGCCAGGCTTGCCATGCAAGGTCACATTCATCTTGCAGCAGAGCGGAGTAATATCTATTGTGTTTGCCGAGGACCACACCTCTCCTCTCTTTGGCAAGAGTCTCTTACACTGAAACTGCATATAGGAAAACGCTGCATCAGTCTGTGCAGATTCAGACTGTTTACCTTTCAGAAAATGAAGAACTACAGCATCACACAGGAATACATTTTGAGGAGCTTTTTATTTCAAGATGGACCTGACTATCATACTGATTCTGTCTACAGCCCTTCTCTGTATTTGCATATTTATTCATGAATGGTTAAGGGCATCTAACATTAATGTGCCTGTTCACAGTACAGTCACACAAATAAATAATTTCCTTTCTTTTGGAAGGCATTGGAAGTCCTATTGGCAATGCCACAGGTCTTTGGATAATCTCAGTACATGTCCCAGTAACCTCTTTGCTAATGCTGGCAATTGTGCTGTGCACCAGCAAGTCAGACCCAGATTCGCTGAGTAACCTGCACTAGATGAGATCGTGCCAGCTGGATGGCACAGAAAGCTACCTAAAAATATGGCAAGAAAGAGATGCTGTGTTTAAAACGGCCATGGAGCCAGAGCAGAAGGGGAAAAAGGAGGAATCTGAGAGGAGTTTTAGTGGTGCCATCCTTGCAAATTCAGTTTTATTGAACCAGGCAAATGCTTCAGATCATTCACAGCCAGTGCAGGCTCGCAGGCTCTGCTGCTTCAGAAAGCCCTCCCTCTTGCAGCTGATCCAATGGTTGACAAAGCTGTAGTTTGTGGGCAAGGGGCTCCAGGTAGCTATTGAACAACTAAGTCAGGCTCATTGCTGCTTCCAGAGCTCCAGTTTTGCCCGGAAAACTCAACCTTTTTGTCGAAGGGAGTTTTCTGAAATGCAAAGAGCAAATCTGAAATGCAGCCATTTACGCTAGCATACTAATGGGACTGCTCAGGGCTAACAGCTGACTCTCTCACTGCCAGGTGAAGGAAGAGGTTTATTGCACTCTTTTAGAAGGATATGGGCCATTAATATGCAGATTTGAGAGTACAAGGGACCAACATCCTGCATTCATTTTTTTTTTCTTCCAGGACAGAAATTCTGAATACATATAGGGAGAAAATAATTTCATAATATTTAATAATTCCAGCTCTAAATTGTCAATGTCTGATGGTCTTCAAGTCTCAAAACCCGAAGACCTTTGGCAAAACTTCAGATGGCAAAGACTTCAGTAAAAATGCCTTTGATGTAGCACTACTTACCTCAGTGGGATTACACTGGAGATTATTGTTGCCCATTTTACATAAAATAAATACCCCCATCCAGCACTGTCTCTCAAGAGCAGGCGCATTTTACTGAGGGAAGCTATGCTGGGTCAACTTTCAGCCTTTGTTTCTCCTCAGGTTCATCATCTTCCTTGAAAACTACTCAGCAGCCAGAGGAGTTCTCTACTTTAGCAAGCACTGCTCTCAAGGAGAGAAAATACTGATTGCCCCTCTAACGGCTTGTAAATAGTAAAAAAAAAGACATGAAACTGCCTCAAAAGGTAGCAGCACAGCAAGAACTGGTTTTTATATAGTTATGAAGAGTCAAATATGAAATGTGGTGAACACATCTCACATTAAGACACTGCCAGATTTTGTGAGGGACTGGAAACATGTTATTCTTTATGAATAATGTTTATGGAAGTAGATCCAAAATCATCAAAACCAATGGGTAAAATTAATCACCTTTCATAAGTACAGAATCCAGAGGTGGCATGTAATGGGCATAATCATATATGAAAATGGTGCTAAACAGATTTACTTGCTGTAATAAATTATCCCCAAATAGATTTTGATGCAACATCTAAGCAAAATGCAGCATTGTAAGCAGAGATTTTCTTTTCAATATAGCATTAATTCTACTATGTGCATTGAAGGAGTTCTGCATTATTTCCTTGCTAGTGCTAAATGTAAACAACTTTAAACCCTCAGGCTTTACTGTCCTGAAGCATGAAGATGGAATAAACAGCACGTTAGTGAGCTGTACACCACATTACTATGGTGTCTACTGCATTCAAACATTTGGCATTATTTCATTCTGTCCTGTCCAACATCTGTTCACTTACTTCTGTCCTCACCAGAATCTGTTCACAGAATCGTGACCTGTTTTTTCCTTTTTTGCACGGTGTAGAAAAATCACTGCTTTCCTACATTTGAACAGAATAAATATGGAGCTGCAAGTTATCTCTGCGATCTCACTTGTGCACAGAGAAACCAAATCACCTGAGAGCAGTGGTGACCTAGAGCATCACAAGTCCAGTGCCCTTTCCACTCCAGTAAGAGAGAGCCTTTTAATGACGAGATCTAATTTCTGCTGAAGGATTTAGCCCTGAAAAAATTGTACTCTTGCAGTAAATGAAGCAATGTTTATACCAAATTGTACATAGCATAGCTGTTGCAGTATCAGTGAAATGGTGCCTTCTGAAAATACAGCATATTCACATTCCAGTATTTGAAAGAACTGTAGGAATACCTGCATTTTTAGAATCATACATCTGGCTTCTCTCAGAGCTCTTTGTCATTTTGAAATTGCCTAATCATACAGCACTACTTTGACATATAAGGAAGTTCCAAGATGTAATAGAGAGTTAAAGCTCGTAACAGACGGTAAAGGAGGAGCAATGCTGAAATGCTAGCTTGTGGCCATTTTAATCACAGATTTTTAAGTAAAGTAAACACACAACATTGTTAATCAAGGCTAACGTACAAGTAGCTATTTTTGGGTTCCACCCTCATGCAAGCATTCTCCTTTTAGCAGACTTGAGAAACAGTGCCTATTCTTCCTGGGATAAGATTTTGCAAGATTTTTTCAAGAAGCATAAGCCAAATTTCATAGCTGTGAATGTGACAGATGGCAGTGAACCATCTTCTCTTTCTGAGCCACATCTGGCTCTGCTTTGTATGTGGCTGGCCTGCCTCAATGCTGGCTGCCTTGCTGGATTGTCTCATATCCAGGAGCTGTGCCCAAGCACCTAGCACAGCTCTGTTGTGCCCTACCTACCCCTTGGTCTCATCATGTGTGCCAAAGCTTTCCCCCCAGGTTTCTGATTAAAATGTGTGGTGAAAGGTTTGCTTAAAGCAGATATGAGATTCTTCCATGCCTACCCACTGCCGCAGCACTATGCCAGTCATCTGGCAGGGGAGAAAACATTTCCTGGGCAGCGAGATGGTTGCACGCAGTCCCCTGACATGCCTGTCTGTTTGCTATTGTATGTGCAGTAAATTTATAAATATACATAACATCAACAGCTTGGCAAATAGACAGTCTCAATTTTAAGAAATGTTTCTTATAAATGTTTCCATTTCTTAGAGTCTTCTTGTCTGGATTCCTCAGTGTAGTATTTAATGTATGCCTTCATTTTCATCTCAAAAAGGAGAACCAGAAACATCAAAGCTACCAGCCTTCCTGTTTTAGATAAAATATGCTGACATTTCACCCAAGAGGGAGGATTTTTAGTAGATCACAGCATACTTGTCTCTAAATGTCTTTTAAAAAATCCCATTGATGCTTTCCAGTTTCAAATTAGTGCTATTAATAGGTCAAAAAAAGAGACTTCTGGGAGAAAGAAATCATGTGATTTTGTAGCTTGAATGTTTGACATAAACAAAGACTAAAACAAAAGCACATAATATATCATATTTTTGGTGTACAGCAGTTGTACTGAAGAGACTGGTTTGTCACTGACTGAGCATCATCATGGAGATTCTGTAGAAGCACATTGAACAGTCACTGGATTTTAGCTGTCCTCCTGTAGCAAATGAGGAGTGACTGTTCACTGAATGTCTTCAGTGCTATCCAAGTAGCACTTTGCCAAAGGCTTTATTAGCCTCCTGGGGCAATGTCTAAAATAGCTTTAAAATGATGCCTGCATCTTTAGAGTCTGAGTTTTAGAATTTTGGGGCTTTTTTCACAACTGAATATGACACACGATTTCAGATCCCAGACCACATCTAAGTAAGAAAAGTAGCAACATATTTACACGTGCAACTGGCTGCATTATTTTCAAGGAAAAGATAGCAATTTTCTAAGGAACAATCAGCCTTCAAACTGCCTTGTACTTAATCTAATCCAGCAGGTACTGAGTTGTGCTCTTAAAAGCCAAAGCACATGTTAAATGCTTAGCACCTCAGGAACTGTAAATGCATCTTAGACTATCACTTTGCTCCTTGGTGCATGGGACAACTTATGAATCCTCATTTGAGGGGACATTTCAATAGCACACTGGTCCTGCATAACCTGATGAAAAATCTGTGCAGTAATCAGGTGTTTTGAACAGGAAAAAAAGGTCACACCAAGAAATCTCATTACCAGCACAAAAAATGTGGCAGGAAGCACTAGTAGATGGTAGTAGCAGCAAAAGGAATAGAGAACTGTAGAAACTGTGGCTGTAGATCACCATGCATAATAGTTTGGGAACTAACAATTTGTCGTGAGCAAACCTGAGTTCAGCTGGGTAAAGTCTATCTTCAGTGTCAACAGGTCCAGCTGTTGAACATGACTCCATAGTACAAGAGTGCAAGACCTTTTCTGTCATGTAAAAGTCCTAATTCATATAGAAATCACCTGAAATCCATCTAGAAATCCTCTGGTGCACAGCACAGTTAAAGGCAGTGAAAGCTGAAGTCATTTATGAAGTTTAATTTTCTTACATATGTTGCATTGCTTTCTGTCTGCTGGCTTATAAGAATCTAATTGCGTAATGTCAAACAGGCCAGGGAGTGACAAGAATAGTCTGTGCATAGATACTATATCTATATATATACTCAAAACTAACAAGTAAGCCTTGTCTGTCATGTCAAAAATCTTTCTATTTTGGGCTGGGCATGAAGCCTGCTTTTGGCGGTGCATGTTTTTCCTTTATACACAGTTTGCACAAGTCAGGTTTCATTCCAGCAATGAACATGGCGTTGAAAAGACTGCACACTTGGGGAGCCTCTGGAATACCTTTTCTTTGAACTAATTATTTCCTTATTATCTCCTCTTTGCTGGAGAGGATATATGTTCTCACAGCTGTTTTTTTGAAAGAGCATTGCAATTGCTTCGCAAATTCAGAACTGAGACCCCCCTTTTCTGGTCAAAGCCACAGGCTAGTTTGGTTGGTCCCTTGACTAACCATTATTTTCCACCACCTTGGTTTCCTTCCTGGCAAGGGCCAAAGTCCAGCATGGCTTTGAGCTCTTGGTCTTCCTTTCTGTGGATGCTTGTCCTGTCTGCGAGCCAATCTGCCACATCCCTCTGACAGATTTTGGGCCAAAAAAGACACAAAGGCTGATGTGCTATTTAAAGAATTGCTTGAAACCAGTGCATCTCCATTGGGTGAGGTACAGCTGGATTAAGCAGTGGTGAGGTGAGGTTTTAGCCCTCTTTTCAGTGTAGAAAACACAGCAAAACTCCCAGGAATTCTTGGCTTTGGTGTAAGCTACTGCTGCTTTCTGTGACAGTGTTACTGTGTCCTATGCTACCCATGGTTTCTGGAAGAATTTTGTTCTGTTGGTTTAATTTTTGTCTGGTTGAGAGGTGATGTGTGTGTCTGTGTGAATGCATACATGTGTGTCTGTAAGTGTATGGAGACACATTCATGGTGTAGATCAAAGAGAACATCTTTGATTAATTTAACAGCATACTGATTATCCTTCATGAAACATATCACATTTAAAGCATGCTGCTCCTTTTGTTAAACTAAATTCCTATTAAGCCATTGATGGCAAATAAAATGTACGCTGTAAAACTGACACTCCAAATTCTGGAAGACCTGACATCTGAATAAACAGATAATGGATTGCCTGAAACTGACTGTCTAAAGCAGTAATCCGAAATTCAGTGGGAATGATCTAATATTCAGAAGCAGAGGAAGCTTCATCTCAGATGGTTTTTGTTCAGTCTGTTCCTAAAGTTTGGGGGTTTTTACCTTACAGTCAAAAGCTCTTCGGGAAAAATGGCTGCTACAGGGAATTCCTGCTGGCTCTGCAGAAGAGGAAGAAGCCAGAAGGAAGCAGTCAGAAGAGGATGAGCTGAAGGTGAAAAAGCTGGAAGAAAACATACACAGGTAGGGAAGTTACTCTTTGCTTTGCCTAAGAACAGTCATTGTCATTAAGACTAGAGACTTTCCTTGCCCAAGTCCCCATCTGACAGTAACTGATGGTGGCTGCCCAGGGAAGAGTGTAAGAAGCAGGCATACCTATTGCCAAATGTGCCCAGAATTTAACTTCCAACATGTCCATGGTTTTCAAGGCAGAGCCAATGTAGTATCTTTGTGTTTAATGGACTTCTGTCATGAGGGATCTAAAAAAGGGGTTGAGTCCTCCCTTCAGATGCATATGTATGACTCAGTCAACACTTAAGAGATTCTCCGTTACTTTACACCTCCTACAGCCAAAAGTTCAAAGAGGAGCAGCTCTTTTGCTCTCACTTTTCACTGATGCGAATGACTTTTTGAAATGCAATGGCACATGCCACTAGCAGATCAAATATCTACTGCTTTCAGATGTAAAGTTTGGACCTTAGAGTTATTTACTTTTATCAGTCTGAGTTGACATTTGGACTCTTGTGTTTTCTTTTGTTTTGCTGCAAACAGTGGGCTGTAAAGCTCATAACAAAAATGCTTTTGTCCTTCACAGAACAAATTCCAGAGCTGCTTCTACTGCCATTACGCTATGTGAATTCAGAGTTTTTTCAGCTGCCAGAAAAATGGCAAAAGTTGGTCAGTTTTGGCACCACATCTTTTACAAATGTGTCAGCTGAGGCATATAGGTGACAGAATAAAGCAAACAGGACCAACAGCCCAAAGGCTAAAGTATTAACCTTGTGCCAATTTTTTGGTGAATTGTCTTGGAGAAATCATTGAGAATTTTTCTTTGGGGAAAAAGCAGACCCACCTAAAGATCCAACAACACTGAATGGCCTCTATGTGAAAGTGATAATCAGCATGAATGTAAGAGCTGTCTCAAATTACTGGTCTCTGTCTTGTAAGTCCTGTTAATTAAAACTGATCTGATAATGTGTACTGTTCTTTTACATCTGTTGTAACATAAGGCAAGAGAGCTTTTTATTTTAAATTTCATTTGCTACCTTACTTATGTTTTAGTCCATAATTTAATGTAGTTGATGGGATGAATACATAGACTGAACCTCAGAAATATGTACTGGAATACATATTTCATCTAGTGCTGAATGCTGCAAGGTGCTAAGTGCTCTGGCCTCATCCAGCCAAACACATCAGTGTGTGTTTAATTTTAGCTATGTGAGCATGACCACTAAAGGCAATGAAACCTACTTTGCTTAATTAGTTCAAAGGGTAGAATGGAAGTCTGTGGGAAACCTTTGCCCCTGTGGTTTGAATTTTTCTTCCTTAACTGTAGCCATGAGATAAAATCTTTGAATATTCAGACGTAACTGAGCTCTCTTCTGCTGTGCAGAAGAGGCAAATATACCTACATTAGGGAAACAGTGGGGCTAGCTTTGGGTTTGTAGGTGGTCTTGAAGGATTTGCACATAACTAATGCTTCAGTTGAGTATTCCTTTTTCTAATTCAGTTTTAAGTGACTTTCCCACTAAAACCAGACATTTTTGCATGTCCACATTGTTGTGGTGTTTATTCTTGAACTAGCGTAACCAGTTCTCTTTTGTGTGGGAGGCGCTTAATTTCAACTGGGGTAGCAAAAATGCTGCTGTTTATTTATTTAAGTTCCATGTTATCGTGATACAAGAAATCACATCCCTCATCTGCAAAAGCTTTTGAAGAAGGATGCCTGCATTTGTCATCATTTCTGTGCACTTTATTCCAAGTAACTGAAGAAATATCTGCATCACACTACCAGAAATGAAGTGGAATAGTCCATAGTAAAGAATGCAAAACAAATAATTCAACACTGTTGTGCAATTATGCTCATATTTACCAACAAGCAGACACAGAGTACAAGATGCACATGCAAGTTAAAAAACAGGGACTGCAAGATTAAGACAAGACGCAGGCATATGAATGGTGTAACAGTGGATTAGAGACAGAATGATCACTTGATAGTTGGGATTATTTTAATGTGTTTAGAGATTTCGAAATATATTAACATTAGAAACACTCTTTATATCTAAGAATGAGAAGTGGAACCATAATAGAAGACGAAGTAGAGCTGAAGGAAGTTTGGTCCTGGATTCCCAGCATTCCTATTTGCCTAACCTGAGTCTTCAGAACAAGCCTTATACTGCCTCATGTAAAAATCTTGGTATTATGTCTTGCATTTTTTTAAAGAAGTGATTAGTCCAGTGGACTTAACAGGAAGATTGGACACCTTAGTCAGCATTCCTTGACTGTTAAGTGAGTTGGAAACCTCTCAGTAGAGATAAGGATTGAAACACATTCCCGCACTATTGAAACCCAGCTGCAAGACTCGTGGTCGTACCTACAGCACAGTGGAGCCAGGCATGGCTTTAGGATATCTCTCATCACAAACTGTCCTTAGTCATAGAGAAGCTTTAAAGCTAGTTTATTTTTTCACATTCTCCCAAACATGTTCAGTCAGTGTCATAATCATACAATCATAGAATCGTTTGGGTTGGAAGCAACCCTAAAGATCATCCAGTTCCAACTCTCTTCCCACAAGCAGGGACATCTTCCACTGGATCAGGCTGCTGAAAGCCTCACCTGGCCTTGAACATCTTCAGGGGTGAGGCATCCATGACTTCTCTGGGCAACCTGTTCCAGTGCCTCACCACCCTCACAGTAAAAGGAAATTCAGAGGAAAGCAGACACTTCTGAATTTCTTTTCCACAGTCTCATAATAAGAAAGTGATCTCCTGCTTTCTGCAGCTACCTTAGATTTGGGTTAAATAATACCAAAGAAGTAAAAAATTAACAAAAGTCATTTCCCTTCACTTAAACCTCTTATTCAAATCACAGACCTGTAATGTATTGTTTAGGATAACATCGATACAGACACGTGTGTTGTAGTTGAAACAAGCACTGGAATGTGTTGCCTGCCTCCCATGGTTATTTTTATCATATGAGAGTCTTTTATTTTGCAGCAGTGAATGGAAATTTGGCATTCGGCATCTGGGTATTAACAGGCACTATTCACAGAGCAAAGCAGCCCACTTAGAGCCTGCTGTTCCTTCACAACATCTGAAAGGCTCCTAAAGTTATTTTGTTTTACCAGATTGCATTATAGTATGTGCTAGTAGTCTTTGTTTACTACAAAAGGTGAAGACTTTTCATACTCTGTAATAATGGATCTCCTGACTTGATAATGGACACTCGCATGAGATACCAGGACTGGACTTGTGCTTCTAGTGAGATAAATCCCCAGTAAAGTGGCGTGTCCCTTCATTAATCAGCACTGCTTTTGTTCATGTTGAAAGAGGACCTGCCCATCAACCCCAAGAAGAGACACAACGCTCTAGCAAAGCATCATTTTTGAACATGTGGGCCAGGCAGAGAGCTTAGATCAGTGGGGTCCCCACATAGCACGTGTAAAAGATACTGGTTCCACTTTGGTACTGTGGCAGTTCTTGAAGATGAAACAATACAGTTCAGAGGCCAAGGTGTACATGTATCCCTTGTTCTTTGCTCAGGGATCCTCAGCTGTCAGCACATCCAGCTCCTAACATTAGCAAAAGCCCTTTGGTGTTGTGGAGTACTTCGCCCTTGTTCGTGCTGGTGGTGAGCCTCATCTGAGTCACCTCTAGGAGAAGACTTTTCCTTGATGGTCCAGTATAAAGGGAGAGTCCTGGTATTGATGGTGGCAGGGACAGGCCTATGCTTTGGACTGTAGGATCTTTCCTGGGACAAGCATATATCTTTGTTGGTTGCTACTGCCTTGCTCATGTGGGCAGGTGGTAAATACATAAAAAAACTCTCTCCAGTGGCTCCCATCTCGGAGTGCCGTTAATTTAATTATAGACTATGAGTGCTTCACAGACACTGATGTTAGATGGGGCCGATGTGTCATTGCAAACTTCAGCAAATACAGGCTCATGGTTCAGCTGAGCTTCTTGTAGCTGCTGCACTTTTAGAATTTTTCTCTCCTCCCATGGTCCATTCTTTCATTTCTTCCTGATGCCAAGGTTTGTTTCCTGCTTCTTCTTCCCAGGGTGAAAATTTAGCATGTCTGAGGCTGGGAACTCTGGCTATAAATTAGTCTCTCTTGGGACTGTCACAAGTAGTCTTTGCACGACAGGGGGAGAGAGAGCACGTAAGACAGATGTGAGTGCAATCCTTCAGAAGAAGGATCATCTGATGCCAGAACCAGCTGCTCAGACCTCTCCTAGAGCAGTCAGTGCAAGCCAGGACCATAGGTGCCATAAACCTCAAGGTCTAATCAATTTCCCTTAGTCTCAACCTCCAGAGATATGTGAACTGTAGCTGAAGTATGTGCTAGTGAAAAGAATGCTGTGTCTTCCAAGTGCATGATCCACACGACGGCAGCTGTATAAAAATCAGGAGCACTGCTTATTTAGCATTTTGGGGTTTCACATAGAATGCTATATGCTGCTTTAGACACATCCGTTGTCTGCCTCTGCAACTTGCCCATATGACCAGTTGCACTTGGGGAGTGCTCTGAGAGTGAAACAGGAAAAAACATCTCCTTTGCATTCTGCAAAGATTCGGCTCACCTTATGAGGGAAGATAAAGCTTTCTGCACAGGAGCAGTTATACTTCCCCAAGGCCTATGTCTGGTTTTCTGGATAGATCAACGTCAGATCTCATCTGCTGAAGCTGTAAGATTCCAATTTCAGTAACTCCTGAGGACTGTGATTTCCAAGACAGCACATCTTTCACCTCCTATAAAGCTTTTACTGGGGTGCATTTCCTATGTGAGACATTTCTTAGGGGAACAGAGACAAAAACACAGCCAAGCAAAAAGGCCTCAACAGGAAATCTCAGATTTCCAGAGGATTTTCTCTGCAGTGTGATTAGATAATACCTCAGGACTTGTATGATGATCTCATAAAAGCAATGAGTTAAGAGCTCCTGTATCACAATGTGTTTGAGGTTTTTACATATAGTATAATGTATTCAGATGTAACACTTAAAAAAAATTAAAAAGAATAACAGAGCTTACTACCTCAGTTCTGAATCTTGACCCATACGTAAAATAGTAAAATGACATGCCAGTTCTTTAGCAGTTGCCTAAATGTTGGTATTCTGCGTTTAGAAATATCGGTTTCAGGATATTCCACAGCTTCTAGGAATTGCTAGCCTGTAATTATTTAATGATGCCTATGCATCTTATAAAGTGGGCAGAAGGAACAGTTCTTCACTTTGAGCACAGATTTCCTCCACTCAAGGTATGTCTGCTCTCCTCAAATATTTATACCATATATGGACCTTGATAAAGACATCCATTTGCCTAATTTGTAGGCAAGATGTAGAAGACATTCTAAAGCCCTGTCTCTACATATCAAGGAATTTCCAACTCAAGTGCTTCTGACACTTCATCTATTTCAGTATGCTATAGATTAAGACACATGTTCCTCAAGAAGGAAGGGACGCAGGCTTAAATTTAGCTCTGGGAAGACAAAGGTTTTCAAGGCCACCTTTTTTAGGCAAGATAACACATTGTAATGTAGCATCAGTTTCTAAATGGATTATAACCTTAAACACAGCAGATTTTGCTGGCCAAACCCCTTTCCATCATCTTCCAGCAGTCCTGGAAGACTGGGGAAGTTCCACTGGACTGGAGGCTGATGTTGTGCCCATCTACAAGAAGGGTCACAGGGAGGACCCAGGGAACTACAGGCCTGTCAGTCTGACCTCAGTGCCAGGGAAAGTCATGGAGCAGGTGATCTTGAGTGCTATCATGAACCACATGCAAGAGAACCGGGTGATCAGGCCCAGTCAACATGGGTTCACAAAAGGCAGGTCTTGCCAGACTAAGCTGATCGCCTTCTATGACAAAGTGACTCGGCTGCTGGATGAGGGAAAGGCTGTGGATGTATCTTCCTGGACTTCAGTAAAGCCTTTGACACAGTTTCTCACAGCATTCTGGTTCAGAAACTGTCAGCCTCTGGCCTGGCCAGGCGCACACTCTCCTGGGTGGAAAACTGGTTGGATGGCCGGATCCAGAGAGTGGTGGGAAATGGTGTGAAATCCAGCTGGAGGCCAGTGACAAGTGGGGTTCCCCAGGGCTCAGTGCTGGGTCCAGCCCTGTTCAATGTCTTTATCAATGACCTGGATGAAGGCATTGAGTGCTCCCTTAGCAAATTTCCAGACAACACTAAACTGGGTGGAAGGGTCGATCTGCTGGACGGTTAGGAGGCTCTGCAAAGGGATCTGAACAGTCTGGACCACTGGGCAGAGTCCAATGGCATGAGGTTTAACAAGGCCAAATGCCGGGTCCTGCACTTGGGGCACAACAACCCTGTGCAGTGCTACAGACTAGGAGAAGTCTGTCTAGAAAGCTGCCTGGAGGAGAGGGACCTGGGGGTGTTGGTTGACAGCGACCGAACATGAGCCAGCAGTGTGCCCAGGTGGCCAAGAAGGCCAATGGCATCTTGGCTTGTATCAGAAAAGGCGTGACCAGCAGGTCCAGGGAGGTTATTCTCCCTCTGTACTGGGCACTGGTGAGACAGCTCCTTGAATCCTGTGTTCAGTTCTGGGCCCCTCACCACAAGAAGGATGTTGAGGCTCTGGAGCGAGTCCAGAGAGAAGCAACGAAGCTGGTGAAGGGGCTGGAGAACAGGCCTTATGAGGAACGGCTGAGAGAGCTGGGGATGTTTATCCTGGAGAAGAGAAGGCTGAGGGGAGACCTCATTGCTCTCTACAACTACCTGAAAGGAAGTTGTAGAGAGGAGGGTGCTGGCCTCTTCTCCCACGTGACAGGGGACAGGACAAGAGGGAATGGCCTCAAGCTCCACCAGGGGAGATTTAGGCTGGACATTAGGAAAAAATTTTTCACAGAAAGGGTCATTGGGCACTGGCAGAGGCTGCCCAGGGAGGTGGTTGATTCACCTTCCCTGGAGGTGTTTAAGACACAGGTGGACAAGGTGCTGAGGGGCATGGTTTAGTGTTTGATAGGGATGGTTGGACTTGATGATCTGGTGGGTCTCTTCCAACCTGGTTATTCTATGATTTTATATGCTACAGCCCGTGAAAGAGGCAGTCACTACCTCTGGGGCCAGTTCAACAAGAAAACTGCAGTTTCAGTCATTGTAGCCTTTCAATAACACTGACATTCTGCACAAGGCTGTGTTTCTGTTGCCATACGAGATGAGACCTAGTGACAGCCTATCAAGTGCAAAACTTCAGGCTGTCCTTGACTTTAACACTTAAAAGCTAAAATTTTCACATCACTCTCCATGTGATGCTGTTTGCAAGATGGGGAAATCTCTTACTTATTAATGTATTTATCATATGTGTTGAATCACCACAATCCCCTTGTGTGCAAAACCATCTAAGGTCTTCACACTTCTTTTAAGCCTAGTAGAACTGACAGGATTTTTTCCTGAAGCAGTAAACTGTGGTATAGCATAAAGAGTAGGAACTGTTGACTTCATTACATCTGAATTAAATCTTAACCAAAGGCCAAATGGGATTATTGCCCAGAGTAAAACAAAAAGGACTAGTCCCCTTTCCTTTCCTTGTTGTGTTTATCTTTGCTGGAGTTGGCTGTTTGGTTGGCTTTCCTTGTACATAAGCCCTACCACAGGTGAAACAGCTCCTTCCACATGGTACTTGGTAGGTGGAAAAAACAAAATTGGGAAACTTCTGCAACAGAAAGACATGTTTTTGTGGGGGAGACAAACATATGCGGAATTTTAGAAGAGATGACAAACCTGAAATGTATTTACAATGAGAAGGCATGGAGTTAGTCAGCAGCCTGAGTTGATTCTGTTATGTTGCTTCTTTGTAGTGATTATTTACTCTATCTTCACCTCAAAGCAGAGGGCTTTCCTCTTCCCTGCCAAACCTCCTTTTATGTTTTCTGTCTGTGCCTGGCAAGGCCAGAACATTCAGCATATATAGATACTCACACACGTACATGCACACAGAGCCAGGGAAGGCACCACTGCAGTTCTGGTCCTTGGTACCTCCATTCTCCAGAAGTCTCATCCTGTATAACTGCAGGAGTTTCTACAAGTCACCTGAATTTAGAACATTATCTACTTTAGTCTCACACACAGTCAATGAGGAAAGAACATTGCCTTCATGACCTGTGTAAACCCAACTCTCTCTCTTGCATATAGGTACCTCAGTTAAGTGCCTCAAGTGCAATGGGTGGAATTTAAAAGAGTCAATGTTACTTCCTGCACTTGGAATTTCCACTGGTCCTCTGAGTGCTACGGTGATGGAAATAGACATTAATAAACATTAAACATGCGTCTGGTGCGTCACGTGTTTGTTACCCCAGGCCAGTCATCAGCATTTACACGACTTTCTGAAGAGCTGGTCTGGCTCTGAGTAGGTAGAGGTAGTTAGAGGAGGTAGAAGGTGCAGTGTCTGGAGCCACCCAGTGGGCATTGCAAGTCCTAGCCTCTTTATTAAAAAAATCCTACAGTCTGAAATGCGCGTCACCTTTCCTGTAGGTTCAGATCCCAGATGGTGATCCACAGAAGACAAAGAAAGACTGGATGTGCAATCAGGAATCCTGACTGATAAGGAAGGGACACCTGTAAAGCATTTTATTGAGAAGTTGCAATTGAAGACAAAAATGTTTCTAGAGGAAACAATGAAGAACAGCCTTTCACTGAACAAAATGGTTCAGACTGTGACTGCTTCTTGCTAAGACTGTAAATCTGGCTCTTGGTTGTCATACCAGTCTTACATATCAAAGCAGCATGATTTGAAAGAGAAAAGCAATGCAGTATTTGGATGGTGTATGCTAGTTATGCTGTAAAACTTCTGCTTTAGTGCTCTAACATGCAAAAAACAAGGACAGGCGAGGTTAAATGTTCAGCAGGAGCTACTGAGTGTTGGCTCTGGTACCAAGGAAGTGCAAAATCTTTCAGCTAGCTCTGAAACAGCAGCGGCAAGATGGAACAGCTTTATAAATACTCAGGTGGTTGACTGTACACTCTGTGGCTGCTGGTGGTGTTTAAACTAGTTTGGTTACCTTAACAGTATGTTCCATATCACTGAATCTGATGCACACTTTTATGTTGCAGCACAATTACATCAAAATCAGAGGCCTAGCTTCAGTCCCAGGGATGTGATAGTTTCCACTCTTCTATAGGCAGCTGGGACAGGATAGGCATAAGCTAGAGCATGGTCTATCTAGCCACTCATCTGGCTAGCTCGAGCTGGTGTCTAACTTTAGCTGGAGTTGCTGTAGCCTCACCCATACCAGTGGTCAAGCAATGGAAGCCCTAAGTGGGCAGGACATTTTCATCCAAGCTGAGATCATACTTTTGGTGGTGTTGAAGGCATGGATTGAGGTACCTCAAGCCTATGGAGTGACATAGCTGCATAATTAAATGGGTATCCTTCATTGATAATTCCTGGGGGTCTTTGTTTATTTGTTAATTAGCTGTCAAAACCCAAATGGTTTGTTCCAACTCTTTAATGTGCTGGCATTTTTCTTATCCTTGCCTGTTACTCACTGGGCTTGTTTTATTCCTGTGTGAAAGAACTAGTCTTAGTCATTTGTGTGAAGGAGAAAAATCTTCAGCCCACTAAATCCACAGTACTTCTGGACAGGAATACTGAAAATTGTAAGTGCATTTTGTTATTTTCCAAGCAAGCAGATGAAGCATTGATTTTTGTGGCTTGTTTTTCACCTGCTGTCACTCTCTATGTGCAGTGATCCAGGAATCTTGCATCTCTAGGCAGAGTCAATCACCCTAGATGCCATGCACAGTGATATATGTCCTGTGCCTCAAAGACTTCATAATGTAAGCCAGAAAAGCAAGCAATCACTAGAAAAGGAAGTGGTGACAAAAAGCATGGACTAGAGCCTAGATTTTCCAAGCTGGAGAGACCTGCTGTGTAGGTAAGTCAAGTCTGTAACCAAGTGGTGGAATCAAATCATAACATACGTCTTTAAGACCAGAAGAAATGCACATTCTCTGCAAACAGATACCAGAGAGAGAATGCAATTCCAGCATAGACCCTGTAATCTTTGGTTATATCCCAGGGAAAATCCCTTACATGATAGAATTACAGCTGGATTATTTAAAGGACATCTCATTTGTAGGAAGCCCATTTGGGAAATATGAGCTTGCCTACGGAATCTTAACTGCACAAAATGTAAATAAAACAGCTATTCCCATGGGTTATTGGTGATAGGTAAGATTTGAGTGAGCATGTGGAGGGGAGTGTGTAACATTTGAGTCAAAGAAGTGACCAGAGAAAACAACTTTTGATTAAGTCTTTGAGCTCCAAGACTTATCTGATGAATTTTCCATTCAGTTTTATTTTTGTATGTTTTTTCAATCTATTTAGTAAACTGCAAATAGAGTTTCCTTGTATGAGCCCCTCTTTAGCCTCCTTTCCTCTCTGTAAATGTAAGAGTGTTCATTAATCAGGACAGTTAATTTTATAATAGTGATCCTCACAATAACCTACATTGCAATCAGGAAATGGACTGGACATCTGGTATACAGTGAGATTTCTTTCTTTAGGTCCATCAGATAAAAGGGCAGTAATAACAACCCAGGTAATGTTTGTTAAGACCTTTCAATTGAAGCTAAACCTCTTAGTTCCAAAGAAATAGAGAGGAGAAATCAAATATTAGTAAAAACCCAAGATATTCCTGACCTGTCTGATAATTGCTGAGATTATAGACTTGGCAGCAGCTGCTGCAGAATGGCAGTATGTCACTAGCAGAGCTGGGCTTGTAAGCTTATTCTTGCTGGCAGCATCCAGGTGAGGAAACCAGAGAACCCAGTTCACCCTCCAAATTCCATGCCAGATGGGTCACATGGGGCCAGCCATTGATCTGGTCCTGGTAGGACAATCAAGCCCACTGTTCACGATTTAGTCCCAGGAGCTTAAGATACCACTCACAACCCAGAGGGCGATGGTTCTTATCTGTTACAGTGGCATTCCACTCTTGATGATGTGGGATTTTCAGCTAAAACCATAAATAAATTAAAGAGAAAACAAGCCACCATAACACCATGCTGATTTTAGGAAAGGTTGTAGCAAGAGAAAACAATGGAACTTCCACAGACTTTGCCCATATACCATGTTTATATCCCAAAACATACAATGGGAATGCATCATGCCTTTGAGCCCTTCCCCCATTGGGATTGCTGTTTGGGTAGAGCTGTGTGCCCAGGAGCAGGGTGCAGCATGAGACAACTGTTAGGTTTCACCATGCCAAGAACACAGTAAACCTACGCTCTGTTTTCTGCTCGTGCAATAACTGCACTTTCATTTAGGCATGACCTGAAATATTTTACCACCTGCCAAAGGCTGTTAAGTACTTACCAAGTCAAATGTATCTTGTTTTGTCATGTGTATGACACTGAAAGCCCAGTTTAAATTCTGTGGGTAATATCAAGTAGTCCTCCAGGCAGGCATCAGTGGCCAACACTCTTGTTTCATCTTTTAGGTGAGTAATTCTAGACACCTTAGAGACAAAAAAGCCATGTAATTCTCTGCTCTTTGCTACTTAATGACATCTTGACAAATAGGAAGCAGCAATCATACTGAAGCTATGTCACAGAAAGATCATCTTGTTTTCCTGTTGAGGCTATCAGGGAAAGTCTTTCATGGTTGTATAGCACTAAGGGTTAGGTAGAGAGTCACACTTGGTCTGGACAGCAGTCTCTGTAAACAGTGTACGTTTTCTGGAAGGCTGGATTGAAGGACAGGGGAGTGCACTGTGGGTTTTGGGTAGTGAAAAGACCTGCTTGAATATTTCGTGTGACAAATGAAGACATGTAATGAACAAAATGTCTCTTAAGGTTGGCTCTTTTGTACAGACATCCACACTTAGGCAGCAAGCACTAACAGACTGTTCTTGGGCACCAGGTTTGCTTTATACGGCACAGGAGTGCTCTTAGGTTTTCCCAGCTAAGTCACAAACTTGCTTATTTCAGTGAAGCTGTTCTAGACTTGCCTCATTTCCAAACAAAATAAGACAGCTTTTCTTTTGCAAGATTATCAGATCAACAATATCCTTATACAGGAATGGATGTAAAATAAAATGCCTGAAGCAAAATACTGTGTTTGATATTATTTCTTTACTTCCAGCACTGAGTTTGTCATCTGCAGAGTCTGTAGGGAGCGACTGCAAAATTAACTATCCTGAAAATGTCTTTTTTCTCATTAAGACCAGTGGTATTTAATCATTTCACAGCTCCATTGAGTGGCTTAACACTGCATCAATACAAACTGAAAATATTGTACTGGCATCCTGAATAAGATGAGGAATACACTGATATTTTTCCATCCTAGTAGCCCCTGCTGAGCCACCTCATTTCCCAAAGGAGAAGACATTTGAAAAATCTTATGTAATGACTCAGCATTTCTGAAAGGTGATTTCTTCTTCATTTGCCTTTGCTTTTCACATTGCTGAGCTGAGAAGGATTCAATGCAATAAAGTAAAAAAGGAGTGATGGCTGGTGGTGCACTAGGAAAGAGGTCAACTGTGGTTGGTAATCTCTGACTGAACTGCTCAATTTTTATTATATATATACAGAGCCTAAATGACTATGCATGAATGAAGCCGCAAATGTGTTGTAAGTGGGCTTTTTACTCCTTTTTCTAAATACAAATGACCTTCTTTCAAAGAACAAACATTAAGGAAGCAACATATACTACAGAGAGCTGAGCTTTTTCATTCAAGCATGCTTTGAAATTTGTATAAGTTTTTACCATTTGGCAGAAAAACTTTGTAAAGAGATTCTCAAAAGCTATGGTAGCCACTAAGATACCAATTTTGCCCCTAGGTAGTTGGGGCAAATTAACCTTTATATAAATATTTGTTGGATCAATCTGATTTTTTGATAAGGGAAACTTTTCCTGATAGTCACTAGCAAGTAAAACAGGACATTCAACATAGAAGTCATAGAATCATTAAGATTGGAAAAGACCTCTGAGATCAAGTCCAACCATCAGCTCAGCTGCCTAAAAAGAAGTTTCACTTTGCACAATTCAAACACGAGTGAATTTTACGTTAATGCATCTATGAAACAACCACAGTTGTACCTCTGTGATCAATACCATGCAGAGAATGTTGTGACTTCACAGGTCACCTGTGGACACTGTTCTGCTCCTCAATATTCTTAACTATCACTTCCAAGACCTTAACAAAATTTGGTTGTACTTGTTTTGAATTACAATAGAGAGAGATAAGCATGCTCATGGCATCTTGGTTTTACCTAAATTTCCTGGTTTATAGTTTACAGGTGAAAAGTTCATGGTGTTGCACATCCTGAGAATAATCTGTAGAGCTGCATAATTCAGAAGGAATGATTATTTTTATCTGAACACGTGTAATTTCGACATGGTCTGCTTTTACATAATTCTTTGAAGGATTTTCCTTCATTCACAAGAAAATGTCTTTAAAACAAATAATAGTGTTTTGTGTCAACTGTGGGAAGAATGCTAGATGAGAAGTAGCCCAGAGTGTACTGTGTGTGTTAATATGTCTGTTTGCCCCAGGGATGCTGAATCATGTCTTTTTGCGACTGTGCTGAGGGGGGTTGCATAATGAGGTGATTGAAAATTCCATTTTCTCCAGTTTTTCCCGGAGACCAAATGTTGGATGAAAATTTACCTTTAATAAAGAACTGAGAAACCTTTGCAGGCAGAGAAGAGACCTTCTGAAGTAGAGCCAAGGAGAAGTAATAAAGCATCACCTTCAAAATCACCAGAAATTTTCCAGCAGCTCCCATTGCTCCTTTTTTCATAAGTAGCTGCTATATTGTGATTAGGTACACTTCTGCTTTACAATGCCAGGCTGACTGCGTGCAGTGCATACTGCTTGTGAGACGTTTGAAATACAGCATGAGGAGCATGCGGCAGTTATTCATTAGGAGATAAAATATTCGTTGTCCTTCCTCCCTCCTCATCAGCCAATACCTGCGAAAGGAAGGGAAAGGAACAGACACACATTCCCTTTTACCTGCATTTTGGTGGATTTAGCTTCTTGTTGGTGGGGTGAGTCATAAGGATTTATACCTCTCAGGGCTAATTAAGTTGCCCAATCTTTAAGAGTTCCCACAGCTTTCTCTCTCTTAATTGCTGTTCATACTGTCTTTTCTCTTCCTACCAAGCCTCTAGTTTCTATTTTATTTCATTTTATATTTTTAATAGCTTGATAGCTTCTTCAACATTGCAGTTCAAAGAGCTTGTGGGAAACAGCTGGTTTTTGTAGACTTCTCTCACATCCCAGTAAGGTGACCTGCCTTTCAGGCAGCCTTGAAGGCAGGCAGCTAAATCTGTAGGCAACATCTGGATTCCTTCACTCCTCTTTCACTGCCAAAACCACTTTTATCTCTGAACAGCAGTGTGGCATGGCTCCACAGCAAAACCTTCCTTTCCCTCTACACTTCCTCACCTCTCTGTACTCATCAGTGGCGTAGTTCTCCATGTCCCCATGTCCTCCCCTGCCCACTTCTCTCTAGAGCTGCTGGCAGGGGTGGATCACAAGTGGTGTGAGGATGATTCTTTAATTTAAGAAGGAATTAGGAGATGTCAAAATTACATCTTCTGTTTCAGCACAGGTTTCTTCTCTGACTCTTACTACTTCTGTTCCCCACTCCCCTCTTTTTCCTCATTATCTTCCAAAGAACAATTTTGATTAAGTAAGAGGGTAGATTTTCAGAAGAGAGGGAAAGTCTTTGTTCTTCATGTCCCAAATTGATTAACATTCTTGTAGCTTCCCTGCTTTCTTATCTAAAAAGAAGCTGTGATTTGACTGAGGGAAGAACAGATTTTCCATTTTAATTTTCTCCTAACCAAAAGTTTCTTATACCCTAATTATCCTAGAAAGCATTCTGAGACTCACTCACTGCTCTCAAATTCATGTAACTAGTAACATCCCTGAGAGGTTGCATAGAAAAGTCACAGGAAGAGGAAGATGTTAGTCGATTCCTCTTATTTTAAAAAAAAAAAAAGTCATAATCTTCATAATCTTACCTTCCACAAAGAATCAAATCTTTGCAGCACAAACCTGTCTTTTTTGCTAATTATTGAGAAAGGAGTTCACCAACTGTGCACCTGAGTGATAAGTCTACGATGAGATTCCCCAAGACTGAAAGGCTAGAGAGCCTCTGCGGTCACAACAAAATTACGAAGACTGGAAAATCAAAGTAAAATGAACGGATTTAAGGGGATAGATTTCAGTAAATTCAAGAGAATTCATAACTGAAAGCTTTGACGTATGGAGGGGTTATATAGGGTGAATGATGATACAAGCACAAACTGGCCCAGAGGAAAAGTAAGAGGTGTAATAAGAGGCTCACTGTACTAAATCACTGGCTTTCCCTTGGCTTAAGCAAAGAAAAAAGTTCACAGAAACTGTGAAATTGTTCAGATTGCTAAATATAACCTGAATATAGTTGCAAAAGTATGTGAAGATAAAATTCAAAAGGGCAGAGGCATAACATGTCCATTACAGTAACAGGAAATGATTCTGTGGCAGCATTAGTGGTAAAGAGAAAGCAAAGGAAGATGCTGATCTCCCATTCCACAGAGAGGAAAGACAGTAGACAACACTTAGATAAAAACTGGGTTTTTGTGATTCAGTCTTCACTGGAAAGGTGTGTTGCAATCAGATGGCAAATGCAGTTACACAAGGTACATATCCAGAGTAGAATTGGGAAAAACAAGGTGGGTAGTATTGAGACAAATCAAAATTGTTCCAGATCATCTGATCATCTGAGCAGTCTATCTCCACAGTGGACAACTAGCTAGAAAAGTCTCAGAGCCTTTTCCCTTTGAAATCTTGAAAAGTTCTGTTCTTGGGAAGAGCAATTGTCATGCTTAACTTTACCAAAGGAAAAGAGGAGTTAGGGAATACCAGCCAGACTTCAGTCCTTAGAGAAGTACTTGCGGCTGTCTAGAAGAAAACATAGTGTATTATCAACAACTTGAATTTATTAAGTAAGACCTGCCAAGATACATAGGCTTCCTGGACAAGTAGCTGGCATGTGCTGTAGCTCTAGGTCAGTTGAGGATTCCAATGATCTTGATAGTAAGGGGGCTTCTACTGGCAAAAAACTATTAAGTTAAAATTGAAGGAAAAATTTTTGATGGACTCTGTGCTGGGTCTGAGACCATTTGATCTTCTCATTAATGCCTTAGGTTATAAGAAGCTATATGAGTATCTATTTATTAAACTAGAAGACATCAATCCTGGGGGCACACAGTGAAAAATGGTATGATTCTTATGGGTCAGAGATGATCCTAAAAACACAACAGAGGACAAGTGCAAATTTTTACCTTTAGGCAGGGAAAACCAAACGTGCTTGCAGGGCAGGCTGTGGCTATCAGCTCAGTTCTTTCAAAAGCGTGTGATAATTAGAGGGAATAAGAAGCTGGACATGAGTCAAAGATTTTGTGCTGTAAAGACACATTGGTACATGGGTAATAAGACATAAAAGAAACCTCCTCTGCTGATCATTAATAAGGTCTTGGCTGGATTAACATGCAGTCAGAGTTCTGCACTAGAAGTACTGTGTGGACTGCCAGAAAATCAGGAGGAGAAAATTGAAGTGATTGAGGTACATGGTCTACAAGGAAAGTCTGCTCAGTCTAATGCAGACAGTAGGTCTTCAAATATTTCATCAGCCTTTGCAATAGAAAGGAATAATATGTTCTTTGTGTTCACAGTAGAAAGGACTGCAGCTACCGAGATTAACTGTTGGCAATGAAAATTCATTAGGAAAATTATTCCAATTATCGATCCAGTGAAGAACTGGGAAGGCCATGGACTCCCCATCATTTGAGGTCTCTAACATGAGTTCAGAGACACAGTCATCAGGAGCAGTGCTAGTTCAGCCAATACAGCCTGCCATCAAAAACCTGCCCAGACCATTCTCTCAAGCTGCTGGGACTTAGTACTTAAATCCAGCCCCCTCCCACACTTTATACTCTGTTTCAGATCTCAGGGATCCACAACCTGCAAGAGAAAAGTAGGGAAAATTTCAATAGGGCCATAATAATATCTGTAACTAGTTTGAAAATAGCTATAAAGAATAGGCAAATAAATTCCAAAGACAAGAGAAGATGGATTAAAATGCCAGAACATCAGACCTTTAAAAAGTCAAGCACTCTTCCCTCACAGCTTTTCCCAGAATGAGCACAGTGAATCAATGGAGTAGGTGGCCAGTTGCCACAGCGGGATCTCCACTCACAGACAATTTTAGGAAGAGCCTTGACGGGGATTTCTTAAGATACTTGAGGTAACGGGGATAGCTGCACTCTTTTCTATGTTTCTGCAAATCTTCTGGAGAAGGCAAGTGCTAAAAGGATATGGAAACGAAACAGAGAAGTCAGAGCAGGAACTGCTTTTTACCACATCAGATGACAGACAGTGAAAACCAAACCAGGAAATTAAAAATTGGGGGACAGGGGAGACCACTTTTTTTGCATTATAAACAATCAGCTTGTTGCACATATTGATTCATCCATGGGTATACTTCAGAAAAATCAAAGCAAGGTGTCCAGGGATTTACAGAGTAATCTAGTGTTTAGGAAAAAGTGTTGGCTTTAACAGTGTAGGACAAAGGCAACTTCTTGCTTTGCAGGTAAAGAAGAATGTATCCTTTGTACAAGTCGACCCAGGATTTTGGTATGTTTCCATGAAGTATCTGGAAACAGCCACAGCCAAGATGGACTACTGGTGCAAACCAGCTTGTGGGCTCCCGGAACAACTGCTTGAAATTGTCATAGAGCTTTCTTTCCATTCCCCCTCCACTCAGTACCTGGCAATATATTTCTGTGTTAGAGTCACTTGTTTTAGACTTCTTATTTAAAGACATAAATAATTTGGCTGGTTTGCATTCAGAACTCCAGTATTGTTCTCCAAATAATTTTATATTCTTTCATTAGTCTGAAACAGAGTGTAGATTTTCATCCTTTGTCGTCAGAGTCAGAATAGACAACAGTGAAGAGGAATAGAAGGCATAAATTTTAGACTCTGTGGACCCTAGAGGGCAGGACAGTAAAAATCTGAAGCTATTAATGAAATTGTGGCATAAAATCATGACTTGAATGGGTCAAAACTTAAAATTTTTGCCTTACAGAAAGTTCCAAGACTTTGAAATTTCAGCCTGTCTCATACAGAGGTGAAAAACAAGTCTATCAAAAATGTTATGAATTAGAGGAATTAATATTAATTTTGCCCTCCTGGAAACATTTCTTTTGATAAGACCGAAACACTGCCAACACTACTATTTTAACAATTTTAACTCTTCATATTCTAAATGGCAATGTAAAAACCAGTTGTTTCTTCTTCACAGAAACAAAATATTCGGATGATCTCCTGTCAGATTATCATGAAATGGTAAATTCCTGTAAATATTTTACATTTAATTAAGGTAATGTTATCAAAGGAATAATACTTCTGAGGGAAATCATCAACCATATGTCATCATTTTCTAGAGTCCTTTAACTCCACAAACGTCAAAATGCTATATACTTCTAAACAAAGACAGAAAAATAATCCATGGTCAGGCAGATATAAAACATTTCCAGAGCGAAAAACAACAACTGCTTAATACTGCATACAAAAGCTGCATAAATGTTTAAGAGCTATTTATCACATTGTACGTGTGAGGAGAGTTAAGCAGATACATTTTCTGTCACAGCAGTTGCTCTGTACAAATGGGTCTTATGAGTATTGTACTTCCCTTAGGTAGTTTGCTATCTCTTCATCTCATATCTTCCAGATTTCTGCCAAGAAACGCCTAGAGCATTTTCCAGTCTCTGCTATTGACAGAGCATATTAAATGTCCAAGGTAGCAGGGGATTTATTAAGCTAGTTTCCTAGCCTCTATTATATTGCTAATCTTGTCATACGCAAATCACAGTTCCCTTCCTTCATCCTTCTTTGCTGCTGTGACAGCAGCCACCACACAGCACCCCACTGGGACCAGCTGTGGGGTGCTTGGCACTGTACAAATGCAGCAACAGGCAGTCCTGCTCCGGTGCCGTTGTACTTGATGTGGAAGGGGACCCAGGAGGAATCTGTGCTGGAGCCAGAAGGGGAGCCAGCTTTGCCTTCCGCTACCAGTTCATCTCCTCCCCACCCACACACACACACCGTGGCAGCTGCTAGGACCAAGAGTCAGAATCCACCCGCCTCTCACTCCCTGTTGGTGTTCCCTTGCACCACAGAGCACGTTTTCTGCCTTGATCTAGTGCCTGTTTGTAGCACTTACCATGCCTGCTGCTGTATCTCTTTGACTGAGCATTAATGACTTCTGCTTCCTGCTCTGTCCTGTGCTGTCCAGATTGTATACACAGAATAGCTCTCCTGCCATGCTTTGTGTTAAGACTGAGGCAAAGCAATGTAAGAACTTACAGTGTCCCAAGCATGGCAACATAGTCAGAGTAGATGCAGATTTTCAAGGCTACTAGGCACAGGTCTCCCACAGTCTCCAGGCTAGTAGCAAACTGGGAATGAGGTGCTGGATATTTACTAGGGTTGATACCCAACGTCTCTAGAGGCTCCTGTCACCTAAATACTGCCAGGTCACTTTTGCTAAGAGTACAACTGCATGGCTTCCCCTTCCGTGTCTTCATTTATTTCTATATAGTGGTCCTCTGTCCGTTTCAATCCCACCTCAGCTGTTCAGTTTAAGTTGAGAATTGAAAAGTCTTAGAGCTTTTCTTGGGTGGAAAACAGGTTCTTCTTACTACAGCTCCTTTTAAGGATATGCAGAAAGGGCCAGCAGCAGCCTGACCCCGTATCTGTTTCCCAAGGGAAACATAGTGCCACAAAGTTTTTTGCATGCACTCCACTAACTGGACTGCTAAATATAAATCGTTAACTAAAATGCTGGGTCCTATATTGCCCAGTTTCCACTAAATAATGTCAGGATCCCACACCAGAGAGTGGGTGGCAATCTTTAAAAAGCATCCTTGGGAAGTCTCTGGTTTACCACAGAAAAGTATTTTTACATCCCTTACATTCTCAGTTAAACTGGAAGGAGGTTGTATATTTCATCTATTTTTGGATGTGGGACACACAGGTCACCTGATGGTCAGTGTGGCATGGGAACAGGCTGCAGAGATGCACAGAGCTTCCAGGCTTACTGAAAAACACAACTGGTTCAGCCCTGAGGGAGAGCAAATTGCCCTGCTGCCTTACTCCACTGCCAGTCTTCATGAGAAGATTACACCAGCATGGCTTTGCCGCACCTGGACGCAGATCAGGAGAGCATTTCAGCACAGAGTTCTCTGAGGCTTAAACTTACCTTAAATGCATTTCTTAATCAAAAATTGTTTTCAACAAACCAAGGAATCCACAAATAAAATCAACTGAATCAAGATGCCTCTAAAAAGCTACCTAGAATGACACTGAAGTATTTCCTTTCTTAAAAATACTGTGCCTAAATTCAAGAAAAAATCTGCCTGAAGTCAAAGATCAGAATATCAACAAACTTTACACTGAGTGTGTTGAGCAGGTATCAGAGCTCATTTTGGCAGACCTCTAGAAATTCATTATATTTAACATATCCCTTTTAAATTCTCATTAATTAACATTTTCCCCTATGCTTTGGGGAACCCCCATGACCCCTCTATGCAGCAGCCTTACAATAGACTACAGTTTCATATCACCATGATATCTTTCTTCTTACCATTTGGAATTTTAACATGAGCTTTCTGCCTGCCACATGTCATTTCAAGTGCTCTGCTCTCATTGCAGCCCAGGGGTTGATTCATAAATGACCATAACCACTGGTGGGTTAAAACACAAATTGCCAGCTCATAGGGCAACTCCACATCTGTAACAGCTTCTTCCCTATTACGATATTTACAGCTGAAAAGCTCAATGTTATATTATGGACTGTGTCACTAGTTTTGATGACAGCATGATCTCTCTGTTTTTAAAACAAGAGATATAGGTGAGAAATGGGAGTAAAACTCATGCAAAAAAATCACCATTTTCATTGTACTTTCCAAGTGAAAGGCAGAATGTGAGAAGTCACCACAGGTATGGCTGTCCTGATGCCTCAGTCAGTGGAAACGTTGCATGCTTCAGAGCACTTGTAGAAATCGTGAGGGTGACCTACTAGCTGGATAGTAAACAAGCCTCTACTAGCCTGGTCATATAAATTCAGCAGCACAGCTGATTGAAGGCAACAGCTGGCAGTCTTCTTTTTAATTTGGCAAAACACAATGGCATCTGGCATCTCACTGAGGTTAGAGAAGATGTCATTTGTTAATTAAGTAATTTCTACTTTCATATTTCCAGAGTACCCACAAAGAAGAACTTCGGGCAAGAAGTTCAGTGAATGTAACCAATGGAAAATGAAAAACTGGGCTTTCTCCTTCTGACACGTTTCAAAGAAGTCTTGTTCTATGACATGCAAAACTGATGTATGTGTGAATTGCAGGAGAAAGCTTCCGGTCAAAAGTCTTTTGTTTAATAGTTTAAGTATATGTTTCATGGCTTCTTTTCTTCTGTTGTTATAATGAGGTTGCTTGCATTTATTTATCTAACTACAATAATACAAAGAAGGCAGTTCTACTTAGAATGGAAGTAAATTCACATAAAATTATATCAGCAATCTGCCACTAGGTTTTTAGGTACATGTGTGTCCATCCACTGGAAGATTTATGCTACAGTCTCCCAAACAGGTATACCCAGGCTCCTAAAGAAATGGAGCACTTTTTTCTGCTTAAGGAACTGAGAGATCACTTCAAAGTTTTTAAGCAATAAAACTTCCAGGGAAAAAAATATGGAGCAAGAAGAAAAGGACTTTAAGAACAAATCTGGATTTCATTTAGATGCAAATACTACTACTGTGATATCACAGTTTCCAATCTTTAATCTAGAAACAAAATGCATCTATCCTCCATTGAAGTAATCCAAAGATTGGAGGTTTCATAGCAGTGTAACAGAAGATTTTTCTATTTATTAACATGCAATAGCATGTTAATTAAAATATACTTTCTTGTAATAAATCCTACCATAGTTACAAGGATATAACAGTAATTCTCCAAATGAGGAAAAGCTCCATAAGAAATTTTTGGCCTCATGCCTTTACAGTTTCTTCAGGTTTGTAAAATATCAGCCTGATGTTCTTTTAAAGAATGACATAGCCTTTTGTTTTGAGCTGGTATATGTGGAAGTCTGACATCTGTATAACATCCTTCTGATATTAAGGACACTGTAAGAGCAGGAAATGAGAATTTTTATTTACACCAAGCAATTGATTCCATAAATATGAAGAAAAATGCCATTTGTGGTACACCAAAATCATCTGGTGAATTCAACAGACAAAAAAAATACCAAGTTCTTTTCTAACTAAAAATGATATGTTTTAACGCTTAGATGTTTCAAAACACCTGGTTTTGCTAAAATGTTGTGGTGATTTCAGAAAAAAAATTACAAGGAAGAATTACTTAAACAGTACATCATCTATAAAAAGAACAAAGAAGTTTTTTAAGTGAACTGCAGGGGGGAAAAGGCTTTATTTTCTCTTTCTCCTGAAAACCTTACTATTTTTATGCAACTTCTACCACTTTCCTCCTCCATTACCCGTTGACACTCTCCTGTATCTATTTCCTCATCTTTTAGTTTAGCAGCCTAGACCCAGCAACACAACCTTGATCCAAAACTAGCATTTCAGTGCAGTCTGGTCTTTCTCATACAGGCTGTGAAATAACGTTTGCTGTCACATTCAGTAGTACTAAATTCACACATGATGTTGTATTGTTTCAGCATTTGGGAATTTTTTTAAACAGACTTAAATTTGACACCTAGTAAATTATTTCTGTCCTGAAATTAGCTGTGGGGAAATTATCCCTTGAATAAAGACTCTTCTGAATATTCTCTCCAAAGCCCATTTGATCACAAAAAAACCCAAGACAGACAGTCCAGTGCTTAAGGTACTGAGCTAGGAAATAGATAAATCTCTATCTCCCATACTCAATGAGATGAAGTTGCACTCAAAAATTTCTTATGATGAAAAACAGACACAATTCTTAAACAAAGCCAAGAATTTCTTGTTAAGTTAGTCATAATCCTACCAGTCTAACAATAGAAATACTTTTAGTCTCAGCAAAAACACTAAAATAGAAGAAAAAAACCCAGTATTTCATAAAAAGTCTCCAGAATAATAGTTACAACTGTTAGCCCTTTCTACTACTTGACCCTTGCTTTGCTCTTACACTTTTCTACAACCCCTTTGGGTCACTCTTGGAAAGAGATAAAGGACACGGCAATTCCTCAGCATCTCATTCTCCTTGCCAGGGCAAATATCTTGTTGACAGTGAGGGTTTCTTATGTGTCTACATGATGTAAACATTGATGGTTTCCATCTTCTCAATTTTAAGTCCACTTGAGACAACCTGTATGTATTTTCTAACACCTTTTATACCTTAGTCTTTCTTTTTAGATCGGTAATTCCATATTGAAAAAGTGTATTATATATGTTACATAGAATTATATTGTAGTTTGGGTTGGAAGTGACCTTTAATGGTCATCCAACACCCTGCAATGAGCAGGGACATATTCCTCTAGGTCAGGTTGTTCAGAGACCCATCCAATCTGGCTTTAAATGTTTCCAAGGATGGGGCATCTGACACATCTTTGGGCTACTTGCACTAGTTTTTCTCCACCCTCAATGTAAACCATGTCTACTTTATATCTAAGTCTAAATCTACCCTCTTCTAGTTTGAAACCTTTGTCCTACTGATATAGACCATGCTAAGAAGTTTTTCCCCATCTTTCTTAGAAGTCCCTTTTCAGTATGAAAAGCCACAATGAGGTCTTCCCAGAGCCTTCTCTTCTCCAAACTGAACAACCCCAGCTACCTCAGCCTTTCCTATGGGAGAGGTGTTCCATCTCTTCATTTTTATGACCCTTTTCTGGACCTGCTCCAACAGGTTCATGTCTTTCCTGTGCTGAGGACCCCAGAGCTGCATGGAGTACTGCAGGTGAGGTCTCACTAGAGTGGAGCAGAGAGGCAGAATCACCTCCCTCAACTTGCTGACTATGCTTCTTTTGATGTGTGTTCTTTGTTCTCTTTGTTGTTCCTAAAGCGGTTTTGTCCACATCTGTGTTTGCATCTTTATCTGACCATTGAGAATTTGCTCATAGCCATGGGGTCTTCAGGGCCAGTCCGTGCCCCATCTTATCATCCCTCCCTATCTTTCTTTTCATAGCTCTCCGTGTCCTTTTTTCCAGGCTTCAGCTGTGTCACGAAGCCTATGTTGCTCTACACTGAATCACAACAGTGAGGTCATTAAGTATTTATTTCTACAGAAAAAAACTGCTTGGCACTGTATGATTACACAAGCATGTGCATAAGTAAGACAAATAGGGCAAGTCTTTTTGGGACCTGTTACTAGCAATGGCAATAATGCGTTTCCTGGGCTGGAGGGCTACCAAACTAATTACGTATTGTTTCTCCCATCTGTAGGCTGTATAAGTACACAAAGGCATATTGAAAGAGTAAATGTTTCCAAGTGTGCACTTTCATATTCCTTGGGACTGATAATGACATGCTGAAAGCTAGTTTGATATCTTAACATTTGCACATCAAGGCTTCAATGACAATTCAGAATAATGTGGAACAGTTTGTCATTATTAAAATTCATAGGCTGCAGTTTTACAGCTGTTTCAGAGACAGGTTGTTGGACGTGAAGAGTTCACCCTTGAGGCAGATCCAAGCAGGTCAAGTGTCCAAGATATGGGGAAGTGAAAGCATTCATCTTGCTGGCTGTGGATATACTAGTGGACTGTGTGCTTACTTGGATCTTAGTATTCAATGAGATTAAACTGATATTTGCTTGATGAGGATCTTCCAACCTTTCCCTTCCACTGTTTTGAGGCATCTCTAACACGACAGTACAAACTTGCTTTAAATCATTTGTGTCTACGCTGAAAGTAGTCAGTGTCACTGGGGACACAAGGGTCACATGCTGGTACATGAAGTGTCCAAATACTGTCCTGTGCTCACATGTTCCAGTGTTGCATCCCCAGCTGAACAAGCATAGTTTGTACAAGAACAGCATGACTCTGGCTGTAGATTTCAAAGTAGGTCGTAGGCTCAGGTATGTTTTAGGGCTCTTTGAGCAGCCACAATAAGCTACCAAAATCCCATACAGTTATTGTTGCTGTCATGATTTGGCAGCCTCACCAGAGATGCAGGAGAGTGAATGGACAGCATAGCTGGTTGCATGCTCATGCCCAGTTCAGAGGCGAAGCACGGTAACAGGACTTTGTGGGTGTAGTGCTTTGTATTGCATCAGCTTGCCTTCCAGGACTATCAGTCCAGCATCATACAAAATAGAATCATTAGTTCTCTGAAATCTTGAAATTATTAACACATCACTTCTGCACTCCCTTGTCCATCACCAGGTGTTAGGGAAACTACCACATAATATTGAGGAGCCAATGTCTTATTGCTCCTCACAAGGTTCTGTCACCATCTCAGTTGCTGTGGGGTACTCTGGCTGAACAGTTCCCCTTGTCATCACCAGCTCTGCAGCTGAGAACACAATTTAATGGAAGTTTGCATACCGCCTTTACGCTGCCAGTGCAGCTGGATTTCTTTCTGACTTCCCACAGAAAACCAGCATGTCAAGACCCCTGGCATCAGCCATGCCCTTTCTGCTGTCATACTCCCCCCTTCTGCAACAACGATCCTCCTGTCATAATTGCAGTGGAAAATATTGCTAAAGTGTGCGTGTGTATACCTTGCTGGCAGCTGGAGTGTGTAGTCTTTCTTGGGGATAAGCTGTGCAATGGAGAAAGCAGAGCTGTTACAATGCCTGAGCTCACTAGATGGCCCCATACTACTGCAGAGGAATTCCTCCTTCGCAATCGCACTGTGTAAAATCTGTTTATGCATGCAGTGGTAGGGATTTTTTTATTATTATTATTTTCCTATTTTTTTAATAGCTGGATATACACATTTCTGTTCCCTGGGCAGCAGTGGTCTCTATGCAGAGCAGTCCTTTCTAATTACCAAGCAAGCCATACAGTATGGAGCAGGAATGGAAAGCAGAAAGGGAAGCTAGTGTGTGACCTTCATGATAATACTCTCTTTGTACAAACTGGTGCAGGAGCACAAGTGAAGATTAGCATTTGGGGACACTCTACGGTGCTTCCTAGGCCCATGAGGTTGTATTTAGCATCTACATCTGAAGTTTTGTTGTATTATTATTTTTATTAGGGGTACAATTCTGCTAAACAAGCATTTCCTACAGCGTAGTATGTTACTCCACACAATTTGTTATGGGAAGAGACAAGGCTTAGCAAAGAAGAAGAGCATGAGGGAGGGCTAAGGGGAAATGAGAAAAGAGAAAACAGCTAAGGGTTGTGCAAGATGTACTGGACATCTAGCGCTATTAAAAAATTTCATCTATCTGCAGGATTTTCTTGCTCCCGTGGCCACAGTCTTTGAGAGCACTCCTGTCAAGCAGGTATTTACTGCAATACTGATTCCAGGGGTAGGAGTTGGAAACAGAAAGACAAGAAGGGCTCAAAGTCATGGGCAAGTTACCAGAGTGCATCACCTTTCCATGTTCCACATGAGCCATAGGAATGAGCTGCAGCCATCTCCAGCCCTCTACAAATGTGGGGCAAAGCATAACTTCAACTACCTTCCCAGAGGATTAAGCAACCACAGACAGGATGCACCAAGCTGTCTGCTGGCTTTCAGCTGACAGGTTAGCTGAACATGCTGCAACAGGTACAGTTGTGGGTGAAAATAATTCATCCCCGATTACCTACATCATGCGCACAAAGATGATAAACTGAATGCAGCACTCTCCAGCTTCCAGTTTGCTATCGAAGAAAACCACTCTCCTCCTTTGTTGTGTATCTTTCTTTTTTTTTGCTGAGTGCTGCACTTCTTCACCTCTGCAGTTGTACAAACCGGTTCAAAAGCAGCAGCACCCCTCTGCTTTGTTTCCCACCTGACTAACACCAGGAAAGCAGTAGCAAGGCAGTACCTTTGTAAAAGTTTTCTATTTTCTGTCTTAGTGTCACTCACCTAAGCCAACCATAAGCAGAAAATGTGAAGATGAGAGCTGTGCCACGGTGACAGGCAGGAGCCATCCTCTGTGACACCAACACACCCACCAAGCTCCACATGGGACAGCAACCATCTCCTGGGCTGAGACTTCACACTGGTGGTTGTTGCATGACCAGCATTTTCAAGGCAAGCAGATGTTCCTTGTCATCTTTACGTTCAAACTTCAAACCACCCAAAATTAGCCCAAACCACACAACTTGCCTTTTCCTATCTAATCTGTGGTTCATGTCCTTCTACAAATCAGTCCACACAGAGCTTTTGGAGCTCAGTATGTCATCTCCATGTTCCCTTGTTTCACAGATATGGAGATTCTCAAAGGCCTTCTTAGCCTTGAGACCCTAGTTCTTCCCAAAGAGAACATATCGATGAAAAAGGCAGGAACAAGGAAATACAGGAGGGCTTCCTGCAAGAGGACTTTCTGGCCTTGATACTCGAAGTCCCAAACACAGAGCAGAAGGCATGCAGTGGGGCAACTAGCAGAAACCAGAAGGCCACAAGAGCACTCAGTTTGGTTTTGGATTATCAGGAAGATGAGGAGGCTTACAGGCAAATCTGGTTTGGACAAAAAACTTCATCTTTAGACTGTTCCAACTTGCCAGAGTTAGCACAGTGTAAGGTGGCAAATATCAGCAGCTCTGTACCAATATCACAAAATGCTTCTTTGTGACCAGTCACAACAGCTGACATGAATATGAGAAGACAAAAAGAAAAAGTAAAGGAGAATGGAAAGAAATGGTGCCATGGGTGTTTCACACTACTAACGAGATGAATTTTATTAGGATGGGGCATGACCAGCAAATCCACAGTTTGGGCAGGGACTGTCACACTGACAGGAGCTTGTGTGCTGGCTGCAGAGTGTACGCTGGGGGTTCTGTCAACAGCAGAGCTGAGAACCGCAGGCAAAACCAGGGAGCTCAGCGACAAATGAAGCCAATTACAACTGAGGGAGAAAGCATTTAGACAGTTGGTGGAGTCCATCTGGTGCCTAGTGACTAACCTGCCAGCCCTTTGGCCTGTTATCTTGACAGCTTGCACTTCCAACAGCCCCAGACTAGTGGTAGTCAGTATAGGCAGTACTGTTCCAGTTCCAGAGATTGTTGCTGCTCTTTGTTTCTGTGCCTTAGTTATAATAAATCTTTTTTAGTTTAATGTCATTTTCAGTCTGCCCATTCCAAAGCAGTGGGAAAACTTTCCTACTTTTGAGCTGTCTTCGGCAAATGAAAGTCATTATCTTTAAAGCCTTGAGTCAGAGAGCCACTTCAGCCTGTGCTGACAGCCAAGTGTATCACTTTGTCTATTCAAACCGCTGGAACTATATACATACCTACAGTTCTATGCATGTTTATCTCTTTTGTTTACATTCAAAGCCTGGAGTACTGCTCAGTCATCTACTGCCTTATCCCTGGTACCACCAACATCCATAGATTAAGCGTCGTTAAACAATAAAGCTGGCAAAGCATTCATAACTATACAGCAACTGACACAGAAATGACAGAAGACAAACATTCAGGACTACCTACATCCCATTTTCAAGAGCACTTCTATCATTTTTAAGCTTTTTCTTAACTCCATTAACAGGCCCACTTCACCTTTTGTACCTTAAAAACTGGTCAGTAATTTCTTATCGTCCCATGCCCTGGGGTGTATACTCTTCCTAGGAGGAAATAAATTGGACACAATTTTCTCAATAATATGGGAATCTGTGAAGCCTTCTCTCTTTGTCTTGTGTTGTTCTGAAATTTTAGACAAAGCAAGTGAAAATGTTCTGTTACTGCTGTAAACCTGACCAGTTTTTCACAATGACATCATATTTATTATTGCTCGTTTTACAAGAATTTATTTTACTTGAATCCCTTATTCAAATATCAACAAGACAAAAAAAACAAAACAAAAAAAAAAAACCCGAACACACTAGGCATAGAAAGGAGATGAGGGGGGCAATTGTACAGGTAAAACCAAGAAAGTTCACAGGTTTGCCAAGGCTCAGCTGAGGTTTTCTCTGGGACAGGATCATTGAGCATTAAGATCATTGTAAGACTCAAAACCAGACAAAAGAAACTACTCAGACTTGAGGAAATTCTTCCAAACCTCTAATCTCCTTTCCCTTGGTACGTAGCAGGACTTTGCAGAGATGTGACATAGACTAGTTCCACTTGCTACCCCATCCCTCAGCACCATCATTTCAGGTGTAGAGACTGTTTCCACAGGTGAGGAGGCCCTGGAAGGACATTTTGAGTAGTCATGGGACCCACCAAAACCATGGAAGGCACACAGCTCCTTAAGACCAGCCATCCCCTCCCTGGGATTGTAGCCAAGAACCCATCGGGATATGCTTGTCTTTCCTCATCTTACTGCAGATAGGATAATGATCTGAGTGCCAAGTTATTTATTAGACAGTAGGGGGGTACCACACTGCTGGATGGCTTTGAGGTTCTCAAAGGTTCTCTTACCCTCGGAAATTCAGTCTTGTGCTATCTTTTTGCTAAGCCCTACTGCTAGTTGCAGGCCAGTCATCAAAAAAAAAAACAAACCTGGTGTGTGGAAATGTTCTTTGAAAAAAAGGAAAATAGACCCTTTTCTAAACCATCCTGGGTTTCGGGTGCTCTCCTGTTTTTTTCATCCCTGAACCGAATCAGCCCAGATATTTGCTTTATCCTGACTTGGAAGCTCTGCAGATCTTGGGAAGTCCAGGGATCAAGAATTTCACCCTCCTGAGACCCACTCAGGCAGGAAGCAGCCAGCTGACTCCTACCACAAATATGCAGCACAAAGTTAAGACAAACTTTTCAGCTTCCCACAATTAAAATAATACTTCATTCCAACTTTCCATGAGGCAGTAAGTAGTACTTATGATCTATTGTGGAACATAAAAAGGAAGGCGTTGTCATGTTATTAAACTCACTCTTCTTGGGTTTTTATTCACACTCCAGCATCTGAGGTATCAGGCAGCAATGACTCGTATGTGGCTGATGTTAGGCAATGTAGAGCAGAGGGCTGGAAAAGTAAGCCCCGAGCATTCTCAGAGCAATTTTTCCCACTCGTTTCTTCATTCCTGCAGCTGTGTAGCTAGCTCTATTCACCCATACAGCTCAGAAAAGACACAACATTTCCAGGGGACTCTGCAGAATTACAGATGATGTCTGAGCACAAATTCAGTCTTACAATTTCTCCACAGCCCAGGAAGTTGTCTTACCCTGTAGATAAAACTGAAAGATATGATCATGATTATCTGAGCAGGTGGGGGCATCTGAGAACAGTTATACTATGATTTCCAGTTCAGACTGGAGCTTATGGTTTGCAGCATTCAGCTCTTCTCAGCCTTTCCCACTACAGGTAGAAACTCATGACATGCATCTGGTGAAAGAAAAACATAATCATGAAATTCAGAGAAATAAAAACTGAGATGCAAGCATTGTCCCTGGTAGGCGGGGATAGTCACAGCTTCTCTGGTCCTCTAATAGTATGATGAGGTTAGGTCATCGTAGGTGAACTTCTGCACTCTTGGCAAGAGCAAATCAGGCTCTGGATGGCAGAGATAAAACTAGAGCAGTTAATTTCTAGAGTACAGTCAGTATTCCCTGACCTTTCTACAACTCTCAGTGAATCCCAGGATGTTGTGGGCTTGCTGCTTCCATCCACCTTCTGCATCTCCTGGGAGATGCAGTTTCTTGAGCTAAAATTCATTCATCATTTTAAGGCATGATATAATTGTTGTCCAGCTGAGCACAGCCAGAGGGAAAACATACTTTGCTTTGCTCACTGAGATGCAATTACCATTACAATCCCACTTTCCCTGCACTTGTATGCTAGAAATTTGTGCTGGGAGTCTGTGAAAGGAATACACAGAGCTCTCCATGTGCCGAAGAGGACCAGAGGCCTCCCCAAAAACCCTTGGAGGCAGTAGCAGCACCACCCACCAGCCCAGTGGACATTCAGAGAAAACGACAAGAACAATAGCAGGAAATGTCTAAGGGTGGAAACAACAAAACTAGCACAGCCCACATTTCTGGGGGCTTCCTGAGTGGCTTGATTTGCCTCAGCAGGAGCACTTCGGATAACCTTGAAGTTATCCCACCAGGGCAAAGCCTCTACCCAGTAAAGCTGCATTTATTCCAATGCTTTCTGGGGCGCTTGAACTCTTGCTGCCATGCATAAATAAGTAAATGAACAAAGCACAAAAAGGCATAAGGTAGACCAGACAAATGAAGCAGGATTGAGACATTGCCATTGTTGAGTTCAGGGTAGCAGCAGCTTGGTGCACCTCTTGTTGCTCCTAGTTAAGAGTCTGTCTCTCCCATGGGACGTGTTCATTGCTTTACACCAGCCCCCTCCCTGGAAAAATGGACTGTGAGATCCTTGTAAGTGAATGAGAACAGAGGACAGATTGGCAAAGTTCAAGTACAAGAAACTGTTTGCACTGGGAAACAAACAAAACAAGTAACAGCTCCTACTGGGTGTTCCCCTTCCTGCCGTGTTGCTCTTTTTCTGTGCCTGCCGTCCAAGTCACTCTTGGCAAGCGGTGCACTGGAATGCATTTGTGTACATGTGAGGGACACACAGCATAGGGAATTTTTAAAGGGACCTTATAAAGCTCAGTGCCTAAGACATGCTAACTGTCAGCTGCACATACCCATCTAAATCCTTGTCAAGGGCTTCTGAGGGCCCTTACAGGCTCAGGCAGTCATGACTAAAGCACAACATATAAGGCAAGGAAAGATTTGATAAGGTGTGAGAGAGGTAGATGGGATCCCATGATTGCTATTTTTGTCAACACTGCCTTCCTAGTCTGTAACTGCAGCACCTTTTCAGTGATGAACAGATTGCCATATGAAGGAGTCATACGCCTGTGCTCCTAAATTGCTAAAAGTCACACATGATGGGCAGGGAGGGATTTGAAACATCCTGAATAGGAAACCTGCAAGAAGTGAAATCTTGGTTTGTGAGCAGTAGGAAACAAGCTGTCATTGACTTTGGATGTAGCTGAGACTCTGCCTCGGCAGAGGAAGAAGACACAGCTGGACTCTGCCATAGAAATAACCTGTGCAGGAGTTCAAGGAAGACAAGAAATAGCAATGTGGGGCAAGGGGTGCCGGTGGAGGGGAATGTAGCCTCTACCAGGAAAAACCTTGTCTTTCACTCAATGTGCACATATCTGCTTATGTATGTATTGTGGCAAATCAACAAATTGGAGCATTTTCGTGTGTGCTCTCGGGTACTCTTGGTTGGGCTTGGCCTATAATGTATCTAGCATATATATTGACAACTGGTAAATACCTTAACTTTTCATCAGACTTCTCATTGCTGTGAATAGGCATTACAGTAGGCTGATAATACTGTGGGGTTTAGTGCTTTGTTTAGCTAGGCAGCTTTTGTGAACAGTAAGACTAGAGGTATGATAGTGTAGACCGGTTGATCATTTCAAATAATTTCTTCAGAAGAATTATAACACTTGCAGTGCATCCCAGAGTTAAATTTTGTTGCAGATCCTCATGGCAATAAAGAGCTACTTCTTACAATTGCCCTTGATTTTTTTTCCACAGCTCTACTCTTTATCTTAACAAAGATATTAAGTTTGCTAAAAGCCATTTGGTATTGCCAAGTAACAAGGAAATACTGATGTAACCACTGATACAATGTACTAGCATCCATTCCAGACAGTCCAATAGATCAGAGGAATAATAATATTTACATCAAGAATATTTAAAACCTTAAGACTGAAAAAAGATATATTTCGCCCAAGAAAAACTGAAAGATTTTTCGCTATAGGTTAAGCAAGAGAGGATGAATGAAGTTCAAGAAAAAAATCAGAATGGAAAACCCAGCAGCACAAACTTTCATGTCCTATATGTAGACTGACTAACAGAGAAAATCTTTTTGTTAGGTTAGTTGCAAGCTCTGTAAAATGACAAACTTTCTGCCAGACTTCCTTTCTCGTGAGAAAGTTTGGACATATCTGTCGTTGTTGGTATTTGTATGGCACTGGCAAGATTGTTGAGTAATATGTACCCCATGTCACTGCTAGACCCTGGGTAGCCAGAGCTGCAGATCAGCACAGCCTGGGGAGTGCTGTGCACTGCTTGGTCTCATAGCCCTTGCTTCATTGAGCCTCTGCATTCACTCTTCTCTGAGTAAAAGACCCACACAGACAGCTCAGGAAAAGATATAGGGAAAAAATATTACCACGTCTCCAAAATCCATTAGCTATTTTGGCCTTGGTGGACACATGAATTTTTGCCCAGGCCCTTTTAGGTGAAAGTTCTTCCCTACAGAGACTTAACCTGGTAGCACAGCCAGGCATCTCAACATCAATGGCCACATCCATGCAGCCTGTTACATCATTTCCTAATGGTTATTGCAATCAGAAATGCACCAGAAGATGAATGATAATTTTTAGGGAATTACAGCATAATATATGATACTTTGCATATACAATAATAAATAATACACTACATATAAGGCTGTGCAGTGTGAGCATACATGTAATCCCTTCTTTGAATTGTGGCTGTTTCCATCAGCTGCAGCTGATGCTTAGATTTTCCTCTTTCTATAAAACTTAGAGAAGCTGCATGCACACCTCACCATAAAAGATGGGAAGGATCTTGGTCCCCTGTGAAGCATGATCCCCTGTGCTCTAAACACTTCTTTACAGAGAAATGTTGTTTTAGTGAAGGCAAATGATATGCCTGTGAAGCCCACAGATATGAATGTTAGTTGAAGAGTCAAAAGCAAATGCCCTTGTATACATGAGAGAGAAAGGGAAACAAGAGGAAGGACAATGAGGAGACAGTACACTTGGGGATAATGTTTTAACAGGAAAGGAAGTGATATGATTGGAGAAGTAGTGAAAGGAGACTGACTGCGAGGAGCAGAAGAGTCACAGGAAGAGAGGAGTGGCCAGGAGGTTTCAGAAAGCTGCCATGGGGCACAGGGAAGGATGAAGAAGGCGCAGGATCTGCCAGAAACAGCAGCACAGGAGTGATAGAAGATGCATCAAGCAGCAGGAAGAGGATGTAAAAGATGAAAGATAACAGGTAGAGGAAAAAGAAGGAGATGGATGAGGCTTATTTAAAACATGTTTCAGTATCCTCTGGTCTTCTGCACTGTATTAGAAAAAAACTGTACTAATGTTCCAGGGCTGAGGAGCTAGCATAAATCAAAAGAACCTGTAGGTCTCTGGTTACCTGAAAATGAGAGTAAGTCGCAGCAACACTTGACTTTGGTCCAAGCAGGCAGCTACTGTTGATTGACAAGCCTGGAGGGATGGCAGATGCCGGAAGAGGCATTAAAATTAAAGCAAAGTAGTCAGAGCTGAGCAGCTTCAGAGAGCAAAGCTGGATTCAGGCAAGTTGGGAAAGCCTGTCAAGCTTCTAAGCCACCAACCAGTGCCTGTGCTTGACTCCTGTGCTCCACAGAAATAACTACAATCAGTTCAGTTGCTACTCTAGCATGTCCTGCGGACACTTCAGGTACAAGAGCACTCCACTGCCAAACATCCTGATATTCTGGAGTTCTGCCAGGTGCTCCTTTTGCACTATTCCCCCTGCCCCTGCCCTTCACAGCAGTGACCTATGGGGGACTGAGAGGTACAGTAGCGTTGCTCTCTGCACAACTCGTTGTGCATGAGTCTTGTCAGCTCCTGCTATGGTGCCTCCAGAGGCAGCTGTAATTTTCAGTAAGGGTAGAAAATGAGCAGCCAGTGTCTGTCTGAAGTTTCTGCTGTGGACAGCCACCTGATCTGGAGATCATGGGGCCCACCTTGTAGCAGCTAGCTACAGGGGTATACTTATGGCCATTCTGCTACAATCTGAGGGTATAAATTTGGTGTCATGCTCTGCCCTGAGCTCACCACAGCCCCGCAAGCTGTTGCTCATCTCTCAGCTGACATTGTAAATCAGGGACAGAAATTGTATTACCAGTCCAGTCATGGGAGGCTGAAATCACTTCAGGGCAAATACTTTTAGTAATTTTGTTTTTTCCTTACTTTCTTTCATTAAAAAAAGAAGATAGAGATAAAACTCACCCTTTTCCAATTCCTACCTTCCCTGCTAATGCTGCTAGATGACTGAATGTGTATTTCCAGTATACCAGAATGTACAAGAATTGTGCAAAAACATTCTCCTTCCTTTACTGCTTCTGGTATGAGTGCTGCATGAGGTCATGCATTCATTTTGATTGTACAATTGTGCTAACCCTGAGTGACACTGCACTAGCCAGCGCCACTGTACTGTGGAAGAGTGAACACTGAACAGTCATCCCCTCATTGCTCTCCCTGTATTTTTTGGACCTCTCCCAAGATATAAATAATGCACTTCACTCTTCAGCTGAACTGCTGGCATCTGTTGCTAAACCTAAATGAATTTTCATGTGCATAGCTGCCGTGTGCCAACAAGCTTTTATTCACAAGGCTGCCCACACCTGTGCTCCTTTTCTTGTCTCCAGATGCATGCTGCTCTGTACTGGAACTTTGTGCTGGGGAGAACTGCACACACAACCCCCTTTCAGCTGGACTGTATCTTGCAACACTTGCTCTCCAATCCCACATCCCACCGCAATCATTGTGGTCTTTCTAGAGCCTACTCACGATGCTTAAAGTGCCCAGCCAGTCCACTGAACCACACCTCTACAGAAGGAGTAAAGAAAAGCATGGGAAGGGGATAGGATTTCACAACAATAAGCCACATAAGCACGTGTGTCCTTTGTACTCTAATATGTCTGCTAGACTATGTGTCCTCAGGCATCCTAGGGACTTGTCCTGCCAAGTTTATTTAAAGCTGTGGGAAAACAAGCGTGTTCCTGCAGGGTTCAGTGTCTGCCCTGAGTCTTTGCACCTTCATCTTCAAACTACAAAGTACAGTGCAAATGACTCTCTCAGATGCCTGGTTTATCTTCCTGCCTTTCTCCTGCCATCCAATGACGCATCCCCATACTTACAGTGTAAGTCCCATACATTGACTGGTGTAGCTTCCCTCCTAACTGGAAATGGAGAGCTGTGGTCTGGTTTTGTGTAGCCTAAGCATTTCATATAAGTTGTGTATCTCACTTCATTTACTTTATTTTAATGTTTTGAACACTAGACCAAGAGAGTCTAGAGGCAGGAGGCTTGTCCTCTCTCCTAGCTGGGAGGGAAGAAGAAAATCGTAGTATTGGTGAAGGAGAGAGACAAAACACAGCTTTACCAGGAAGAGGCTAAATATTTGTTTTCATCTCATAAGACTAGAACAAGAAACCAGGACATTTGTCCCATTTGTTTTAAACAGAAGTGCTCCAGGAGCCGAATGATTTAAAGGCTACACTTTGCAAGAGTGAGTTAAACTATTAGGATCATTACTCAGCTGGTCAGGGAAATAAAGAGACTTAGTCAGATTTGTCAGGTCCTGCTTGGAGCCTCTTCAGGAGCACAAATGTGAGCCAGGGGACTGGGTTCAGACCAGGGCTTTTATTTATTATTGTTTCCCCCTCCATTTCCCAAAGGGAGGTCAAGCCATGTGCTCCTCTGCCATAAGGGCAAGCATGCAAGGCATAGCGATTTACTGATTTCCAGTCAGTGATTTGCACTCCCCTAAAGCAGTAGGAAGTTGCCTGCCTCACTCAGGTTGTAGATATCTCCCATTTGAAAAAGACTGGAGGAACTTGGCTTTGGGAAACTCTCACTTGTGTAAGTCCACAAACAAGTGTGGGCTGTCAGTACTGTGGGGACAAGAAGTTGAGTGTTGAGGTGATGTGTGGAGGTGATATTGGAATGAGACAACACATTTCTAAAATAGAGGAAAAAAAGGGTGAAAAAATGATTGCAGCTGAAGGGTCACCTCAGAGAACACTGGAGGTCCTCGTGCTTGGGAGATTTAAAACTGCATAAGAGAAACCACCAACAAAAATTAATACACAAGCATGATGTGGTTTTGGCAAGGAAAGAGACTCAATCGTATCACTTTTTCAATTCCAAGCCAGAGTATTTTCATTACCTCAACATTAATCATTCTACACCTGGAGCAGACAACATTTTACTAAGTCAGGGTACTGATTGTTCAGTTTTATATGTCATCATGTTTAGCTCAAGAAATCCCATGGCCAGTGCTTGACTTGCAGGCCTGGATTTGTCTGAATTGGCTGGGATTAACCTGGTCCTAAACCAGGCAGATGGAAAATATCAATATAGAGCTCTCTTTCTATGCGTGTGTGTATAAACATTTACTTCAAACAACAAAAGGAATTATAGACAGTCTTTCCTCTCTTCTTGAGTTTATCAGCTGATAATGGGATGTAACTTTTGCTTGGTGAAGGGAATGGTTTCCCTTCTTGTGTATTCAGGAAGATTCATGTAGATTACCAGAATAACTCATGCAGCACTGTGCCTGAATCTATTTCCAAGCATTAGTTGGCAATAATGTGTTCCCAGTCTTTCAAGTCACAGAGGTTTTGCTTTTCTAAAGATGCTAATTAAGTTTGCTGCTCTTGATTATCAACAACAGTCTTCTGGAAATAAGTCTTGTAAGCAACAGACTTTTGGAAATCATAAGATGTGTACCATCAGCTTTCCTTTTTGAGGGTGAGCTGTTCAAAAAGGAAGAGCTCTGCAGAAAGACTAAATTAAGAGGTGTTGAATTACTTAGCTCTGGAATCCCATTTCAGATCCTGCAACAGGCCTGAAATCAAGCTGCGTGTCAGTATACCATGATATCCATAAATGGTCCAGCTGGCTTTGGCACAACAATCAATGCTTGCTAAAATAACTAAGTCAATGTGGAAACTCAACCAAGCATTAGTGAGTGATTTCCCCCTCCTTTACAACAGATGAAGGGCTCTGTTCATGGTTGTGGGATGTAGGTAAATGTTCAGGTTTCTTAGGCGTGCTGGTTTACAGACAGATTGCTGGCACCTGGCAGCTAATATGGCTATAGGAAGCATGCCATGGGCTGAGGACTAGGATTTAGGATACAGTTCCCTGTATCTTCTCCAGCTATGCTGGTTCAAAGAACATAAATGCAAGACTGACAAGTCTTGCAGAGGGAACTCTTTTCCCACCTCTATTTAAAGTCACTCATTCCTTCCCTTGCAAGGTCGTTTTCCAAGGTTGTTGTCATGTGGCCACCTGGTTCAGTCAAAATCCCATGAAACAGAGACCAGGCTTCCTTTAGCAGTCTGGTGCATCCACTTCCTCTGAAGTACTGAATGGTTCTGGTCTGAATTTTGCAGGGCATGATATCTGATTGCTATAGACTATGAAAGAGAAAGCTATCAAGTAACCTTAAAAAAATTATTTTTACCCCTATCATCAAGGAATCCCAAGTCCCAGCTGGAATAAGCCATGAGAATCCTCATCTGATATGACCCTGCTTTGAACAGGAGGCTGGGCTGGAGAACTCTTGAGGTTACTTCCAGCCTGAATTATCCTAGAGTCTGTAATATTACTAACCAATAAGTCAGGGTGCCCCCAAATGACAGCAAAATGCTTTCCAAAGGACATCTCTTAAACTGGTCATAGTTTCTTCCTCTTCGTAGCAGGACAGCACAGTTAACATGAGCAGGAGCATCACTTGGCTCACGCAGGAAGCTTTTCTCACTCCCTTGTGAAAATCCTGTTATATAGTCAGGTGCTCCTGTCAGCCATCCATTAAAGAAAGCTGAGGGACAGACTGGCAGTCAAGCAGGCTTGGCTTTCTGTGTGTGTTTCTGTGATACTGAGAGAAGTAGGGTTCAGTGTACATCCACTTAAACAACATGCCTGTGCCAGAAAACTCCAGACTCTCTGACCTGTTTTTTTCTGCTTATATAAACAGTTTAGGAAAAAGCAGTGATCAGATAACTGCTTTAGCCAATAAGCAGCAGTACTAACTGTCTGTTTTACACCACTTCTGCCTCACCTGGATCTATTTTCCTTCTTATTTTTTCCCTACAACATTCCAGAAATTGTAGTTGTTCATTTGATTGGCGTTATTGTTGTGGCTGTCTTTCAAACATCAGGCTGAAATTGGCACAGAAGACAGGAACAAGGGAATTACAAGGTTTTGATGCCAGGTGTCAAATGACAATTAAGGCACTTCCTTTTTAAACTGAGCTAGAAGAAAAGGAAACTATAGAATACTTAACAGGTTTAAAAAGGAAGGATGTAGGCACTTTGTATATATACATATGTGTGCATGTGCACTCTGAATGGATTGTTACTGTTTAAGCCATTACAGAGCACATTGCTCAGAACAGTTGTGAAATTAGTGCATTTTTGTTTTCAGACCAAATTTGCATGTGTCTATTGTATTGTGTTATCAGTAAAGCGGGCTATTCTCCTTATCACTCAGCAATTCCGATGATATGAAGCTCACTAAAAAAAAAATAAAATGTGCAAAACAACCTGCTGCTTTCATTATGGTTTAATTTTTGCATTGCTGGCCCCTGTGTAAAAAGGCAGCCTAAAGGAAGTATTAAAGAGTCTAGGTCCAAATTTTCCAGTGAGGTCTGTGGTGCCCAGATGGCTTACTGATTAATATATGTAACAGCTCACAAGGAAACTATGCCTTTGATATTTATGTTACCTCAGAACCTTAGCAGCATTACCTCAGCCTGTAAGCCCAGAGAATACAGACGAGTGGTACAAAATCGAGCAAAAAGGTATAAAGCAACCTCCTGTGGGTATTAATGCTTGGCGTATGACCCCTGTGCTATGTAACAGGTACATTCTGGCTGAATTATCTGTATTTTTCCTGCCAAAATTAGGAATTCAGACCCATTCTACACGGGATCTGTGAGACTCTCAGTCTGCCTGCATTGATTTCAGTGGAAAAGGGGCAATTTGTAGATAGGGCATGAGTTTGTATGCGTTTGTGTTCGGTGGCATGTAGGAAATCTGTGTCACTACAAGCTGTTTCACCCGTGTTTCTAAATCCTGATATCTCTGCCTCCATCCTTTTCCTCTTTACTAAGTTGTTGTTTATACTGTTTCTGAAAGGAACTGAATAAGGAATTCAGAAAAAAAAAAAAGTCTGTGTTGAAATAGTCACCTAATGTTGCAGCTGCCGAATTTGTTTTGATGGTGAGGCTTGGCCAGTGCAAATGAAGCAGAAACTGAGGAAGTGAACTAGGAGAGGAGGATAAAAGAAACATAAATAAGTAAAAATGAAAGAGCAAGTAGCCAGAAAGCAAGAAAATATAAAGCCAATCAGTTGCTCAGTGCACATATTGAAGTGCACATGTGTATACATTAGAAGCATGCTTTGTCTGGAAGACCAAACAATTCATGACAGACTGTCTACAGTTTTGAGGTGGTGCACAAATAATGATGTACTTACGATAATCCCAAATTTCAAGGAGTCTACTTGATTATAACCTCACCCACATCATACTTATACCACATACTCACAGTGTTTTCAGTGTCATAAAATATGAACTAATATTCAGTTTCTTTGAAAAAAAACCAACTCCCATTTTCCAGTCTCTTCCTGGACCAAATAGCAAGGAAAAGGTACCAGGCTGCAGAATATGTATCCTGAAAATGTTGTTTCGTGATTCAGTTAGGAGAAGAAATATACCAGTAAACCCTGACTCACCAAGCTCCCCAGTGTAATTTCACCATGCAGCAGAGTAGAATATTTCAAATGCCTCTATCAGCAAGGCATAAATGTATGTGGACTACTAATTGTTCCCAGCGATAGGAAAGGAAAAGAAACCACCCTCCTGTTAACTTCAAAATTCATTAAGTAGGATTAACACAATGGCTGGCCTCAGTGACATATTATTTTCTCACTTCACTGGGTATTTTTAAAAATTTCCCATGAAGAAGAGTCAGAAGAGTATATTTTGAAGAACAGTATGTTTTGAAACCTTTCTCCTTGAATCACAGTGTAAAGGGAAAATTCATCCTATATCAAATTATTGCATTTCAGCAGTACAGAATATTTTGTTTCAAAATATTTTACATTTTTAAATGTTTATATTAATTGGAGGAAACATTAAGTGAATTGGATGAGTAGTTTCCAACATTATTGTTTTCATTTTAAAATCACTGCAATTAAATCATTTCAACTTGGAGATAAGGACATTGTCTTTAAGAGATAAATACAGTAGCCTGATAAACCACTACGAATTTGAGAATATTCATAGTTTACTTACTTCAGGAGAGCAAAATCTGCCTTCTTCCATCTGCAACTTCTTGAGGCTATGACACTTTTGCCTCCCTTTAGTGAAAGCATTATCAGCAAGTGCTTCACATCTTTCATCCTGGCACAATTAGAAAGCGGGGAAAATTTCCCAGGTGGATGCCTTAATGCACCCAGGTGGATGCACTGCATCTATATTTAGGCATGTGAATTTCACAATCTACTTAAACTGTCAAACCCCTAAAAGGAGCTATCCTTCCCCCTCTCCTTGCCTACCTGCTCACTGTCACCTTCTCCTTGCCCTCTGCCTTGTGTTCAAACAAGCATTAATGAAGTGCTGCACTGAGTAAGACTGGGAAAAGGAAAAATCTCTTCATCTTGGTTCTGTGCCCTGATCTTCCACTTGAGAAGTGGTGGCAGAATGGCAGGAGCAAGCAACTGTGGGTAAGGAATATGCTGGGTGATACTGATCTGTCTCATTGAAACATCTGTCTCGTGGTTCAATAAGCTGCAAGCAGCTACATTTCCGTCTGAAGTCAAAGGGAGTTTTAGGTAACTATTCCTGCTCAGAAGTGTTCATTATGGGTCATGTTACAGATTTTTTGGGTGGGTCAAATTCGGAAAATTAAGATGCTGCTATACATAAGAACGCAGAGAAAGGGGGATTATTCCTGCATCTGCATAAAGGAGGCTTGAATTAAAGTAATGGAGAATCTAACCCTGAATAAAGTGTATACCAAATCATAATCAACAAATCTTAAGGAGAGAGTGCCATGCAGTCTCAACAAGAGGAATGAGAGTGCTGAATGCTTACCGCCCTGTGAAATAAGTTTATTTTCTGAGCAGCCTGAAGCCTCTGGGGTGCCCAGTATCATGCAGTAACAGTAGAAAGTATGAACAGATATCCAACAGTTTTGGCTTCCCAAAGTGTTATTGTCAGGAATGGGCAAAGTACTAGTTCAAGAAAAACTCCTAACATGACTAGTTGAGTACCAGCTTCCAAAAACTATTTCCAGTTTAATTCTCTGGAGTATGGAAGCACTAGAATACATCTATTCCTCTAATTATCACTGTATATTTATTGTTATATCTCATGCTGTGATTTCTAAAATGGAAGTATATATCTGATAAATGTTATGGGAATTGGAGTGAAGAGATGGTATATTTCTAGTTATTACTCTAGTTATATTTCTAGCTATATTTCTAGTTATTATTCTATTATTTCTAGTTATTATTCTACATAATTTGCAGAAGTGGATAGTAAGAGAATTACTGTTTTTCTTTTAAACAGATCTAGCTGTTTCACAAGTAATTCATATGCACTTCCTGCACTGGGAAAGTAGTTGTGTATAACTGAAGTGAAAGTTACTCCTGATGACATTTGAAATGCTAATTAATACCTAGGAAACTATGGCTCATTGGAATAATTTTTACATGTTTTGTTTTTGTGTCTGTGCACATGTCTGTATGTCTTCCACAGGCTGGAACAAGAAATACAGAAATTAGAAAGTGAGGAATCCCAAATATCTGCCAAAGAACAAATCATTTTGGAGAAACTAAAGGAGACTGAGAAATCCTTTGACAACTTGCAAAAGGTATTTGAAGAAAAAAAAAAGACACTTGGGCACAGATTGAAACCAAGGTAGATTCTTAGCACTGCTTGAAAGCAGCAATTCTAGTTAATGAAGCTTGAGGGCAGTTGCAGAGTATGTAGATCAAACCACGATGCAAAAAACTAGAAAAGATAACAGGTGCCAAATCTATTTTTGTTGGGTTATTTGGATTTCACCTTCCCACTCCAGCTTTTTTTGAAGAGGGATTTCAGAGATTATCTCCCTAGCTTATCTGCGGGAAAACAATGTGAGCTTTTGGTCCCAGTGAGAGATGTCAAAAGGGTCCTGAAAGGCATTTCAAGCTTCTCTGCTCCCACTGGCATCCAGAGATAGGAGCATTCACCACAAGTGCCACTTCTGAACGTTACAGCCTGCAACAAACATCAATGGGCTACTTTTGGTTAAATCATGTCCCTTTCCCCGGCTTCTAAAGGTACCTAAACCTGTGGACCCACATCCCCAATTATCCCTTCAAAAAACTTCAAAGAGCCATAAAAGCAAGTCTAGCATATATATAATTTAATGCAAATTAAACCCAAAATATTAAAGGTTTAACCAAATATCTTATTTTTTCTCTTCACAGAGTTTCTCCCACCAGGATGGTGGTAAGTGTCTTTTTATTACTACACAGTGTTTGGTTTAACAAGAGTTGTTACTATAGCTTTGTTGCAAAGATTCACAGAGTTGAGTTTTTTCTTTTCATTGGATGTTTCTGACGTATTGCTAGGACCATTACTTCTTTCTTTGGTATTGCTATGTATCGTACAACTATGTAATTGACCCCTTTCACCACGTGATAGCACTGTACTGCAGACTTTCTCACCTCTCTGTGGTCAATCTTTTCTACTGTATGCACTCATGCTCTGTTCATAAACAGTCAAGTACAAGGAGGACTATTCCTAGTATGCAGGAACAACTATTAAAATTAGATTACTTCACTAATGAATTGTATTCTTTGTGTGGTGATTCTTATAGATGCAAAATCTCACATGGGTGGATGGGGATGTAATAATTCCTAGCCTGTGAACACAGAGTCACGCTATGTGTGATCAGTTTAAATACTGAGGTATAAATTTAGGTGTCTGAGTGAGCAAATAAAGTGATTGGTTCCCAGGAAGCTAGAGAGACTCTTATAGTGCTTCTCCAGGACTCTTAAGACTCAGGAAGTTTATAAAGCTGATCCATCTGCAGATAAGTCTGCAGAAACTAATTCTCAATAATGTCTTTGAACTGTCAAGATTCAAAATACTGGGGTCAAGACTAGCTCTCCTGCTGCTGATGAAGTCATGTCCCACTGCACTGTAACGTAGATGAGGAGTATGTAAGATGATCCTAACATTAAAGCACTGGGACACAACGAAAGACCAGTACATAGAATAAGTAGAGTAAGAGCTTACTTGAAGGTGTCTTTTTGAGGTGATTATTATTACCAAGTAAGAAGATTTTCTTTTTAACTCAAAGGTCTAGGTAAGAGGTTTTCATTTGTGTTAGCAATATAATTTAAGTTTTACATTAAATCCCATTGTCACAAAAAAGAATGTCCTTGATAGGATGCTCACAGTAAGAACTTACACTTCCTTTCTCCTGAAGCATTTCAAATTGGCTACCACAAAGTAAATAAAGATCCCAAATGGCAAATATTTTGTACCAATGCAGAATTTTCACCTTGCTTCTTGGTAAGATTCCAAAAGAGGAATGGTGGCTATAGGAATTGGCTACCGAAGTGCACAGGAGTTTTTATGACTCCTGCGAGACACTGTCTTTCTCTTCATGCATATTATGATAAAATGGGAACCAAATGAAGCACATATAAGCACATATAATGTGGTAGTTTACGCAAAGATATTTTCTTGTAACAATGTCAAATTTTGTATGGTTCAAGAGAAGCCTCACTGCTCTCTAGGTTTTGTTTGATTTCAGCAGATACCTCACTCACAGACTAAGGCAGAAACAAGGATAATCTATGATTTCTGAAGGGTAACAGAAAGCTGAAAAATAATGCCAAAGGGAAAAGAATGTCTACAGAATAAATGTGCAAGTAGAGGGAACAGGAAACAGAGCTAATTTAACCTATCCTCAGTACCTCTTCTCTTCTGGACTGCTTGCTTTATACATCTTGCCTCTTCCTCTCAGCAGCTGGTCCTTGTGCACTGAGGGAGGCCTGGGTCGTCCTCTAAGCAGTATCATACTCTGCTCCTTTAGGGATGACCAAGGCTACAAGCTGTCCTGTTTAGCCCCCCAGCTGTGGGTACAATGTGACAATAGCTCTCCATGTGGTGAAAACCAAACAGGTCCTCTGCTGTCTACTCTCTGGCAACAGTCTGTTGCAGGAAGAAAGTACACACATAGCTAGCTAAGAGTACTTTGGTACCATAGATTTTTCCTTCCTTCAACAACATGTAGGACTTGTTCTGTTGCGGCAGATCTGCCATCTGTCTGGCCACCACTTGTAATACATGCTGCAGAGGTAAGTGGTAGGAGCCATTGGACAATACAAGAAGACTGAGTAAAACACAGAAGCAAAGAAACACTGACCTGTTGGGCAATGTCTTCAATTACTGACACATTCTGAAAGACCTCCAGTCCATAAATCTCACGTTAGTTTTCTCTGTGCCCATCTCTACCTTTATTCTGAATGTCAACACAGTACAAAAAGTGATTTATCTCATCACTGTATCCCTGTTTATGTTTTTGTGACAAATATATGGTGGTGACAGATTTTTTGAGTGTGTAGAAAACACAACTACCCCCAGAAGGGTCCAGGCAAAGGCTGCAGTGAGAAGGCAGAACTGGTGATGAGTCCCAGTGGCCAATCAGGTGGCTTTCTGTGCCATTGCCATGTTTCCCAGAAAGCACTTGTGTTAGGTAATGATCATTTCTGAGCATGAAGTCATACAAGCACAATAAACCCAAATCCTACATTTTCCAAGATACAAACAAACTTTGCCTTTATAGATCACTGCATGAGAGAAAACAGAGCACAAATTGTGAGGCTGGGGACTGTGGCCCTGTCACCTGCAGTCATGTTTCTGCCAGATCCTTCATGGCTTGTCACTGACAAGTTCTCCATTAATCAAGGCCTGTGATGGAGCTGGGAATGACATGATTTGTTGCTGATCAGGTTTTCAGTCAAAACTAGGCATGCTGCAGCATTATTCTGCATGCACTTATCTTTACTGTTTGCACAAACCTCTATTTGAACTTATATTATGTGCATTATCATATATTTGGCAAAGATGTGGCTCTGGAAATCTGGTCTGCGTTGCTTGGTTCCCAGCACAGACTCTGCTGGTTTCTTCTCCTCTGATCTTGATCAGCTGTGCAACCCAACAGCAAAACAGACAAGCATGTCCTCAGAGGAGTCAAATACAGCACCACCTGAGTAAAAACCATTGAATACCACATTTTGAGTGCAACTTGATAGCCTATTTCCTACCCATCTAATCTGTATCTTGCCAGTGTATCTATAACAAGGCTGTAGGAAACAGCATCAGATGCTTTGCTGAAGTCCAAGTAAACAACAGCTACTGCCCTCTTTATGCTGACAGAAGGTGTTAGTTTGTTGAAGGAGATGCAGGTTAGTCTGTCATGATTTCCCTTGATAAATCTGTACTGGCTTTTCCAAGTCACCTGCCTCATTTGATCTGCAACAGTTTCTAGGAGGACTCATTCCATCACTTTCCCAGGGAATGGAGTAAGACAAATGGGCGTCTAGTTTTCTGAGTATTCTTTTGGTCCCTTCCCCTAGATGGGTACGACATTCTCCCTCTTTCACTCATAAAGGTTGTCCCCTGATCTCCATGATTTTCAAATATTATTGAAAGTCACCTTACAACAATATCAGCCACTTCTCTGGGGTAGGGTCTGATCAGACCCATGAATTCATGGGGGTTGAGCCCGTGCAAGAGGCTGCAGACTAGCTTTTCCTCCACCACTCATGGGTCAACACATGAGTTATGATCAGGGGTTCAGCTATGCCCATAAAGACATAGGCAAAGAAGGTATTGAGAACATCTGCTTTGTCAGTATTGCTAGTGACTAGTTTCCCTGCCCTGTTCAGTGATGGGACAATGTCTTCCCTGTGTTCCTAGTTGCTGCTCACAAACTTGAAGAATTATTTCTTGTTGTACTCAACGTCTTTGGCAAATATCAGTTCTAGCTGGGCCTTAGCCTTCCTGATGGTATCTCTGCATGCCCTAGCAAGGTTCTTTGTAGTCCTCAATGGTTATTTGGCTACTTTTTCATAACCCGTATGCTTCTGTTTTACTTGTAATTACACCTAAAAACTCATTGTTAAGCCAAAGTGGTAATTTGTTTAGTCTCCTTCTTTCCTTTTGTTGAGGGTGGACCATTTTTGCACTTTCAGCAGATGCTTCTTGTTATTACTCCCAGCACTCACAAGCTCCTTTGTACTTCATGGATACTTCCGATGGAATCTCTCAAAGCTAGGCTACCATCATATTGAAGTTAACTCTTCTGAAATTTGTGGGGTTTGTCCTACTACTCACCGTCAGTCTTCTGGTGGAATGTTGATAATATTGTGGTCATTGTATCCAAGGCTACCACTGGCAGTAACGTTAAGTAAAGTCTCCCTGGTGTACAAGCAGTAAATCTAGCTGTGTGCTGCTCCTAGTTGGCATTTTCAGCATCTGTAGCAAGAAGCAGCCTTCTATGTGTTCCAGAAATGTGATGGGCAGCTTGGGTACCACTGTGGATTTTTCCCAACAAATGTCTGGGTAACTGAAGCCACCCATGAGGACCAGGTTCTGCTGGTCTGAGGCTTCCTTGACCAGCCAAAATAAGGTTTTGTCAGCTTTGCCATCCTGATTGGGAGGTCCATAACAAATACCTAACATAAGATCCTCCTTGGTGATGATCCCTCTAATCTTGATCCAAAGGCATTCATTCAATAAACAGGCATGGTCTCCAGGGCTCTGCCCTATATACTCAAACTTCTCTTTCACATGAAGTGCAGCTCTACCTCCTCTTCTTCCCTTCCTGTCTTTGTGAAGGAGTTTGTAGCCATACATTGAGGTCTTTCCATCATGTGAATTTCCCCATGTGAGTTTTTGTGACTTCTGTGACATTTCTCAGTCTGGGTGCAGGGTTATAGTTCCTCCTGCTTGTTGCCAAGATTACATAGACTGGAATACCGGCACTTGAGGTAGCTGGTCTTAGGGATCTTCTCCTTGGAAAGAGTTGTGGGGTATTCCTTCCTGCTCTGGCAGGCACACTCATCCACCCTGTTGCATTTACAGGTATCGGCTGCAGATCCTATCCACCAAGTTCATTAGTTAAAAGCATGATTCACAAAGTCAGAGCCAAGCTATGCATCTATTCATCTTTTAGCAAAGCTTCCTGCTTATGCCTCAGTTTGTGATCTCACAAATGTGATGGGAGCATCATAATCTCTGTTCCCTCTGACACAGCTTCATGGAGCCCCAGAGGGCTTTGCAGGTGTAACAGCGCTGTCCTGGGAGTCAGTATTTACAGAAGACCTTAGGCAATAATTTTAGTGATAGTCAGACTTTTTAAAGATAATCCAGCTGTTGGAAAATGAGCTTATCTGCCATTTAGCCACAAGATTCTGTGTGGGAGCTATTCTGAGCAGTTCCAAAGGTTTAGTTTTGTGTAAGCAACCTTGAAGGATTATCTGGCCTCATATGTTCCCATGCACTTGACTGTCTCATAATTCAGAAGAGTGTCGTAGTCCTAATATGCAGTTTGCTGTCAGTAGAACAAAAAACCACAAGACGTGTTTCATGGCACCTTTAGATATTCAACCTCATAAAAGATTGAAGTGAAGATATTGAATGCAGTTGGTTTAAATGCTTTAATTTGAGTTCTTCTTACTTCTCATGCAAATAAGATGCTAATTTGTGTCTCATCTTCTCCTTGTAAAATTGATCTCATATCCTTTTAAAGGTGCTAAATGAAACAGACCTTGTTCCCAGTGAAATGTGGGGAAATGAGCATGTTTGTTTCATTTGAGGGGGGCAAGAAAGGAACTGGCAGAATCACCTAAGCCCCTACTTCTTCTAGTCAAATACCCCATTTCTGACCCACAGAACCACCACTTGCTTCAGAAGAAAACACACTAGACTCCTATCCCCGCCATGGCATTCCCTGCTCAGGACAATAATGAAAGATTGTCAGGAGACTGAAGCTAATTTTATAATATTTTTTTTCTGAGTAACGTCCAGAGAATTTTCTATACTGAGTCAATATTAACAATACCTAACACTTAGCTAGGTATTGTCTTCTAACGTAGGAGGCAAAAAAACGCAGTTTACTAAGGTCCACAGACATGTATGGTATCAAAGTCAGAGTCTCACCATCAAGATGCACAACTGATCTTGCCTACTACTCCACGTCCGTGGTGCTAACTGGCAAGATGAGCAACTCAGTTCCCTATATAGGCACTGGGAAAAAACACTTATGCCTCCTGTAGTGCTCTGAGGTGAGAACTGCACCCTAACTATGCCTAGTTATTCCCATAGACTACAAAAGAAGGGCGATTAGTTAAGCACTACAAGTCTGCATTGACTACATCCACATGTGGATAGATAGGTCTTTCACTCAAGTAGCTGGATGAGAGTGTACTGAAACTACTGTCCCAGCAGTACACTTTGCAGGGGGAATAATGTACTAGATTTCTGCCATTTCCAGAACACAAAGTGCCTTCTTATTTTGGCCCAAAACCAGAGTCTCAACTTCTTTCTTCTGAGAAATTACTTCAGTTTTCAATAATGACTTGCTCATTTGCTGGTGATATTTCCCAGAATAACAACACCAAACATTATACCAGTTTCTCATCATGGGGGAAAAAACCCTGCAAAATAAAGCAGCTGTTTCTGGCCATTGCTCAGGCAGCTTTGTCCTAAACAATTATTTCTCCTAGACTCTAGCACTAAAGATCATTAAAAAAAACCTCTTTGAGGAAACAGTGTGCATTGGAAATATAAAAGCCCATTTGCCACAACAGCCTTTGTTCACTGAAGTATGAAATAAAATAATATTTCCCTGGTCAGGTTTTTGGTTTTTTTCAAATTCATGTTACAATCTGAACTTATATACTAACTTTCTGACTTTCTGTAATGAGTTTGAACTGTGCCTCTGTACTATCCTCCTTTAACACAGGAAGGAGGAAATGGGAACTTACCTCAGTCAGCTACAATGCTCAGTGGAGGGATGGAGTGTCTTCTTAGGGACTGTGATTACTATTTTCCTGCACCCAGCAGCATTGGTGTCCACTGCAGGGTGTTAGGGTGGTAAAACCATGTCACTAATAATAGGCCCAATTTTTCTGCTAGATGAGCATCCTTTAGGATTAGACGTGACACACCATGTCTTTGCTGAGGATGCCACGAGGTGTAGGGATTTTTTCCAGGATGGCTAACAGCCATAGGGATCACCAGATGCAGTCAAGCAGCCTACAACAGGACATTTCATTTTCTCTCCGTTCGCCAATTCACTTCTATGGTCTGTGCTGGTCTTCCTATCTTACCTGCTTATAACAAGAGGTACCAAGGAAGTCAAATACTACCTCCACACATGGACCAGGCTGTACCAAGGACTCAAAGACTTCAATTATAACCCTTGGAGGAAAAAGAATGCTCTGTTTCACACCAGATAGGATCTTACATTTGAACAGAAATGTAACTGCTTCTATACAAAACTAGAAATATTTCCAGTTGATAAAAAGATTTTCAGGGATTTTTTTCTCTTTCATTTGGTCTTGGCGCCTGAACTTTAAATCAGTTATTTGCACATCTGTCCTCTGACCTCTACTTCTAGCTCAGACACTGTAAGCTAGCAGAACAACATAGGCTATCTAATTATACTTGACCTAGCCACAAAACATCACCTGGCAAACATTTGTAAATTTCTTTTATGTCGCCTCTAAAGAACCTATTTCATTCATGCTAAACAACCATTAGCTAAAATGTAAAGCAAGTCAATCCTTTAAAATAGCTTTCTACCAGTTCAGGGTTTGTTAATAAATGATGACACTGGAGAACTAGCAGGTGCTTAATATCTACTGAAGGTCACAATAAGCACCCTATTAGTATCTACACATTATATCATTATTAGTTGAATTTCGTCTTTAAGAACAAAAGTTAAATACTGATTCAATAACAATGGAAACAACCAGTACAAAAAAGCTGGCCTTTCATCTCATTCCATCAACACTAGCATTTTGGGGCTTTTATATCTCTATTTGAAGTGTCATGTATTCTGGATATCATGTTAGGTTTGTTCCTTACCTTCCCCCTCTCTCCCCTCCTTTTTGAAGGTCATGGACTTGATAAATCCAGAACCTCCTGACAAATAACTCTGTGTGTTCAACTGACATAAGGTTTGAGTCATCTGGACCCATTCCCTCCTGCCTCAGCTAGTCTATTGAACACCAATCACACGACAGTGACTTTGCACTTTGTTTGCTTTGATCCAATTATCTAGTACAAAGCTCCAGTGACTATTGTCGGGGCTGACAACACTGCTGTCTAAGCAATGAAGCCACTAAGGCTCATAGCACAAATCTAACTGTTTCCTGTTCTCTGACACCAGATGCAGTAAATTACATTTACTCCCAGATCCCTGAACTCCCAACCCTCTATTCACGAACAGCAGAGCCAGTTCCTGGGCGGGACGGAGCAAGCAGAGTAGCTGGTAAGTCTCAAGGAGCAAAGTATTATAATACCAGTCCAGTAGCCATGAACTTCTTTTTGTTATATTACCTTAATGGGTCTGGTGTCCTGATATCATTTAAATGCCAGGAAATGCCACTTGATTTGTATTTTGTTAATAAGTCAAGGCTTTTTGAGCAGGAATGAGCACTCTTAAACAATGTAGTTGAACTACGTACAAACAGCATAGGAAATGTGTCCTTTTTTTTTACATGGAAACATTCAGTTCTTTCCATCTCTGCTGATATAAATATGTAGTATTTAGGCCAAGGTTTTGCGTCCTCCAGTACATCCATGCAACTCTCTTTAAGATGAATGACACAGACAGGCACTCACAAGACCCTAGGTGTATTTCAAACTTCTATGTTGTTTTATACTTATTTGTATATCATTAATTCTTCTTGTGGAAAATGTGGGGAGAATTGCAGTGTGTTTTGTGCTTGGAGTCATACACTTTTCTAATGCCTTTTTTCAGACTGAGTATATGCCTTCAATGTAGCAACGAGATAATTGAAAGTAGCATGTTTTCCTTATTTTCAAGATCCTTCTTTTCTAAACAATGTATACCCTATCTCAAGACCAGATTTCTGGTGGCTACTCATGAGGTATCCCAAGTAGTGGGAATAAAAGGTGACTTACTTGAAGAATGGGTTAACAAGCGTAGCAAAGCAATGTCTGCAGCTAAGATACTGTAGACAGTTACAGGTTATTTCATTTTGTTCAGAGGTCCTGTTGCAAGCCATTCCAAAAGCTTCCCATCCTTCAGTGCATAGTCTGATCTGTCTTAAAAGCAAATTTTTCCCTGTGTGTTATGTGCCGTTTTGTCAACACCAAGATTACAATAATTTCTCTCATTTTTCAAATGACCCAGAAACCTTGTACATGTGCTTCTTATAAGAGTATTTGTGTGTGCAATAGCTTAAAGAAAAGGCACAAACATATGTGCTCAAAGGTAGACTGTAAGCATCAATCTTAAAACAAGCTCAAAGTCTTTTAAGGATTTTCTTTGTAAAGAACAGCCTCTGTATCCACATAGCAGGCAGAAACCAGATCCTTTCATTTGCACATTGGGATCATGTTGTCATGAAGCACTTCATCACGTCGCACTGTAATTAAAGCTCATACAGAAAACTTGTACTTGTGAATATAGGCTGCCATCTTCAAGTACTGTTTTCAGTTCCAACTCTATTGTCAGATAGTTTCACATTGTGTTAATTGAGTACATTTTGCAGTAAATAAGCTCCAGTTAAATAAAGATACTTTAGAAATCAACATTAGTTCCATTTTCAGCATATTTGACAAGTAGGGCTGCTAAGTTTTCGTGCAGAAAATAAAAATTGTGCATGCAGGCAAATAAGCCAGGTACTGTTATTCACTTCTCCCATGGAAATCCGTTTCATTAGTGAACATCTTTCTAAGAAACTCACATAAGTTTATGCATTTATTTGCAAAAGCAGCCTTAATGTCATCCCCGGGGCAGGTCATAAGCTGCATGTTATGTCCATATCTTAAAAACACAGCTGCTGCAATCACATAGAAGAATTGAAAAGAAACTATTGACAGTGGCAAATGCTTGAGTAAATCAGTCAAATGTGAAATACACAAGGACCACACCTGTCTACTTGCTAGATCAGATCAGCCAGTTGGACAGAGTCTTCAAAGCAGTGCTAGAAATTGTTATCCAAATCTTCCTAGTAAGCAGGATCTTCTTACTGTAGAAGTACTCTATACCATAGATAAAAAGATGCAACTCTTCTTAAATTTGGCTAGGTCCACATGATTTAATGATCACATTTTCTCTATCTGCTTCTGAATTCAGTCTCATCATACAAGGCTTTTTTAATGCACACTAGTGAATGAAATTTGTTCATCCAAACAGGGAGGGTCTGGCAGACTGCACCCTCTTCTGCACTAAAAATATATGCAACAACAGAGTACTGAACAATTTCACAGGAAAATCAGCAGCCTTTACTGAGAAGTCATGCCCCAGATAATATTTTTATTTTTCAAAGAAGATGAGAAGCACAGGAGCTACAGGGAACGGGGAGGCTCAGGATTCTGCCGCTCACCAAGAAGACAGCAGGTAGTCAGTTGGAGAGATGGAAGTGCCCTCTCTGCAGCTCAGGACTAGTCAGGAGCTTCTGCCCATCAGAGATGATTTTTCTGGATGTGCTGTTGCTCTCTCATCATTGAGGTTTGATTCAGTTCAGCTGTGTGCCAATCAAAAACCTACCAGTATGTCAATTTGAGCATCTGCTCCATAGGCTAGCCAATCTCTACCTTTACCTCTGTAATGTTTGCCATTGCTGAACAACATTTGCCTGAGCAGAAGTGACAGGGATTAAAGCCCACTCACCCAAGGCCCTCAGGCCAAACCGATAAAAAAAAAAAAAAATTCCTCTTCCTTTTCACCTCCCTCCCCTTCACTCCAGCCCAAGACACTGCACCTAGAAGGGTGCAAATTCCAGACTGTTAGTGGTGGCAACTTCATAATTTGGTTTCATTATCTCTGCAAGATGGATTAAAGTCTTCAGGGCAGAGACATTCACATGAAACTTGAAGGGCAGTTGACCACCAGCTCCTGGGCTGGGACAGTCCTGAGCAAATGATCCATGCCAACAGCTCTCTGAGCTGCACTATGCTGCAGTCTGCAACAGCTCCTCAGAGAAAGCTGCATCAAGACTTAATTGCTACCAGCCCTGGGGCGATAGTGTTCTTCCTTATTCCCAGCCTAAACCTTCCCTATTTCAGTTCATGTCTGCTGCCCTTCAGTCTCCAGCTTAACACCTCAGAGTAGAGCCCAGCTTCCATTCCCACAGCCTCCTCCTGGCTGCTGGGGCTGTTGTGGGATGACCAGGCATAAAAACTCCAGGACATGGAGGCAGGTCAGAAAATTAATATCCCTACTTCATTGTGAAAATGGGCATCTTCTGCTCAGGGTCATGACAGCTATGGCCAGAGATAGTCTATAAAACTCCCAAAGCAGTGGTAAGACACAGTCATTAGGGATATTTACAATGGCCAAGGCAAGATTCTTGCTTCTGTAGGCCACTCCTACCTCGCTTTGAGAGGTAGCAATGCCCTGTCCCCCACTGGCACCTCCATCCTCTGGTACCATGCAGGTGTTTGTGCAGTGTTGCAGCTGGACTAACCAGTCCTGCCAGGGCTGACCGAGATTCAAGCAGATGCACACAGCATGTAGATGGCCAGACCCTCCATGTGGCTGGGCTGCCTACCAAACTGTAATTCCAAGGGCCAAAGCAGACCACTTCATGGAGGCCAGCATGCCCCCGCTTAGCAGTACATAAATTTTCTGTCTAGAGCTACAGGGCAGGTCATGATGCACATCATGATAAACTTCCTTTTTCTGATGTGTGTCAATAAGACAGAGGGAATATATTAAAGCAAGAGCAATTATTTTTATATTTATGATATTTTAAATTCAGTCATAGCAAGCTGCATTGTTTTTTGAGACAAGAATATTCTGCACTCATTTGAAAACAGGAAAATAAGCTAAGAAATAGGTTTATGGTGTCCCCGGGTAAGAAAAATCATGATTGTACTATTGAAGTACATTGGTAGAAATGGTCACCGTAAGTTTCACAAACACTTGTTACTGCCTGGGGTAATTTGTAATTAAGTGTCTGTGGATGTCTGTCCAGGAGCCAAAATGTCTTCATCTGCCTACAAGGAATGCTTAAGCAGAAGATCATTTCTGGAAAATCTGTGAGACATTTGCACATTTTTCTTTGAAAAATTGTCTAGTGATATGTCATTATATCTCAAAATCAGTGTTAGAGTGGTGTAGACTACCTGTCTAATTGTACTATGTGATCTCTACAATCTTCATCTTGTTACTGCGTCCTTTGTTACTGCTAGAAAAGCTTCTTTGCTATTTTAAAGCAGCATCCCTGAAACATGTTTTTACTTGTTTCATGATGCTTTGAAAATCAGTTCATTTTCTTTAACTTTGGCAATGGTGCTTTAAGCCTAATTCAAATAACAGAGGGAGGACTCCTTGGCCGTTGTATACATTCTCTTAATCTGCAAGCGTGGGTCACTGCTGATGCCTTGGTGTGGAAACCCAGAGACCTTCCCTGCTACACATCTGCGGGAAAACTTATCACATTCCTGTGTAATTTTGTTTTCTGATCTATAGGACACGGGTAAACAATATTTCTTCGCTTCTCTAAAACGTTTTGAGTGCTACAGAAGGAAGAGCTAAGAAAGAAGAAGCATTTTTAATAAAACAGTCTTGCAGCAAACAAAACTTGTTGCAAGCTAACTGGCAGTTTGATGTCAGAGAAGGAAAAGAGAGTAGGGATGTTCCTGGAGATGACTTTCTCTCTGAATTTTGAGACAAGTTCAGAATCAAAAGGTTGAGGGCAACCCGCATGCTGTCACCTCCCTTTGTCTAAATTTCACCTAACCCAAGTACTCTTGGCATTCTTAATTGATCAGAGACAGCTCCAAGCAGCATGAGCTGGAAGATCAGGTCCCGTTTGCAGCAGGTATGCCTAGCATCCAGTTGCATAAAATGCTATAGTGTAATAATTACCTACCCACAGTGCTGCATCCCACCTCTAACGCAGAATGCTTGGCCCTGTAGAAGCAGGAAGGAGGAAAAGGGGCACCATAGTTTTCTTTGTCTGTTTGGCAATTAACCATTCACTGGCTTTTTTTGTTGTAACATGCACTTCCTCTCTTGTTTTCATTCAAGCTTTGTGCACCATGGAAATTAATGTGGAGAAAGACAAACAGACAGGAGAGACCAAGATTGTCTCTGCTTCACCTATTGGCCCAGATGAGGCCCATCAAAGAGGATTCAAAGTCTATGATGATGGTACCAAGGTAGTCTATGAGGTTCACTCTGGTGGCACAGTGGTAGAAAATGGAGTACATAAATTAAGTTCAAAGGACGTAGATGAACTTATACAAAAAGCTGGACAATCAAGTGTTAAAGGAGGGTATGAAACAATGACTGTGTCAGACAGAAATGCAGTAGCTGATGGCAACCTTAGCCATATGAAGGAGCAAATGCTCTTCAAAGAGGCAAAGCTGGAAATGGTACACAAACCCACCCAAGGGCATACTGTGAACCCTCAGCCCCAAGAGAAACCCTGTGGTGGTGAAGCCCCAGAGGCCAGCGCAGATCAGCCAGTGACAATGATATTTATGGGCTACCAGAACATTGATGATGAAGAGGAAACAAAGAAAGTGCTGGGCTATGACGAGACCATCAAGGCAGAGCTGGTTCTGATTGATGAAGATGACGAGAAGTCATTGCGGGAGAAGACAGTGACAGACATCTCCACCATGGACGGGAATGCCGCTGAGCTGGTCTCTGGCAGGCCCCTGTCAGACACGACAGAGCCCTCCTCTCCTGAGGGGAAGGAAGAGAGCCTGCCCTTGGAAGCAGCCCCAGGTACACAAAAGAAAAAGCGCTGTCAATGCTGTATTGTCATGTGAACACCTCCTTCCCTGTTCTGGGCAGATCCTGCTCCATCACTTAACTAGACCTCACTGTACTTCTAACTGCAATACTGTGAACTGGAAGTGAATGCCTCCATTGCCTTGCAGTTGGGTTGCTTTGCTTTCTAGTTCTTCAGGAAGAAGAACACATGGTTATTTTTGCATCAGATTTGGGGTTTGGAAGGGATTGAGGGAGGGGTTTGCTTATTTTTTTTGTTGTTGGTTTGGGGATTTTTTGTTAATACTGCAGAGTGAAAGACAAATGGGAAATGGAACAAATGTTTTCATATTTATTTGACTTTTTAATATGTATTATATATATAATGAAAACACTTTTTACCTTTTTCTTTGGATATTTGGCAAGCTTGATCAGATTCCTGGGATTTTGTGGGAGTCTGAGTTTCACAGCAGCCAGATATGAGAGCCTTAAAAAATGTTCCTTCTCTTTTTTAAGAAAAATCACATTTAAACATTATTTTATACATCCTAATTTTTATTTCTTGGGGGAAGGCTAGATCATTATACTATTTTAATTTGCTAGAACTCAGACAAGTCCTTCCCTGAAAGTCTGCATATTTTTGTTTTATAGTAACTTTACAGTTTACTTTGTTGTGTCAGAAAAACCCATCAGCCATTTCTGCTTATTGGTGATACCAAAAGTGGACCTTAATTATTCTTTCTAGAAAATGTATGAATGATGATTTTGCCTTATATAAATCTTCCAGATTACAGTATTGTATATGTACTTCATCTCCACAAATTACAGTTGAAATTGACTTGACGTGAAAAAGATGCAGCTGTCACACCAACTGAAATGGAGTCACTGATCTAAATACTTGCCTTTCAGTAACTCTGCCAATGTTTATACATGAAGTTTTCCTGCTGAACGCCAGTAGATGAGAGATAACGCTTTCTATTTCTTTAGAATATAAATGAACTTCTCTCACAGTCTGACCCTGTTTGCACTGGATTCAGTTATGAACTTGTCAGTGCTGGGAATGGAGCAAGGCCAGAGTTTTATTTTGTAATTCTTAGGGAAGTGTAATTTCTCATATGGTGTAGCTCTAATGCATCTACACAATGACAGGTGATGGGTCTGATCCTGCCCTGCTTACCCAGGTAGAACTCCCGTGGAAGCCTACCATAGTTTTGTTGGAGTAGCTTTTTTGGGAGAAGATCTTACAGCCACAAGGCTAACATTTTAAAAAACTGCTGGTGGTTTTGGATGCTTCATTTTCCAGTGTGGGACGCTTCAAAGAGGCCTGATTTGCAGTAAACTTTTCTTCATCTGCTCTCTGAAAATCAGGCGTATTAAACACAACTAAAGATTAAAATGTAAAAAGGTGAAGGCATCCAAAATCAATAGATATTTCTTTATTACTTGGTCTTCTGATTCTTCGAAACACAATGAGAAAGTAGCCAGCTTTTTCATGGCAAGACATTATGAGCCTGATTCTTGTCTCATACTGTTTTTTCTTCAATGTAGCTTCACTCGTTCTAGTGGAGTTAGTCTGGATTTATAGCTACAGAGGTGAGATTAAAAATCAGGATTTATATTTTCTGATAACATTAAACAGTATCAAAGATTATTTTGAAGTGTCTTTGAAACTATCAGACTTTAAAAATCAATAACAGCAACTGAAAAACAAAATAAAAAAGTAAAAAAAAAAAGAAAACTACAAAAAGCCTCTTTTCAGTCTGAGGTGGTTCCTATGATATTTCTGCTCATTATATTTCTGATATTTTTGGATGGTGCTTTTACTGCATTTATTAGTTCAAAGCATCCAATTAAACAGAGTTCTTGCTCTGTACTCTTTTCTTTCTGTGCCAGTGAAAAAAGACACTTGTTCATGACGGCTGTAATATGAGGCACCCTGAAAACACACACACAAAAAAAATGTAAGAGGCAGTTCCTGCATTAGGTCACTCAGCCGTCAGTATGGAGCTAGCCAATGTAACTCCTCACCACTGCTCAGGTGGCAGTGAGAAAATAAAAGCAAATGGAGAGCAGCAAAAGACAGACACATGAAGAAACTTTGCTGGCCTCCTCGTCTCCTGCAGTGGCTAGATTTAATAGACTTCCACGCACTCCCTCTGCCTCCATCAGGGGCTTTTGGATGGGAGAAGGACCAAACACACCCATTGAAGTTCTGCACATCATTCCTTGACTCAGGCTTAGGTGGTTAAGTTTTATCAAAATGGGGAACGGCCGCAGAGCCCCACGTTGTGACAAGAAGTCTGGTGGCTGCTTGTTGGAAACTAGCAACCCGGGTTTGGGGGAATTGAGTTGTGTATTTTTTTCTTCTTTTTTTTCCCAGAAATGCTAAGCATTTACAAACCTCAACCTTTCTTAAAACAAGACCTTGAGTTTTCAACCCCACAGTGGCCAGGCGAGGCTGTCCCTAAGCAAGTTTGGGGCCCCTAAGCACTGCAGTGCAAGGGGTGAAGCCTTTTCCATCTCTCCTCTACCCTTTGAGCAATGCAGGGTTCTGGGCAGGCTTTGCAATAGTCCTCATTTTGGGCCCTGTTCACCTCACCAGTAATGCTCTTTCAGCCATTTCCTCCTGATATGATGACATCATCACTGCCACTCTGGCTTCCTGGTGTCTTCCTAGCCCAGACTTTATTCCCTTGTGACATTTCTCCACTATAGACAGTTTTTCCCATTAAATTTCCCATTTGTCATCTTTATCGTAACCCACTCCGCCCATGCATCTCTTCAGCCATGTGCTCCCCTGTCAGATAACCTTCTGGTTCAGCACAGACTCAGCATTGTGGGGATGACTCCCACAGCAACCAGCTTTGGGAGATGCTTGCTGAGGCTGGGACAGAACAAGTCTGAGACCACTGCACCATATGAGGCACAATGTGTCAGGGAGATAGTGGCACACAGGAGTCCAGAAGTGGCCCTTTAGTGGTTAGAAGTAGAGCACAAGCCTTAAACCTTAAACCTGCCAAATACCTACTGCTCAATACTTGTAGCTAACATTGAGTGCCTAGGAAGGCTAGTGGTTTTTCATGTGTTCATATGAACTCCATGGTTGATAGGCCCCAAAAGATCCAGAAAAGCTTAAGGTTTGTCTGCATAAGATTTGTCTTTATGGGTCAAAGGCAGTTCCATGACTGATGTCAGGAAAAAACAGAACAAAAGCAATGTTTTCTGAGCTCGGAGGGCCCTAGCTACAACAGCTGAAACACTTTTACTTCAATCATCCTCCTCCACAAGAGCAGCAGCGGCGCCTGGGCATTGGCATGCCCTTTCTAGACGTTAGTCATGTAACACTGGAATTCAAATGCATTAGCCTAGGCTGATGTATGTAAATTGGTTTTCCAGGGCTGCTTTGGGCTTCCTAAGGGGTCGGGTTTCCCCTTACCCTCAGTTAGGAAGCTGCCTGTGGAAATTCATGCACAATCAGACGAGAAGGAAGAGGTCCCGCTCTACAATAAGGTGGAGAGAGATTTCTGTAACGATCATGATTGGATGGGGAGTGTATTTTTTTAAGCAAACTCCCTGTCTAATTAACTTATGCCATCACACATATATTTTCAGTTTCAGCATGAATGGATACAAAAATGTAGAGTCAGAAACTCATTCAGCAACAGCATTTTGCCAGAACAAACTGCTCGCCTTAACTTTTGTAAGAAGAACAAAAAAATAAAACCCACTTTTCAGCATGTCTTTTCCTAGACTGGGAAAAAATAACCTAGGAAACTTTTTTATATTTTGTATTTTCTAAGTTTCTATGAACCCACTTTCCATGTTGTCCCCTGTTTACATTCAGGGACTCTTTTTTTTTTTTTTTTTTTTTTGCAAACCACTACATTTTACTTGCATTCTTTCTTTTTTTTAACAGAAAAAATGTACAAATCAAAAAACACAGCCTTATGATTAGTGGCTAGTCAGTCTCTTTCAATTACAAGAATATGAATACAGAAAGAAAAGAATTACAGGCTTGTTTTCTTTTTTTAATTTCCTGTGGCTGATACACTGTATGATATACGTTTACAGAAATCCTCTGGTCTGCCTTTGTGATGTTATCTAAATGAATGACAAAGTAGGTATGATGTGCCATTTGACAGTTTGCCTTAGTGCTCTTGAGTTTCCTTCTTCTGTATCTTTCTTTTCCTTATTTTTTTCCAAAAAGTGCAGGCTGTATTCCAAAGCTGTATAAACACAACATTGTCTTTCAATCCCCAGCAAGAGAAGTGTGCACAAGCCCTTCTCCATGAAGCGTAGCTCTACTGGTGCAATAGAAGATCTCAGCCATGCAAACAAAAATGCATACACTTAATTCTAATGTGTGTAGAATCCTATTTCAATCACCAGGACTACTCACAGGAGGAATGTGCGTAGGTGCAAGATCAGGACATGAGTGATTATAACATAGGATGTAGTTTGGGTGTTATTTGTACCAACTTTATGCACTGCTGAGTTTGCCCAGGGTGGTGTAGTCCTAAAGGCTAACTCTGAGCATTGCTACTTCTGCTGAGAAAAACACAAAACCAAATGGTGCTTAACATCTGGTCAGATCAGGTCCCGAGTCAGCATTGCTACCACGCAGTAGTATTCATGGACAAATATTAACGGGGACTTCCCTGACAGCTCTCTCTCCTGTCGTTCTACTTAAGTTCACTATTGAATAAAATTAGAGAGATACAACAAATTAATCAAAGCAGAAAGATGGCATACAGAGTTGTTAGAGAAATAAAAGGTGTTCTGTCTTGATTTAGTCCAACATCCAAATAGCATACTTGGAAAGTAAGTGGGGATATAATAGAAAATGTAGTATTTTACATTTGTGTATTTTTTTAAGAAATAAATATTTTTGTAATGAGATACAAACCCTAACAGGGTCTTGAGTTTCCAAATATCATCCTACTCGTGACATTGAGCCTTTGAAGTTTTTCATACATTTATGACAATGCCCACCTTCTTGGGATCTTTTGTAGATCTAACCACAGTTTTCTCCAGAAAGCAAGATCACACCACTTTCTAAAGGACAAAGTTAGAACAGTAGAATCCAATATGCTTGCAATGAAAACAGTTAAATGAATGAGTTTATTTCACAGAGAAAGGTGGACCTATGCTTTCTATAGCTAGACAAACTTCTTCATCTGAAAAGCAAACATAGTAGCCAATAGCTACCTATTTTCAGTAGAGAGGTACACCTAAATAGAACTACATGTTTTTTCACTTTGTCATATTCTATCCAACGTAAGATTTCAAATGGCAAGAGATTGTGCCACTGGAAAGTGTAGAACAAAATAATTTAAAACATATAAAGTCCCAATTGAAGATATCCTACAGGCTGAGACATGGCATCTATTTTTTCTAAACTCACTCAGTTTCAACCAGTTATCTCTGTTTATTAGAAAGTTTAGAATTTCCTCATATTATGTTTCATGGGCCTTCTGGGCAGCAAGAGTAAACTTCAGTTCTAAGCTTAATCAGAGGTCGCATGCTATGACAATTTCCAACAAGAATGTGGACTGTAATTTTATTATGTAAAAGAGTAAATTGTATAAAATGGCTGAATTTATTGCTTAAAATGTAAATGGGTTGTCATCTAGTCCAAAGAGAATACAAATCCAACTTGTAATATAAACTTATAATAATAACTTAGCTTGTAAATAGTGATAAGGGTGCATGAAGTTCTTAAAAATGTCCCACTTGTATTTGAAATCAAAACATTACAAACTGAGCCTTTTTCTTCATGGGTTCAAAGGGTTTTGCAAAATCATTAGCTTTTTTCCTATGGTGGTTCCACCTAGGCTGTTCAGTGGATTAAGAACAGACCACTTTTCTAAAGGGCAGACTTGTGGAGAATTCAGAGCCCCTTCCTCCAGTTAGCAAAAGCTTCTCTTATTTTGAGGGGTTTTGCTCTTATTGTATTTCAAAGCTTTCCTGCAATTCCTTCCCAGTGTCTCCTCAAAGGAGGATTTAGTGATTTTAAAGATTAAACCACTTTAGAAATTGAAAAGAAAAAAATTAATTTTCTAGAATTAGCTAAGTAACTCAAGTCCACTCGTTTGGATATATTTGTACATTTTTAACTTGCATTGGTATATTCGTGATTCATACTTGATTTTAAACCTTGCATATCTATTCAGTAGGTCTCTAAGACCTAAAGACTTGCCCATGAGCATAAAATAAAGCACCCAAGCAGCCCTTTTTAGTTTAATGGGATGACCCAGATAAGTGAAATTTAAGCACATGCACAAATGCTTATAAGGTCTAGTCTTTAAATAATATGCTACAAGCAAGGCTTATGCTGCTTTAACTGTATCTTCTCATTCCTTTGATTAGATAGATTTTTAAATGGTGTTGTGAAACTGGTACACTTGTCTGCAAAGCGGGGTTTAGCTCATGATCTCCTTGCTGATGGTGCTTAAAAACAGGCAAACACCCCCGCTGTAATTCTCAAAACTCCCAGTCCCTGATAAGGGTAAGGGAGAGTTTCATACCTTCACAAAAACAGAATAATAAATTAAGGCAGGATAGGTTTTTCTTCCAAATTTTTCCCACTGCATCCCTCTGCTCCAGACTCTGCCTGTCCCATCTGTATACTTGCTCTCATTCTGAACATCATTGCTCAGCTGCTCCTTTTTCCCCTCACTCTCTCTGCTTCCCTTTTTGTGGTCTTCTATGAACAAAGATAGGTGGAAGAAAAAAGAGGCTGAAGTTATAAACCTCACCTCAGGCCTGGTGGCATGAATCCTAAGGAAAAACCTATGACAGCACCCTGTCCTCAGCATTTGGACATCTTCCTGCATTTTCCTAGACTCCGGGGACAAATTTAATAGTAGAGGAGCACTCTCCCTATCTATTCACCTGGTGTCCCATGGGTTGCCTAAACAGTGTGTTCCACTAAAATCCTACTGTTTAGGTAAATCTGCTGTCTCCCTTCCCATTCCTGTGGGAACGCATTAAGCCCACCAAGCCAGTATGAGTTAGATATGCTCAGTGGCATAAAATATCACCATCTAGAAGCCACTTGTGGAGTAGAAGGCAAGACACCCCATAACTGTCAGGTTGCTACTGGCAGGGTAAAGAATTCTTACAGACTGATACAGCATGCAAAGGCATTCTCAGTAAAGTTAGCTGCCAAGACGCTACTGGTATCCCTCCAAGTTAATATGCTGGTCAGAGAGAGGCAAACTCAAAAATAAAGAAAGTTTTGTGCAACCATGTAAAGCTCCAACTGAAGATAGCACTAATCTTCAGCACTCACTTCAAGTGTAATACTTAAGTACTGTGTTAGTTAGGGGTAGCCTTAAGGATGTGTTAAGATCAGCTGGCATCTATGATTAAGATTCTTCACTGATGATGGTCTGAAATTTTGTTCCTGTTATTTTGCAAGTATGGATATAAGCACTGCCTAAAGGCAGATATGGGACATAAATCCATTTGAAAGCTTTTTGCTTTTCCAGTGGCCACTGAATCTGAGTGCAGCAAAGGTAGCCAAGCAAGACCATGTCAGGACAAAGGCAAAGAATACATTTCTGAAGGTGTCCTGCCCCTCCCTACTACTTTCACGCCATAGATGAATGAGTCTTTACAAGGGGTTCAAGAAAATGTTGTGTAAAATGCAGCTTTTATGGTGAATGTAGGTTGTGGTTGAGATTTATTTTTAAGCTTTTGTCTCCCACTTTCTTTGTGAGCTAATGTAAATAAATTCCCATTTTGTTGGGGAAAAACTGCTGTGCTAACACTGGATTAGAATTGCTGGGGATAGCTGCTGTACTTTGTAACCTGAAGTGTACTTCTTTGACTGTTATGTTTTTTCTTCAGATTAAAAAAATGAGTACAAAAAAAAAACAAAAATAAAAAAAACAAGAACACTGCCAGCAACAGCCATGCTGTAACTGTGGCTTCTCTCTTTTTTTTTCTCTGTACAGTATTACTAGTAAATAAATCTGCCTTTTCACTGCGCCTACTTCTGTGTCTTTTTACTGTGTTTCTCTCTCTTAACTACTACTCTTCAAGATGCTCTGTGATCTCAAGAATGTACCACACTGGAGCTGCCTTTCTAACTAAAGGAATTAAAGCACTAACTCCACAATTGGGTTTCTTTTTTGTCCCCTTTCCTACACTGCTGTGCCCTGCTACTCTTATTGTTACTTTTATTACATGCTTGAACACATATTAACTCATCATACCTGTTACTGTCTAATTTCTATTTTCCCTTCTCATGTGATACTTAGTCAAGCATATTGTGGACAGTCTTGCTTTAGGACCACAGGGCATCTCTTCATCCTTTCCAAAGACATAGTTTTGGCTTTGGTCAATAAGGCATTATGTACCAGGTTAACTTATTTCCTAACTGAAGAAAGTATTCCATATAGAATAATAATTCCCCAGAAATAATCACAAAAGAATTTAAGGACTGCCAAAATTAACAGTGTACAGTTTTCTTCCAGGTCTTATAACAGACAGAGTCCTCTGTATTTGAGGACTGGAAGAAGCTTGTCATAGTATGACTGGGGGGGGGCAGAAGAGGGGAAAAAAGAAAAAATCTTGTGCAGCTTTTTTCCCAAGATGTTCTCTTTACCTGAGATGAGAAGACTGATAGGATGGGTAACGCTGCCAGGTATCGTAAGCTTCCTTCATCTTAAACTGAGCCATTTAAGAAACTCACTACAAATTGCCTGTTGCTACATAAGTACCCCCATCTGCTCCTTTCACCCAATATCTATACAGACAAATGTATATGCACATACACATATGCATCTGAGCCTTTGCATTTTGGTAAATTCTAGCATCACAGAAGGGAAAACAGCCATCTATTTGCTTTGCTGCTTTATAACTTAGTCCTGAAAGTTTTGCAGGAAGTGTGGCTTCAAGTTGGAGTTTTTTTCCTGTTTGTGTTGGAGTGACAGAGAGTCAGTTTTGTCTGTCTTGGGAGACTCTGTGAATGACTGGAGAACTGGTATGTTTCTGTCACTGAAAGACTAGAATTGATTCAACTGGAAGAAGTGATCACAACTATTGAAATTTCTTTGGTTTTGCAAAGACCTTCCTAATTCAGAGAGTGCATTAATGTGGCAAAAGGAAGGACCATGACTCTGAGCTAGCAGTAGTGTCTGTGTCAAGACCATGAAATAAAAGAGGCATTATCTTGTGCATGGACACTTGGACACACCAGGTACATGTTCCTTTTGTTAGTGCACTCAGTGGCCTATGAGACACTCTTATTTTCATTGTACCTCATTTAAATATGTAGCCATGAGAAGGTTTTCAGCTCAAAACTCCTCCACTGCACAATGCTCAGTCATCCAAGAAAACGCCAAAACTAGACCAGATAATTTTGATATTGCTATTATTATTAAAGTTTCAGAAACAGAATATTTATTTGCATTTTCCCTTTTAAAATCTTTAGGGAAAATGCGGCACCTCTCTGCAAAACATCATGCGTATCTACCCAAGACAGGTAAACTACCTGCTTCTTCATCACAAATGTGTGCTCAACAGCAACCACCTTCTCAGCTGAGACAAGGAAGAAGACATTTGCATAGGACTAGTTTTCTGTACAAGACTTGGAGAACTTCCCAAAATATAACTCAAAAAAAGAATAGAGAGAGTAATAAGCTGACAAAGAGAGATACTGAGTCACTCCAAATCATGGGTAGAGAGGAGTTGTGTTCCTGCACAGACACTGGCCCACAAATGTAGGGACCTCAGCTGCCTCTGAAAGAAGGTAATTGGCTCCTGTCTGTCATATGCAGCAGTTCCTCCTAGTGTAAGTAAACTCACTGTATTCACTGAGCGCTAATAACGATGCTGATCCAGATACTGGGAAACATCTTTTTCAGTTGCTGTCACTTCGCATGGTTCAGCACGATCTCACAAAAAAGTCCCACATCTTCATATGTACAAAGTTATGTGGAGACAATGTTATCCCCTTCACTGAGATGGGGAGCATGGGTGACTAAATACCTCTGAGGGTCCAAGCTCTTTCATCTCAGTTTTTCGTCTGTAATACAAGTTAATTAGAACTATCCTGTCCTGTGTGGTTGCAGTGATACCTCTGTTAGTGTCTGTCACAAGACTTCAAGAATGAGGGTCACATTCTGTGTACAGAGCATCACAAAATGTCTTCTTACTGTTAAGAGTATTTGGAGAGATTCTGCTTATAATAGCTCTGCAAACCAGATAAAAACAGGCTATATTGCATTCAACACTGGCCATTCACCATCGTCAGGCATTTGCTGGGAATGAAAATTTTGCCATAATTTAGGGGAAAAGGATGTAGCTGTAGCATGTTTAGTTGCTTGTAAGTGGGATGACAAGGGAAGAAGAATTAGTGGAGGGGGAAAAGGACATAGTTTCTTATATATGACAAACCACTTCTGCTTCCTTTTTGAGTATATCCGCAGTCTGCAATGCATTACCGGCTACAGATCCCCTCTAGCTATAGATGAGTGTGCTCCAGCACTGGCAGCAATATGGTAGCTTTTGAGGGCAGGGCACAGTTGGTTAAGCTAATTAGCACTGCTGAGAAAGAGGTTATCTATTCACTTGAGCACAGGCTATGCTACAATGACCGTGCAGCTCTCTAGCTGATGTGGTTATCTCTAGCATGGCATTGCAGTTTGTATCTTATGGCTTAAAAGGAAGAATACTGTTTAGTACCAGCAGAAAGTCTTGATCATCATATTTCACTGGAGTGTGGTATGTATATAGTTGAATTTAAAGCAATTGAGGTTACTTAACCCTAACAATTTTTTAAAGATTATTGTTCCACTCAGGTTTTGTTACATGATAAGAGGTTTCTTCTTAACACACTGCACTAAGTTTTAGAAGTATCTTTATCACTGGAGAACTAGATAAATTGGTGGTAAGACAAAATAAATGCTTGCTTCTGCCAATGAACTTCAGCAATTTTATATTATTAGGTTTGGTTAAGTTACCAGGAAGATGGGGTAAAGTAATGAAGCTCTTTAAACACCATGTGCAGTTGCACACTGAGAACAGGGCTGACATCTGGAAATTCTCCACTGCTGCTATTTCAGTCTGGATTTTTGTTACAGAAGCTGGAGGTCATTATGGGGTTAGTAAATTGGGAGACTTAACCAAGATAGATGGTTTCCACTTACGCCAGCCTGGGAAGAAAACAGCTTTAAACTTAACATGAGAGAAGTCATTCCTATTTTTGCTGCAACAACTTGTGCTGCAAATCTGGTGCTGTTTAGGGTCCTTCTTGAATCTCCCCCTCATGGAATCAAGAAATTTGGAGAGAGCCTTTGCTATTATTTAAAAAGGACAAGAAAAAAAACAGTAGTTTCTGAGCTTCCTGGTTGAGGGTGAAATCTGAAAAACTACTTGTTCTTGCTGCATGTACAAGACCTGCAGAGCTGTGATACTCTAGGTTCTTTTTTCTGTGGTATTTGAGAGGCTACAAAAACTATTCTTAAGCACTGCTGACTAGAATGAGGAAATAATAAGACTACATATGGAGAAGCTATTGAAAGATCACATACTGTTTATTTTCTTCACTTATTTTATAGGTCAAGATTTAGAATTCATAGAGCTAGAAATGCTGTAATTATTTTCCTGATTTATCTTCACAACGTGCCAAACATTTTCCAAATATAAACAAATCCAGGACTTACAACAGAGGCTGTAGCCTGCCTGTCCCCAGTTTCACTACTCTTTAGAACTTCTAAAGAGGAAACATCATGGCTGAAAGTTATATACAATGTTCAGAGTACATAAAAGCTGTAATTGAAAGCAGAAATGAAAGGAAAGCAACTCTTTTCTCTCATCCAGTGTCCAGAAGAGTCCTTCTCTAATCCATAGACTAAAAAGGATTAAATCCAGTCTGATGTCAAGGGACAACTTTCACAGTTTAACAGCTGAAAATACTGCAAGCAGGGCCACCAAGCCCCTTAGAAAAAAAAAATCCACATGTGCTTTCAGTATAGGGATCTTACACCTTGAGCCAGCCCGGTGAACTCAGACGACCTGCATGAGAAGGCAGTCAGGACACAAATTTGCCACAAAACACTAGAAATTTAATGAAGCATTTGAATTAGTTTGAAAAATGCTTTCTAATGTAATAACACTTCTGAGGACAGGTCCCAGAGTGTCAGAGAGATTTCAGGCTGTAAACAAGTCAAGAAAAAAGAAAATCAGGGAGGAGAGCACAAGGTCTGATCCAGGTACCAAGGAAAGCACAACCAATTTACTCTAGAGACATGCACTACCTGCCATCAGCAGCACTAGAGAAGAAACTGTTTTGTCTTTTATAAGGAAACTAAGTAGCACACAATCAAGATTTTGTCTTCATTAGGGCCTCACTGCAGGCAGAACCTCAGAGAGCAAATCTGCTTATAACAGCAAGAATCACACTTCAGTCAAGGTCCCAGTTACACTGCCTAAGGTGTCTGGTGTGTACTAATACTACCCACTGTAAAAACACTTGAATGCCTCCCAAGTTCTAGCCTTAATTTGCCTCTTATCTGTTCAGTCATTTTCAATTTTATACAATTATGCTAAGAAAAGTTTGGCAGTTCAGTGAGAAATAAAAGATACTTCCAGAGAACAGACCTGTGAAATGTAAGCTGGGGGAGAAGGCAACCCTTCTACTAGTCTTCAAATCTCCAGAAATGGCATTTGGCCTAACAGAAAAGTATCAGTCATATTCTTGAATTTTAATATCTTGAGTAGCTACATTTACGTCCATGGATCAGTGTGTATCATTCCATCTTATTAGACGTTTCTTCACAAAACCCCAAATAACTAGAAAAAGGTCTCTCACATGAGCCATCCTATAAAAAACCCATCATTTTTGGAGGACAGGATTATTAAACAGCATCAGGCAGAGAGCAATGTAACAATAAAATGTGCTTAGGTGCTTCAAATTAATTGATTTGGCTTGACCTACGGTCATGAAAGTCTTGATTTCTGTTTAACTGATAGCTTTTGTTCCAAGACCTCTGTTTTGCAGAGATACATTCCTTGGCCCTCCACTACTAGTATGCTTGGAAGCCAACCATGTATGGTCTATACAGAGCATAGGTGACTAGGATGGTGCTGGCAAGGGAAGAAAGGAAAAACTCTTGCTGCATGCTCTTCTGTCTGAAATAGGTTGAGAACACTGTCAGCATTAGAACAGAACAAATAATATTTACTTGATTCACTGGTGAAAACACACAATCCAAAGCAAAGCAGGGTATTCTGCCATGCTGAACCCAAACTGAACCTTTCAGAATTGATCAGTTGTCTAAAAACAACTCTATTTTTTTTCAAAATCAGAAGTTTGAATGCCAGGCACTTAAAAAAAAAATTTAAAAATATCAACAAACCAACAAACAAAAAAAAGCACCCCACCAATGTCACATTTGGAATACATCAGGAATATTGCTCTGACATTATCAGAATATTCCTTTCCACTTTTTTCAGTGCAAAAGTATTAGTGGAATGCGATGTCATTTCATTATCTCAGAGTTCATCTTTTTCCAGAAAGTTCGCTGTTCGGATGCAGAGAAAATTCACTTGGCTCCAGCCAGCACAGCACTCCTAGCTGAAGCCTGGAGGGCTGACACTACAATTTCAAGTCAAGTGTGTGTGATAATGAAGAGTTAGCTGTGGGCAACAGATCCACAGCTGTATGTTGTCAGTACTGAATGATGCTCCTTTTTCTGATGACTGTGGCCAGCTCTCCAATTTTCCCTTCCCTCCTGACTGCTGGTTCTTTCCCTTTGGCCACATGCATGTTTATGCAGCACTGCTTTGTGCCCTGCTGCACTGCATGGAAGCCTCTAAAGTAAAGAGCACTTGGATCCAGCCTGGTGCTACCATCCCAAAGGGAGCCTCTGATCTAACATCCACAGCCATGCATAAGAAGACTTACATGCTTTTTAACAGATGCTAAAGATTCTCAAGAAAAAAACAACTGATGGAGAGCAACTGTTACCACCAGACTCATCTTCCCTTGAATACAAAAGGCTCTACCAATGCCATATGTGCATCATGAAAAACCTAGGCAATTCTGATGTCTGTAGGAAAAAGGACTTCAATACAAATGTAATGTCTGAGCCTAGAATAAGCCTTCCCTTTCTCATTTCCACTGCATAAAGTATGAAAAGCTCAAATCAGGTAGTAGAGGTTGAGGCAAGAATACAAGATGTTTGTGCCAAAAAGATATTAGTGAAAAAATGGCTTGCAGATCCTCTAGTCCTCCAGTGAGGTCTGAGAAGTAAGAAGCAGTCAGAGACATATTGTCCAAAGAGTAAAACACAGCACGAAAGCCAGAAACTCTACAAATCTGGTTACTGCTCAGAGGCACTGGTCTTTGCATCCCTTACTCAAGCGATCTGAGCTCTCTCCCTCAACACATCTGCTGTTGTTTTTTTTTCACGTGGAGACACTGTGCTTCCTATGATAGCAATGTAAGCATTAATTACTATTTATAGGGACTATTTCCAATAGGTTGTAAAGCAGTTCTGTTAGCTTTTGCCTGTTTTGATGTGAATTATTAACACTAAATATAGCAAAGTTATCAAGACAGAGTTCGATGTTACCAAGACAGCTCTGTTCAATTATTTTTGTCCTTGAGAAATTCTCTCTTGAATGAAATCTATGTATTTTGGTAGATTTAAGCTGGTACTCTGTCCTAGAAACCCATGGTGCTCTCTAAGTGTCAATACTACTGCAAGATAATTCAAGGCTCATATGTTGATTAGGCATATGAAGAGGATAGATTAGAAAATTGCCTCTGGCACTGGCAGAGAACAGGATTCCCTCTCTGTTGAAGAAAAGTGACATCAATAGTCCCCAACAGGCTGCAGGGTGGGTGATTTTTTTTGCAGTTCAACACACAAACCACTTTGGTTCTTACAGCAAAGACAAACAAGTGCCTAGTTGGTCAAGGCACAGCAGACATCCAAATCTCATTGGACTTGAAGACAAATCAGTCAAGGAGAAACCATACCTACTAGTGGAAATGAGACCCGTAAGAAGATTAAAGGGAAAATTCAATCATATTTGTAGACTTTCTCCACTCTGCAGGAGACAGTGAAGCATCAGGCAGCACAATAAATAACAGGTGAAAAAAAGCCTGTTCTTCACAGCACTAATGCTGAATATAGAGCCTGGGCTCCAGCCTGGTTGGCAGGTCCATCATGGACCCTTCATGCCATTTACAATCGTTTCTTATCTGAGAGCAACCAACACATCATTTGCAATGAATGAAAACTCAGCAGGCAAAAGTAAACCTAGGAAACACACTAGAAAGCTTGCTTTTGGTCATTTTTTGTTTTGTACTGCAGCCTTCCTTAGGTCAGAAGAACCACAGGCCAAACACAGGGCTGCTGTCCCTGTAATTCAGAGCAGAAAGAACCATAGGCCACAAAGATTATGAGCCAAGCCAATCCTAAACTTCAAGGCTAAGCAAAGCACAGATTTTGCACAAGGGTGAAAGACAGCCATATGATTTGAAGCATGACCTAGGTCCAGGCTTTCCCAGAAAATGGGCTAGCCAACACCTGTGGTTTGGTGTGGATCCGTCTATGTTGTTTGGGCATGGCTGTGCTGTACAGAACATTATGTCCACATCACATCTACTATTAACCAGACCTACAGACAAAGATGAAGTGCCTCCATAGTGTTAACTTCAAACACAGACCATCCAAACCTGATCTAGACAAATTCCCAGACCTAAGGGTAATATGTCACCTACAGCCAGAATGAAAATTGTAGCATTCAGGCCTTCAGATGTGAACTTTCCTCCCATTTTCTGTTTAAATTTAAAATTAAACCCTCTATGAAAAATCATTGTTGTGGCAGGATCAACTCTTGCCAGTTTCATCTGGAAGGCTTCAATTAGTCTCAAAGATTGCATTGTATTTATGCTGTACTCAGCACTGGGCTGAGTTTGACCACAAACCTCATAGTCCTGAATATTTTTATACTTGCAGAAATTCTGATTTGTGTGTAGTGTGTGTATGTGATCATGCATGTGGAGACAATTTCCTCCTCTTCCTGAGAGACCTGAATTTATGAAAAAATATTTGGTATTAACTCTAAAAAAGCCTTTCCTTTTGTCAGTATATGCCTTTTTTCAAATTTATCAAATCTCAAGCTCACTGGGACAGGAGTCACTTATTGTTTTGTTGGCAATATATCACATGTATCCTGGAATTTCACAAGAACAGGACAAAGGTAGAAAAGCTCTGATGTCTCATGTCACAAAGCTGTCCTCAGACTCTGCATCTTACAAAATCAGGTAAACTTTCAGCTGTGCAGTACTATGTTCTCTGGAAGTAGCAGTTAGAGTCCTGGCTCCAGTGCATTCAATGAGGGTCTTGTTTCTGATTTCTTGAGACCAGGATATACAATGAATCTGTGTGCGTAAATCTTGCAGGCCTGGATCCTAAAAAAATTTCGTAGAAGGATATACTATTTTACGTAAGCCATAAATTTAAATCAACATACTAGTATTACAAATACCTCTTTTCCATGGAGGAAGGTTAAGTTTAAAGGAAAAGTCTATTCTGCCGCCATGAAGTCCTGAATACCCTGTAAAGCTTCCCAGAAGAAGTATTTATAATTCTATGAATACTGCCAGTATCGTATATACCTTTCCCATAGTAAAGCAATGTAAACGCTCAGTCTGGATATCAAACATATATGAAAAATATTAAAAAGCCTTCCAGCACAGCCATGAAGGATAGCCTACTGAAGATAAGCAGAAAATTCTGCTTGGCATTTGTTTACTTCTTAAAACTCTGCCTATAAAGACTTTTGCCTATGTAGTTCGTTAACTCACCTTCAAGATTGTGCAGCAAAATCTGTGCCTGCCTAGCTTTGAGAAAAGTAAGCTCAAATTCCGAAGCTGCCAAAAGCACAAATTGTCCAAAGAAAAGTTAGGATGACATTTGGATTAGATCTTATTACCAGCAAAGCTTTGTGGTTTAGTACAAGTTCCTCTTCTAGAGTTCCTCTTTTAAATCTGTAATGAATCAAAATTGTGATTCACAGTACTGTGAATGAATGTATAAGTAAGATAGAGGGCAACATCGTTTTTTTTATTAGAAATAATACGTGGTTCTAGGAGACTATAGGGCTTTATTTAGGGTACAGTAATAAACCCAAAGTGGTTACACATAGGAGCTTTGACTTGGCGGCTGACATAGTGCAGAGTGAGACTTCCCTCAAAAGTCATAACTAGTTTGATGACAATTCAATACAGCTAATAGCAAGGTGACAGCAACTTGCATTTTAGCATGTGTGCCTTCTGCAACTGACTTGGTACACTTGATTTTACCAACGTACCAAGCAACCTAAGTATTTGTAGAAATTATTGCCAGGCAGTAAGTGAAGAATTGAATGGAAGTAGTCTTTAGTAATTAATGTACGGAAGATGCTGTAAGCTATATTTCAGTTCTGGGCCCCTCACCACAAGAAGGATGTTGAGGCTCTGGAGCGAGTCCAGAGAAGAGCAACAAAGCCGGTGAAGGGGCTGGAGAACAGGCCTTATGAGGAGCGGCTGAGAGAGCTGGGGTTGTTTAGCCTGGAGAAGAGGAGGCTGAGGGGTGACCTCATTGCTCTCTACAACTACCTGAAAGGATGTTGTAGAGAGGAGGGTGCTGGCCTCTTCTTCCAAGTGACAGGGGACAGGACAAGAGGGAATGGCCTCAAGCTCCGCCAGGGGAGGTTTAGGCTAGACGTTAGGAAAAAATTCTTCACAGAAAGGGTCATTGGGCACTGGAACAGGCTGCCCAGGGAGGTGGTTGAGTCACCTTCCCTGGAGGTGTTTAAGGCACGGGTGGATGAGGTGCTGAGGAACATGGTTTAGTGTTTGATAGGAATGGTTGGACTCGATGATCCGGTGGGTCTCTTCCAACCTGGTTATTCTGTGATTCTGTGTGTGATTCTGTGATTTAATGTGTATTTTAAAACAAGGCAAACTTATTAATTAAGTATAAGGTAAATGGCTTCTCGCCATAATAGCTACTGTCTTGTGACTGTTCTGTGGAATAGTACTCAAGGTATTTCAAAATGCACTTCAAAGCACTCCTGACTATTTACACTAAAAGAATTCATATTCCAAGTTTTCCATAGGATCAGTAGGAAGATGAACTGGATTAAATTCCTGTTGTCCTACAATACAATTTGGTGGTACAAAAATCCTCATAAAGCGAGAAAATAGTTCTGTATATTCTTCCTGAAAGACCCAAAGAATGGTGGCACAGTATATAAATATAGCAAATACCTGTTTCCAGAGACAAGCATACTAGGACATACTTTCTGTGTCCCATTAGGAGTAGCACTTGAAATTCCACTTTCTCTACCTAAGGCTTGTTTTGGCATATTTCTGACAAAAACTAGCAGATCATTCAGCTACATCACATAAAAGCCATCCTTGTGCTGTTGCCAGATATAAGTTCCTTGACCCAGTGTATGGGTATAGCACAGCTAATAATATTTTCAGCCCACCAGACTCTGTCACATTTAAGCACTTCACAGTCTTCAATGTAGCAAGATTTCATAGCATCCTGTAAAGGCAGAGAAGTACTATAATTTTTATATGAAAAATGAGGAACTGAGCCAGAAGGAAAAGAAGTGGCTGCCTGTGATGTAGGAGCCCAGCCAGTTCCTCAGAAACAAATATTTTCTGATGCTAGTGTGGCTCTTTATTGTTACCAAGCATTTTCATTTCATCTGCATGGAGGACAAGTAGTGAACAGAAAAGCTACCAGGCAAGTAGCTGCTTCTGAGTTGCTGGGAGCCCTGTTAAAAATCCATTCACCCATAGAGTGTTTCTTTGCCCGGGACAGGAACAATTGTACAGACACAAAACCTTTGGAATGTACACTTACCTCCCATCAGGTAATACTCTACCTAGCAACGACATAACAGCCACCAAGAGGAAATCATCTGCTGCCCCTTAAGTGTGTATCATCTTCCAGCAGTCCTGGAAGACTGGGGAAGTTCCACTGGACTGGAGGCTGATGTTGTGCCCATCTACAAGAAGGGTCGCAGGGAGGATCCAGGGAACTACAGGCCTGTCAGTCTGACCTCAGTGCCAGGGAAAGTCATGGAGCAGGTGATCTTGAGTGCTATCATGAAGCACATGCAAGAGAACCGGGTGATCAGACCCAGTCAACACGGGTTCACAAAAGGCAGGTCTTGCCAAACTAACCTGATCGCCTTCTATGACAAAGTGACTCGGCTGCTGGGTGAGGGAAAGGCTGTGGATGTATCTCCCTGGACTTCAGTAAAGCCTTTGACACAGTTTCTCACAGCATTCTGCTTCAGAAACTGTCACCTCTGGCCTGGACAGGCGCACACTCTCCTGGGTGGAAAACTGGTTGGGTGGCCGGGCCCAGAGAGTGGTGGGAAATGGAGTTAACTTCAGCTGGAGGCCAGTGACAAGTGGGGTTCCCCAGGGCTCAGTGCTGGGTCCAGCCCTGTTCAATGTCTTTATCAATGACCTGGATGAAGGCATTGAGTGCACCCTTAGCAAATTTCCAGACAACACTAAGCTGGGTGGAAGTGTCGTTCTGCTGGAGGCCAGGGAGGCTCTGCAAAGGGATCTGAACAGGCTGGACCACTGGGCTGAGACCAATGGCATGAGGTTTAACAAGGCCAAATGCCGGGTCCTGCACTTGGGGCACAACAACCCTATGCAGTGCTACAGACTAGGAGAAGTCTGTCTAGAAAGCTGCCTGGAGGAGAGGGACCTGGGGGTGTTGGTTGACAATGACTGAACATGAGCCAGCAGTGTGCCCAGGTGGCCAAGAAGGCCAATGGCATCTTGGCTTGTATCAGAAACGGTGTGACCAGCAGGTCCAGGGAGGTTATTCTCCCTCTGTACTCGGCACTGGTGAGATCACTCCTCGAGTACTGTGTTCAGTTCTGGGCCCTTCACCACAAGAAGGATGTTGAGGCTCTAGAGCGAGTCCAGAGGAGAGCAACAAAGCTGGTGAAGGGGCTGGGGAACGGGCCTTATGAGGAATGGCTGAGAGAGCTGGGGTTGTTTATCCTGGAGAAGAGGAGGCTGAGGGGAGACCTCATTGCTCTCTACAACTACCTGAAAGGAGGTTGTGGAGAGGAGGGTGCTGGCCTCTTCTCTCAAGTGATGGGGGACAGGACAAGAGGGAATGGCCTCAAGCTCCGCCAGGGGAGGTTTAGGCTGGACATTAGGAAAAAATTTTTCACAGAAAGGGTCATTGGGCACTGGAACAGGCTGCCCAGGGAGGTGGTTGATTCACCTTCCCTGGAGGTGTTTAAGGCACGGGTGGACGAGGTGCTAAGGGGAATGGTTTAGTGTTTGGTAGGAGTGGTTGGACTCGATGATCTGGTGGGTCTCTTCCAACCTGGTTATTCTATGATTCTATGATCCTATGATCATTGGCATGGGGAGCTGTAAGGTACAGTGGCAAGTTCTTTTTATTTTACAGACCGGGCTGTTTTGCAAACTGTGCTTACACAGAGCTAAAGAAAGATCACCTGCTATTTCTTTATGGCTATGTGCTGGTGCACTGATACAGGATGGGAGGAGAAATGCCAAGGGATTACAGAGTAGAGTCATGACTGTTTTGACTGTTTCCATTTGAAAGGCATCTTTTACTACTTCCTTGTACAAGCAGCATTCTGGCCATGGGTTTGGATGGAAAAAAAAAAAAGAAAAAAAAGAACATAAATGCTGTGTCTTGGTTTTTTGTTTCCTTTTCTTTATCAATATTCTGCAACATTCTGGTAACCATAGCAGGAAATGCAAAGTAATATCCCATCTTACCAGCATAAGATATACCTTTTCATTTTGTAGCCAAAATAAAATAACAAAATCTAAACAAGGAGCAGTTTGGCAAAGTGATCTTTTAAAAAGGAATAGTGGAGAACCCTCCCTCCCCAAAGTGAAGACAAAGAAAGACTGCTTGGTACCACTTTAGTCTCCCTGCATTGTCTTGTCAGATGCCTAATAGCTGAAGGCACCAAGACAGAAGGGAAAAAAGAAATGGTAAAACGGTAGCTCCCAATGCTCATTCTCCAAATGTTTATTTAAAGAATAAATATACTTCTTATTGTAATTCTAAGCAGAGTCAAGCTCCCTGCTGTTACTCTTGTAAAAATCCAAAAATTAGAGAACTATCTCCAATTCAGGGAATAAGGATTCACAATCCCATTCCACTTAGGTTGCACTGAACGAGCCTCTGCTTATGTCTCCATCTGTTTATTTCCATTATGTTTACACAAAGCCTTAGGCCAGGCACTGTCTCTCGACTGTATTTGTGTTACACTGGAAACATCCCCACACATAAAGTCTATTAGTTTTCAAAGTGCAGCCTTTAGGGTAGCCCTGAAAATTTTGTATGACCATAACTATTTTCCAAACCACAAAAAAAAAAAAATTTAAAAAATTACCAGAATTCAGCTATTCACCTCTTTCTGCTAAACACAGAGAAGAAAATTCAGCCATGTGAACAACTAATTTACTTCAATGGCCATTCAGCTTAGCTACATCAAAGTTGAATTAGGCCTTGGGTCTCAAACTGTCTTGCCTGCTCTTGCCATCTGTCTTTCTTTGCTAACATAATTCCTCATTAAGTAGGGTGTCTGCAGTGAATGTGAACCTATTCTGCCGATCCTTTCTCAGCAATAAACATTGCTAGAGGCTAAAATTCCTGAAAGTTATGACTACTTTGCCTGCCTCTGCTTCTGGATTCTATGTGAGGTTCTTTTAAGGTGGCCTGAAATTCAGATTGTGAATATTTAAATTTCTGAGCATGCAGTCCTGTCACAGCCATATCTCAGACATTCAAAATTATTAAGCTGTTTAGCATATTATAACAGTACAAAGATTCATTGTCCATCCTTCTTAGAGGTTTCTGAACTGATAGTGATAAACATGGTAATTCACATACAATGTAGATGATGATAGGGTAACACAGGGGAAAAAAAGGGGGGGGGGCTGTTAAATAAATTAATTAATTAAACCAGACAGACAAATGTCTCCATGGTAACTAACCAATGGACAACAGAAACAGAACACATATTAAAGGGACAAAGCAGCGATGTGTCCTGTGGCATCCCTACTCTAGTGACTGTGGATGCTGGAGGAAGTACAGGGGAAGATCTGAAGAGAAGGGCTGGGTGCAGACATTCTCCCTCTATGAAGTCTCTTGTTTCTGCTACCAAAGACTATTGTTCTGGTCCAGTGGGGCATTTCCTGTGTTCTTAGAAACTGGTTTTCACTGAGCTCGTTGCTGTTCTCAGAAACAGAATGTGAAAAATCCAAACAACCTACCTGTACAGTTACAATAAATTAAGTATGGCAGTTATTATTATCTCTTACTTGGTGAAGGTTGTTAAGAGAATATTTCAATAGCCTGAATAACAGAAGCAGTCAGGAACTGAATAGAAACTCAGGCTGAACTATTCACAAATGGACAGCTGCTGAAGATCAAGTCTTTTTTGTTGTCATTTAAAGGGGAAAAATAACCACCAGCATCAAAACCTACCTCTTACTTATTCACTATGCCTCCACAATTTCATTTTCCAGGCAAGACGTGACATAAAAGCATGTGTTTCTTTGTGTTTCTTTCAAAAAGAGGATTCCTAATACATTTCCAATTTCTAGAAATTTCACCAAAAAATAACTTAGATTGCTAGATTTCAACAGGAAAGATCTGAATGTTCAACCCAACATTTGGGACTTATTCTTACACCTTTTGAAACTTCCTTATCATTTGTTCTCAGAGCTGGAAAGGCAGGCTGCCTTTTTGAAACATTACAGTCCAAAATCTTATAAAAGTAAATAGAAACTCTTGCATAGAAGCAATAAGTGTTTGAGTTACACATAATATGCAAGGTATTTGAAGCCCTGATGCAATTTTATGTTTTCCTCATGCACTATTCCACTTGTATTATGGGCTTTTTGTCGGGATGAAAGCTGTGAAAAATGTTTATTGGTAACCTGGTACTGGATCTATGCTGCTTTTTCTCAAAAGCATAGCTAATTCTTTTAGGAAGACTTTTTACCGAATCAGCACTCCTCACTGTTCATCCTAAGGAGGAATGAAGGGAACCAAAGAAATACAACAGATAAAGGGAGATGCACATATACTACAAAAGCTACATTTTAAAAGGGGGTTAGTTTTGTTCACCACAGCTATAGCATGCCTCCAGCTAGGCTCAGGGGTCAAGCTGTGCAAGAACTCCTTGGTCACATATTCTGTGCAGGCATCAGCTTCCCCTTTTTTGTGGTTTGTGCAGATTTATTGCTTCATAGGCAGGGAAATCTATCACATCATGAAGCTGCTTTGCACATGAGTTCTGCCTCAGTAGTTAGTGACAGGACTGTAAGTTAAATTCATGAGGCTCCAAAAACTTGAATGCAAGCATAGTAACCAAAGGCAAAGGATCAGCCTTAGCTGTTCTTTGATGCTCTGGGTAATGCAAGTACATAAACACATTCATTTCCTCAGGAATGTTTTTAATTTCAAATTTAGACAATGCACATCACAGGACAGATAAACAGCTGAGAGAGAAGTACAACTGAGATGATAATTTCCACCAGCCTGCAGAAGTCAAACAGCATTTTCTTATTGACTTTGGATTGTGCTGCAGCTGTTTGTTCTACCCTTGAGAAGCCATGTTTAGCATACCACGAACACAAGCGTCAGAGTTTTTGCATTGCATTAGCAGGGCACACTTTAAGGAGCACATGTGGTGCCTTTGAAGAACTGAGGGAGGACAAAGTCAGGATCCCATCCTCCTGAGAATACATGGTTGACCTGTGCGTACTTGGGAAGCTCAGAGAGCTTCTTTAATTTTCCATCATGTTTATTAATGTGGAGGTTTGGTGAGGTTACATATTTTATATTTCAGGACACGATCCTTACATGAGCCCCCCAAGGGTGGGACAGCCTGGGAAGTTGAATCCAGTTATCCCATCTCTGTGCAACAGGACTCAAGAAGTAATCATGAAAGATAGCTTATTATACTTCTCATAATGCCATAATTATGGGCTAGAAGGTGATGGTTGTGGCATCGTTGCATGCTAACTTTAATCTTTTTTTAAATATTAAACCTTATAAGTGCAAAATATAGCCCAATATCATTACACCAAAATCACAGCTTATTTCCTTCATAATTTCACTTTTGTTTTCAAAGCACTTGATCTTTTCCTCGGTTAGAAAGCCAAGCAATCCTTCATTGAATTCTTTCAAGCGCATGGCTTGGATGATAAACACCACTAGAGTTCTGACCAGCAAGTCATGCCTCTTTTGAATGTTCTGGCTGGGAAATGAAACATTTCCCTACCTGTTTTGATTCTGGGGAGGTGCTATGTGAATAACTAAGGAGGCTATACCATATCTGGATATTGCATTTGCCTGATAGTTTGCTTTTTGGGGAAAATAAATAGTACTTTGAAAGCAAACACTATAATTTTTCCTAAATGTATGTTATTTTCTAAGATTGCCAACCTTATCCACAAAGACCAAAAGCTGATGCATCTGCTCTAATTGAGCAGTAACTTACTCTGTAAGTACTCCCTCTGAAATGACCGAAAATGACTACTATGTAGGACAGCTAAGTTTAGGTAGAGACAGGCGTCTTAGTCCTTAAACATGTGGATTTTACCTCTGATGACTTTTTGTTACAAGTCAGATTGTGCTAACCTTACATCAAGCAGTGACTTTGACTATATAGTTACTAACCCTATTCAGTGCTCTGGATCTCTTCTTCTAGATAATCGATCTACTTTCAGTCTCAGGTGAACCACATATCTGCCCTGGAAGTGTCCACTGTCCTGGATTGCACATCTTTTCAGCAGTATCATGGCTCACACCATGATAATACCAGTTCACCTGCACCTTTCAAATCTCATGGCACTTTTCTAGGGAAGAGCAAGATTTTATTCCACCATTGCAGAATTGACAGGATTTGCATGTGCCTCTAGTATAAATGCAGGGTTGAAATGGGTTTATTAATACATGACACATTATTATTTACCACAGCAGAAGACAGTGACAAGGCATTAATTGGTACCATCCACTGTCAAGCACAGCAGGCAGTTCTAGCTTTACAATAAAAGGTTGATACAAATTTCTCTGGTAGGAAAAATGCACGTTTCTTCAAAGCAAGTGGCAGTACAATCTTAATTCAAAAGTATGCAAAACTGGAGGTCAAATACACAGCCAGTCCAGACAGTTTGGGCCAGGTCTGCCTCATTGCAGTTTGGTCCTTAACAATTACAGTCTAATCAGGAAGATGTGTGCACTCTCAGTTTACTCAGGGGTCTGGTCTTGCTTTTGTGTTATCAAAGACTGAAACACTTCTTCAGGGTTCTATGCTGTAAAACTCCCTTGTTTTATACATTTAACTGTGAAAATCTTGCAAACATCTTTTTTAGCAGCATGGAAGGAGGCTTCTCAAAATAAACTATACTTATTTACTCCTAAATCCACTTACGTGGATGTGTGCAGTTCAGTTTTTTCTACTGCACTTTCAGTGATCCTGCCATTTTTGTCAGACCTCCAAATGCAAAACAGATCCAAAATGTCATTCCTGAAGGAGACCATGAGGTGTGAAAGGAAAATAGACAGTGATAGGTGCTCATATATGCAGTCTATTACCTGCAGCTAAATATCAGTAGAATATGACTAACCTTCTTCCTTCACTGTAATGGAATCTGACACGTAGGATTTACACTGTTGAGCCATGCTGGTTGCCCACCACAGGGAAGAGCAGAAAAGCATAATTGGAAGAGTCATCTAAAGATGTTGTTCACTTAAAAACAGAGATTGCTTTTCTCCCATCCCCACGAAATGCTGCAAAGCCATGGCCATTTCATTCATCAGTAGTATCTTTTAATGGGGAATGTCCTGTCTGCTGCTAAAAGTCAACAGAAGGAATTAGGCTTAACGGATCAGTTCTGAGTGTTGGAGATGCATTCCTAGCATCTTCTGGATATGCCTGTAGCACTCCCAGCTGTTGGTACATGCACCTGCAGGTCTAACTCCGGGTAATAGCAGAGGTGATAAAATGTGCCTCATCTGCTTCAATGTCAGCAGGATTAGTGTGATAAAGATTGTCAATAAACTGTCTCACTTTGCAGTAAAGCAAAATGGACACAGCTCTTGCAGTCCTCTCTGTTGGTTCTGCTGAGAGGGACAGAAGATCATCATGTGTTTCTTGGGGACAAGAAATCCTCTACATGGTTGCAGTGAGATGAGCATCACAAGCTGGTTTTCTCCCTCACATCATTACAGACACACACTTCCGTCACTATTTGCATAACTGATGCCTTTTCTTTCTTCTAGTAGAGAATGCTTATTGGTAGTAAATAACCTTTCTGCTACCTTCTGCTGTCTTTCTGCAGTTGAGCTTAAGATGTCATGATTAAAAAGAATTTGCATGAGTCACCTGTGCTTCCCTTCCTTATATTATTCACGGAGTTCCCTGCTATTTTTAAACTCCCATGCAAGGCAATGAATTGCTTGTTTGGCTGCACTGCTGGCATAGACAGGAACTAACACTAGGCAAAGCTAGGAGGCTATTTGGTCTTATAGTGATAGGGCATCACATTTACATGGGATTTCCTAACAGAAGAATGTAGACAAAGGCAAATTATTATGAGTAAGGGAGACAAAACTCACAGGTTTTCTCTTCCTTATGCCTCTGAATTCATGTCAGAGTTTTAACATTTCCTGCAAATATTTTTGACCCTGAAAACTTCAGTGTTCCTCTTTCCATTTCATCATAAGCTGTTCCCTGTGTCCAAAATTGCTGAGATTAGGAGCAATTTTCTAAGTAACATTGCAATCTCATTCTCTTAGAATAGCTTTAACCTTAGGGCTGGTCTATACTTAAGGTTTCACTGCAAAATATATGCAGATTATGGTTCTAAGGGCTTTTTGCTTGCTTCATAGCAGAAGTGGTGAACTTCATAGCACACTTGCCGCTATTTTATGCTACTACAACAACCTTTTGAAAGGGGTTTGCCCATATTGCTACATCTGCGAGAAAATCCACGCACAATCTGCATCTATATTGGTTCATCACTGCTGGTCACCAGAAACTATGTTTGTAGGAAGAAATTTTTCATTAAAACAAATAAGAGGCAAAGTTTGAGACTGATCTTGCATTAACCTGTTGTGAGTGGATGAAGATACAGCTGTTCTCCCCAGCTGTCATTACTTCCCGCGCAACTGAAGCGTGCAAAAGTCATATCAGAATATTGTTAGCCTGGTCCTGTTCAAATCACTCCTGAAAGCTTGCCTGAGCTGAAGAGAGCTATTCCATCTCACTGATGGAGATCTGCAATGATTTAACTACTCTGCCTGCAACCACCAATGCAAGTCTGTTTGGGTCTTTCCCAAAATAGAGCCAGGTTATACCTGCAACCAAAACATGCAAATGAATTTTGGAGACTGAGCCTGCAACAACTATTCTTAGTATAGACGCAGCAGTGTTTCTGGCACAATCACAATCCTACCAGCACCCTTGGAGGAGCAACACACTTTTTAACAGGGTGTAAGTGGGTGTCACTTCCCTCCCTTGTAGGGAGATTATATTTAAGTAAAAAATACAGTTTGAAAGCTGAAAACAAAATCATTTGGAAGAGAAAAGAAATCATGAAAAGATAATTGTGCCATTAGCTCTAAAACCTATGCATCCACCTCAGTGAATAACACCACTAGCAGGTGCAGAAAAACAGATTAAATGAGCTAGTGTTCTTGAGTCAATCGCTGTCAGAGAAATACATCACAACAGAAGTCGCATCTACAGCACTCTCTGTAATAGTCTTCCTAAGACCAAAGATTCTATAGAAACTGAGACTAAACTATTGCTTGAACTCTTAAAGACGAGCCCTCAAATCATGATTAAAGCATAACAAAATTTCCTTACTAAAAAGTATTTATATTTCAAAATACACCAAGAATAGATGCCTAAACATAGTCTATAGTAAAGACAAGTGAGTTCAAAAAAAAAAGCCAGATAAATGAGTGGTTTTCTTCAGAACTTAATTTGTACTTTTGTGTTCATGGTGATAAGTAACCTTTCCTGGTCCAGAACTCCATGATGCCACCAAGCCAGTTAGTGTTTCAATAAATATACTGAATCACGGAATCACAGAATCACTAGGTTGGAAAAGACCTACAGGATCATCAAGTCCAACCATTCCTATCAATCACTAAACCATGCCCCTCAGCACCTCATCCACCTGTCCTTTAAACACCTCCAGGGAAGGTGAATCAACCACCTCCCTGGGCAGCCTGTGCCAGTGCCCAATAACCCTTTCCATGAAAAATTTTTTTCCTGATGTCAAGCCTGAACGTCCCCTGGTGGAGCTTAAAGCCATTCCCTCTTGTCCTGTCCCCTGTCACTTGGGAGAAGAGGCCAGCTCCCTCCTCTCCACAACCTCCTTTCAGGTAGTTGTAGAGAACAATAAGGTCTCCCCTCAGTCTCCTCTTCTCAAGGCTAAACAACCCCAGCTCCTGCAGCCGCTCCTTTTAAGACTTGTTCTCCAGCCCCTTCACCAGCTTGATTGCTCTTCTCTGGACTGGCTCCAGAGCCTCAACATCCTTCTTGTGGTGAGGGGCCCATATCTGAACACAGTATTCGAGGTGCGGTCTCACCAGTGCCAAGTACAAGGGCAGAATAACCTCCCTGGACCTGCTGGTCACGCCGTTTCTGATACAAGCCAAGGTGCCATTGGCCTTCTTGGCCACCTGGGCACACTGCTGGCTCATGTTCAGTTGTCTGTCTGTAACATGTTAACACATTTGCTGAAGGCTCTTTTTATCTCAACTGTGTCTGTTTTTTCCCTCTACCTCTCCTTCTCTGAGGATTTTATTTTTCTGGATGACATTTTATTATTCATGGAAATAATTGGTGACAAACTTTGCTATGTAGTTTAACATGGTATCTGTTTGCTGGCTTAGTTGGACATTGCAAATATAGCACCACAAGGACACAGTTTGTCTTTTGTTTTTAATGATGGGTCATATGTAGTTGAAAGAAAGGAAATTGAGAAAGAGCAAGAATCCCTGAAGTTCAACTCAAGTGAAAACAGTTGCTCTAACAAACTGCCTCCTTGACCTTTTCAAGACCAAATGGGCCGGTTCAGTGATGATCCAAGATTTATGTGGTTGTAGCTGGCCTCTTTCCCTCCAACCTCAGTGAGGCCTGATGCACTCTGGTAGCTACCATGCAAATGAACGTTTGACTATCCCCTAACATTTCATAGCAGGTATAAATGTCTGTCATATGAGAAATTAGCTAAAGTCTTGATTTAGTATGATTCGATCACTGCAGATGTTTTCCTCGTGAACACCGACAACTGCTTTACCCACTTTTTCCTCTGAGGAAAAAGGTCCTATAGAAGCAGAGCAGAAACCCAAAGGGGCTGACAGATTAAGATGAATGGAGCAAGCACCTCACGTCACTGCTGGCCAATGCAGGGATTCTTCACCCACAGTCACAGTGCTGACCACAAAAAACTATGATTCAGGAAAAAATTGCTAAAGTGTCTCCTTGCTTGTTAAGAATGAATGGGTATGCACAGCAGTTTTCCAGATCCCTCATCAGTACCGCTATTTTTCATCCATATCCTGCACTTTCATTGCCAACTACATCACCAGGAACAGGGCATCTGCCTCTTACACTTAAATTTCTTTCTTCCTGACCAGACAATATCTATTCCTTTCTCTTCTGGCTATTGCTGATAAGCTGAGAGCCCAAATTCCTTCTTATTATGTACACCTTAATTTCTCTCTCAAGTCTGCACGAACACATCTCTTAAGGAAAGAGACTGTTAGCTCAGCTTCATTCCTATTGTATTGTCTTGTCCTCTTTATTGTTAAACTCCTGTCATCCATTAAACCCTATTCATGGTTGAAATCAACAGCAAATAAAAGGAAACAAATAAGTCAGCACAGTGCTACACAGAAGTGGAGCTAGCATGCACAGAGATGGATGAAAAGCCACTGAGCCCAAATAGCGCTGATGGAGCTGCTGTGCAGCTGTTCTGGTTGAGTTACTTCATCACTGCTGTATGGATGATGATAGATTTAAAACTTCAGCTGTGCTAATGCCGGCATGAGCTGGGACTATGCACAGCCTTTACAACACATCCATGAGTGTGAACATGCTTGGGATTATTTTTGTTCAATCCAAGGGTGATTGCAAAGTTGCTGTGTCTTTTGTGCAAATCAGGTCAGTGGTTCATGCTCTGGCAGATACAGCCTGTCACCAAAAACAGTGTGGAGATGAAGTCTACTCATGCTTATGGCATATATGTGTTTGTGAGATTTGGAGGATATCTATACTTTTCTTATGTGTGTTAATTTCCAGGCCTTAGACTTTAATGACATTTTCTTCTAGTTAAATACATGTACTACTGCTGTAACACCCTCTTCTTATCTTTCATGTGTTGCCACATCAATGGGGAATATCACTTACAAGTGGACAATTTAAGCCAACACCAGTACCTGCCAAGGGATATACAGAATGCTGGTTGTGGCACAGGTGTGAAATCAGGCAACCCACACTTCCATTTAGCATTTAAGTCACTAGACTGCCCTTTCCTGTAGGCAATAGCCTGCATATACATCAGCACTTTGGTAGAGAACAGGACTGTGTTTTTTAGAGGACTCATTGCTCTCTCCTCAACCATATCTGCAGTTGGTTCAGATGTGGAGTGGTTCACACTATGTGATGAGACTGTGGAGACATAGGCAAGAGTCCTTTTGGATGAAACCAAACCAGAAACTCTTCTCCAGTGTCACATGAAACACCTTTCAAATCCTAGTGGAAACACAAATATTCAAATTAAGTATTACTCCTTCCAACACTGTGGTAAACATCCATTCCAGGGAATGTGGTTAAATCTAGTTTGACACTAAATCTTGGAAATACTTACGATATGGAACTAGACATGTCAACACTAACTGCTCCCATCCTTCGATCTGCTCCTACTGCACAGCTAGTTGCTAATGCAAACAGAGAGATCCACAAAGAACAACATGCTGAGGGCTTCATAGTTCTAAAATACACTGCAGAAAAACGATGCACAGAGGCCTGAGGGTAACAGGATGCTTTAGTGAAATGGTAAAAAAGGCACACAGCTCTGTTTTAGATCCATATTTGAATAGCAGGACAGCAGATATGTATCCATAGACACTTAGAGGCCCACTATGCTAAAATGCTCTACAAACATACAAAAAGGAAGGTCCTTTGGGCCCATGAGTAGCATAAATAAAGTTATCAAAATGAGCTGGGGGGGGGGTGGAACTGTAGAAAAAAGAATTTTGGACAGAATAAACTAGAAGCCTTTAATGCAGCACCACTTCCAAACCCATAATGCTCTAGGGGAATCCTGGCACAGATAAATGCAAAGGAGGGACCAGTCCCATGGTAAAGTCACAGGATTAGATTTTTGGGTTTGTGGACTTGTGAAAGCACAACAAGAGGAAAAAGTCCCGATTTCATTACTAAAGAGTTCCACTGGTTTTAGCCTTCAAACCCTGCTGGGGGCTACATATTGTCTCTGTAGACTACATGGACATCACAGCTCAGTATTTTGGTCAGCTGCAAAGAACCTATGCTGGAAAAAAAGTTAAAAATATTTACAGGATTTTGGCTCATAAGTTGCATTGACACCTTTTAATATGCTTCCTCAGAACAAAATATGTCTATCTGAGGCTGCCAAAAAGCAGGAAAACCTAGCAGCCAATGCTGTTATAAAGAAAGATACAGGGACCCCACATATCCATAGGTAGACTACAGGTCAAGCTAGCACTGTTAGCACGTGCCACTGTCCACTTGAGCAACAAATAAGCAAAAGGTATCTCTGACACACAAATATTTTAGCATAAGTAATCAAAATACAACTGTGGAGTATATGCAGATGGTAGTGGTTTGAAAAGACACACTCCAGATTACTCAAGAGTATAGGGTGAAGTAGCAGCAGAGAGCATGAATAACTGCCCTTGTGCTGACAAAAGACTGCAGGCCCATTTCGAGCTGTATTATTACATGAGCTGTATTTCAAATTTAGTAGGTTCACACAGGGCCGTAGTAGCATAAGGAACATTATTCAATGTATTCTCAGTGTGAACGTGTACATTCAACCGTGTTACTGGAGATGATACATAAATCCTTATACATGCTTATCCTGTACAGAGGAGATCCTGTAAACCCTGCTATTTACTTTCAGAATTTAAAATATATTCACCAATTTAATCTGACTCTAATACACCATTATTTGTTGTAATTATTGTTATTGCTATGGAAGTTCCAAAAGCGATCAAATAGTTCTCTGTGGATAACTGTGCTTAAGAAAGATTGTTCCTGCGGATGAAGTCAGCAGATATGTTGATGTACATATAAAACTGCAGAGGTTCTTCTTCCAGACAGGACTGTCAGGCTGCCCACACCATCCCAATGAGCTGTACTTGTAACATGACCTCATCTGATAAGCAGTGGTGACTGCTGCCTGGCTGATGAACGGTGTTCACTAATGAGATGCTGCCAGTTAGGGTCCTAGGTGTTCTTAGTTACCCTCCCCTTGAGATGCACAGAAGTGCTGAAAAGCTCTCTGGCTTCTTTCCAAGACAGGAAAAGCTCTTCCCAGAGATGGTGTAAGCACAAGCACATCTTCAGCACAGCCACATAGGTGAGCATAAAGCAACCCATATCTCAGGGCTTCCTGAGGGTGGCAAGGCTCAATCTGGCAGCAAGGTCCATCTCACCATTTCATCAGGGATCAGGGTAGCCTGAGCCATGGCACTGGGCACCACCCTAGGAACAGTGTGGAGGCTGAAGCTGAATATGTCCTTCCTGACCCATGCCATAATGGGCCTACCCACTAAGTACCTGCTGTTTTTTCTCCCACTGGCGACTGCCTATCCACAGCATGGAGAGCTGTCTCCAGCTGGAAAAACTATTTTTCGGTCATTATTTCTGTACCCTTTCTGCTTTCTTTAACAACACTGATGAGACAGCAGGCTAGAGACATGGCTGGAAATGGATCCAAGAAAAGAAAAGCAACCTCTCAGCCATGCATATTCTCCCATGGGCAATAAAGTATCTTTGGTTTTGTAGGTGCAGAAGGATCAGATGTACTGCCAAGGGATCTGCCAGGACTGTGCTCCTTTGAGAGTCTCGAACCTGAGGAAGGTGCAGGGGTAAGTCTCCTTCCACAGCTTCCTTGTGGGAAGTGCTGCACTCAAATATAATGCCTGAAAGCACCTTGTGTTACGTGGGATGGGGCACATCTTCAGCTGCAACGAGGTTGTCATGGTGGAACTAGTTTCCACAGCAGCCTCTGTTGGTGTACACTGCATTCGCTTGATTACTGCAGGGTCTCCGCCTAAATATCTGAAAGCCTTATGCAAAGGTTAGGATTAGGAGGACCTTCAACAAAAGTGCACCTTCGGGGCAGTCTTTTAAAATAACCATGGCAGCTCACTGCAAGATGGTGACAAAACAAGGCGCAATCCTTCCTCACCATCAATCTCCCACACATCCTTCTTCGCATCTTGTCTTCTTCTCAGGCCTCTCTGCAGTTACCACTGCCCAAACTCCTTTCATCTGCTGGAAACCTGCACATGAGTAGCTCATCAGCATGAGGAGGACAAGGGTCTAAGAAGCATGGCCCTCACCTGGTAGCCTGGTGTGGCTGGGTGGTGCATGGAAACACACTACATTTTTCTGGAAAAGGCGTGGTGGGGTTCCTTTTATTTTGTCATTCTCTTTGCGATTGTATACAGCTGTGTGTTTATAACAGCAGCAAATGAACCTGTTGGTTAGTTGTTCGGAGTGAAAGGGAGTTTACAGGCAAGTGAATTCCTGCAGGATCGAGACATTAATCTTCGGGGCTGTTGACACTACTGAGCATGAAGCATGTATATTTAAAGACAAAGATAACCATGTTGAAAACTAAAGGCCTCTACAATATTTTTTTATCATAAGTTGGATTTTTTAAATAAAGATGAAAACTTGGATATACATAGCCCATGTTAATGCCTAAAATTATTTTAGGCTTTTATATTTCTATACATTAAATTAAACTGGTTCAGATGAAACTGATTAAGCAATTTTCAGACTTCTGCTATAAAAAGAGAGGAATTTTTTCTTAGATTACACTTAGTTAAATTCAGCCCATTAACTAAATCTCCCATTTACAGAAGCATTTAAAGATAAAAATATGCAAGTTTGTATATTTTTGTGGTCTATGAGTAAAAACCGGTGTGAGAAGCTCTGATCAGCTCAAGCTAAACTCTTAAAGGCCATAGAGAACAATCAGCTGAGGTCAGCACCTGCAAAAACTTTTTACTGAGGAAAATGCAAATGTAATACATGGGGTTCTACCCTTTTCTTACTTTTTCTTATTATATTTACTAGTTTTACTTACCATTTAAAACATTAATAATTTTCTCACGATTCAGGTTTCCCAAGTTTTTATTTAAGCACTAATAAAATCCAAAAGGGTCTGGACCAATCTGATGTTTAAAAAGAAACTAAACAGATCCACTAATAAACAACAAACAATAATCTGACTAAATGTGGTTAACAGCTTAGAATGCACAATATAGCACAGAATTTTATAATCTTGGCTGTCAAAAACAACAATCAAATTTACATTTAAATCTCTGTAAAGCAGCAAATAGACATATTCTCAGGGGTATTAGTCAGTGAAAACCTCTGTTTTTAGGCAACTATTTTAAAACATAAAAAATAAAAGCAAGGTTCAAGTTAATAATACAAATCCATCAAAATGGAACTTTTATATTATGGCTAAATCAGATATTTAAATTATTCTGATTGCAACTGGAGCATAGAGTTGCACAGGCATTCCCAGACATTTTGCACTGTTTGCTATCAATGCTCTGCTCAGTGTAGTACAGCTTTAAGGCAGCTCATATTTCACAAGCAGGTCCTCTAGAACCACTGGGAAAGGTCTAAGCTAGAGTTTAATCAGTCCCTTTCTCTGGCTTATGTTAAACTGATAACTTAAGGTAGAAGGGAAAAAAGGTTCAATGACCACGGAATGCAATTTGTTTTAACAACATAGTGCTTGAAAGCTTGGGAGTATAATACCACACAGAACACAATCTGATTTAGCATTGCTTTCTCCTTGTTTTTTTAAAAAAGAGAGGTCTCATTTTTCTAATAACAATCCCCCCACTGAAGGAGGAAGTTTCATGGCAGAACTTCGTAAGAGGGAGGCTGACTCTGTGCTGCCACTGATGCAGTATGAGCAGAATCAGCAAGATGCTAGCACAGGAAAGTCAATAAAGTCCATGAGAATATCCATAACAACATGGAAGAAAATTAATTTAGTCATGACAAATGATGAAGCACTGACATTTTCTTTAATAACTTCATGACAGTTTATGGAAGGGAAAAGCCTGGTGTTTGAGGCAATGACATCTATGGAGCAGCTGCTTAGAAACTCTTCTAAGCTTGCATTTGCAGAGAGAGACTAATTCAAAACAATTGTCCTTTCTATTGCTAAACAGTTAAATGGGCAACGTTATTTTCATGTAAGAAAACTATCGATTTTAGATTAACTCTGAAAGAATCTATGCAGACCTAGTTGAATTCTTTTTATGATACTAAGGAAAAGTAGATTCACAATTAATAGAAATCAGTAAACAGAAACGCACGTATCTCTTCAACAGCCTACTTACTCCAATTGGAGATCTGGGCCATCATAAAGCCCCTATCAACTTTAAAAAACTATTAAGAAGTAAAAAGCTACCTCTAGGTCCAGACTATCCTCTTGACTGTATGGTTCAAGTCAATGGTAATTGTACAGGTTCCAATAAAGCATAGAAAACCCTTGTATCTAATAGGTAATTACATTCATGATTAGTGAAGGCAGGATATGGACCAGTAAATAAATGTTACACTTGATCCTAGTCCTGAAAGAGTAATATGGTCCCTTACAAGAAAGGAAAATTATGGTCCTCTCAGAGATTCATTCTGCATAATATGCTCAGAACTAGCCAAGCTGAACCTAGAGAGCTGGGGTTGTTTAGCCTGGAGAAGAGGAGGCTGAGGGGAGACCTCATTGCTCTCTATAACTACCTGAAAGGAGGTTGTAGAGAGGAGGGTGCTGGCCTCTTCTCCCAAGTGACAGGGGACAGGACAAGAGGGAATGGCCTCAAGCTCCGCCAGGGGAGATTTAGGCTGGACATTAGGCAAAAAAATTTCACAGAAAGGGTCATTGGGCACTGGAACAAGCTGCCCAGGGAGGTAGTTGATTCACCTTCCCTGGAGGTGTTTAAGGCACGGGTGGACGAGGTGCTGAGGGGCATGGTTTAGTGTTTGATAGGAATGGTGGGACTCAATGATCTGGTGGGTCTCTTCCAACCTGGTTATTCTATGATTCTATGATTCTATTGTTGAACAAGCTAAATTTTATGACTTTTCTTTGAGTTTTTCTGGTTTTTCTTCTTTCCTAAACAGCAAAGTGCTGCCTTTTCATTGTGTTTAAAACACATCTTGTTATGCCTGCAGCTGTTTTTAGAGTGCAGGTTCAGAATGCCAACATACTCTATTACTGAGCCTTTCTTGCAGATTCACTCAAAAAGGATAAAGTGTATGTATGTGGAAGAAGCACAAACTGCAGCTGCTTTTCTTTATTTTTCCGTCATTACTGCTGACTAGTAACAAGGAGGAAGATGTACATATACACCATTTGGCATCTCTGCATCTCTCAACACAGCTATACAGAAAGCTGGGTGATTATCTTGGTAAAGAGCTAATTTCAACAAAAAAATAAACAGCAGTGGGCTGAAAGAATTTCTTGCTGCAATTTTGCTGGAATATTTTATCATAGATTTACCTTTTCATTGTTTTTATGAAAGCTTGTATGACCAAAGAACCTAAGTGAGTCCAGGAAACTCTGGAAAGATATACCCTCCTTCCGGACCCCTCAGGCAGATTAAGGTGCATCTTGTTGCCACAGCTATGGAGGGTTGCTGCTGAAATTCAGATCTATCTATACAGTAAAAATCCAAGGCTAAGTACAAACCAGCCTAATGGAGTGAAATAGCTGATTTTCTGCAGCTTATGTTTTCCTCAGTTGGCTCCTGCCATCTCATCACTGGTTTTCCCAGGATGTGTTCTCCATCCCTGGTCCAGGCCACAGCTCACTTCATGCTGAAGTCAGTTGAGCTGAGCTGGGTAATGGAGAAGAGCATTCAACTGAGTTATTGAACTGCATATCACAGCACATAACTAAGAGTTCATTTCAATTAAGGTCTCTGCTAACTGCTCTTGAGTGTGTCTTCATATCATGACCAAGGCAGGCAATATTGGTCAGGGACACCAGAGGATCATCAGTCATTCAACGCAATCACAGCTATTATGTTTGACTTCTGGCATTGTAATTCATTTCTGTGGTCCTGCACAGGCACTGTCAAAGGAAAGTAACTAGACTGTGAAGCTGTGGCACCTGTGCAAAACGTTCCCACCTGCCTTCATATCCAAAGACAATTCCTGCTTCAACAGGATGTGAGTTAAGACATTAAAATATACAGCAGTTTTGTAACACAGAACTGGATTTCTATACCAAGTACTGTGTATTTTTAATCAGCAGTCTTACAATCAGCTTGTCTTATCATCTCATTAAGGTTTCATTTTGCATTGTTTCACTTCTGATGATTGTAAAATGAATGACACAATGAAGCAAAGACTTCAGCTTACAGCAGGGACAGTACTGCAGATTGGTCATGGGTTTAGCTGTTGGGCCTCCTCCCTTTCTAAGTCAAGAAAGGGACACACCTTTAGGAAACTGTGATGTTGTTTGATGGAAGAAAGACATTCTTTGTCACAAAACAAAGAATTTCTTCTTCAAGTATTATCCACTTCTCTGATGTTTTGAGGACCTTCAGGTGGGCTTGTTTTTTTCACTTAATCACTTCTAGTATCACTATCCACCCTGCAGCAAATGACACATCTAGTTGGAGGCACTTCCCGCTTTTGCAACAGCTCTGGAAGGAACAAGCATCTAGCCTTGAATATAGGCAGGGCTCAGTACAATGTCTGCAGAAGGCAGCTCAGCTGCTGAAAATCTGTACTTTATTGTGCAAAACTCAGAAGATCAAAAGATATCAAGAATTCGCAGCACAAATCACTAAGACAGTAGCACTGTGAAGGTGGAACATTAGGAGTATGACAAGAGGGTTTTGCTCTTCTTCTGTGTAGCATGAATTTCATTCTTGGAGGCTGACAGTATTCCCCATGTACGAATAAAAGCAAAGATGGAAGGATTTCTCTTCTCAATAATTGTCAAAGCACACCTGTGGCAACACTCCAGAAAAATATGGCATGACAAAATGTGCCATTCTGCATTAGTTAATGTTTGGAACTAGAGGAAGCACTGTGTTGGCTTTGCCGAGTAATCAGATTTACAGGATTTAAGAATACTGTCTTGTCCTTTTCTGCTCATCACACATTCTTGCGCCAGATCATGCCAGTTCCTCAGTTCTTTTAAAATGCATCTGTCTCTCCACATATTCATCATGAGGATTTTTTTCACTATGACTGCAACCTCTTCTAATCCAAGCTCCTTTCCCAATTTCTACTGTCTATATATAGCAATACAGGTGTTACAAAAAAACCTGCCTGCTTTGTCTGCTGCTTTCACTCTCTCACACCTGCTAGATCTCCTTACAAGGCCTACCCATGCCTCTTGTAAGCCTCTGATCAGATTCTTTTCATATTTTGCCTCTGCTGCAAGTCCCAGGTTCTCACTTGGCTTTGTTTCTGCCCATTGCTCTTCTCATTTGCTACCACTTTTACTTCAGTCTAGTCTCTCATCTCGCCTACAGTTTCTTATCTCCCTTGCTGGACTCCTTTTCCTGGGATGACTCTGCCCCCAGTTTTTCCTGCAGTGGCAAATGTCTCTGCTCCTCAACACTCATTATTGCTTACATTTTGATAACATCTACCAGCCAGATAAGAAATCATCATGTTGAACGCAATAAACTTAGTACAGGAAAGGCTGTCTTTAGTCAAAGTCTCAGTAAACACTTTGGATCCATCTAAGATTTATAGCACAAAAAAAATTATAGCTCTCTCTTCCATTGCAGTTTTTATGATTAATGGCCACAAACTATTTCTCTTATCTTTGCTTGCACAAATGGGATTTGTAGTTATGTTCATGTCAGCCCTTGCAAATACTCATGAGTTGAATACTCAGTGAAATGCACTGTATTAGCCTGTTTCTGTGCAAATATTTAACCATTTCTGTACTGTATATTTTGTGAATGGGCTACACAAACAATTATACTCTCTACAAGATTTTCTTTTAACTATAGAGCCTAATGTATTTAAGCTGCTGGAGGACAACGCTGCTTTTTTCTCTGCAGACAACTTTGTTCTTTGTCTTGTCATTTTTATTGTTCTAGTGGTAGTGAATAAAACCCTGCATCTGTTCCTCAGGAAGGACTTAATCCAAAGCTCATTGAATGCATTGGAAGAACCTCCATTAGGCTTTGGATCAAGCTCTTTAGTTCACAAACAAATGCTCTTTGTGAGAATATGCTATTCAAGTATTGTACAGAAGAGTTACAGAGCTTCCCTATTTCTAAAATAATGATTGCTCTTTATATTTCTTTTGCTATGCCTGTTTAGTTGGAGGAACAATATGCAACTGTACATAATTGTTGAAATACTGTAGTCTGTGATTATCTTGCCCCAGCAGTTGATATAAATGTTGAATATTTAACACTGTGATTACAAGCAGTGCTATATTTATATGGCTTTTCCTATGCACACACTAACACAGAAAATATATACATACATGCTCCCTGCCCCTGCGGATGTTCAGGCTCAATCAAGCAAGCCATCTTTCAGGACTGCCTTATGTTGATGCTATTGATGAAGCAGACTTGAAAAAGGGATTTGTAGAATAAAGGAGGGATAGTTCTGAATGGGATTTTTTTCCATGCTTAGGAAAAGGAACAGACTGAAAGGAGACACAAAGCCCACAGTAGGGGAAAGAAACGGGGGCTATTGTGGAAGAGGGTACAAAGAGACTAGATAAGGCAGGAGTATTCAGAGCAGAAACATTAATGAGGATAAGGCTCTAAAGAGCTTTAAATGAAACCTTAGCAGCTCCAGGTTTGCAATAATTTTATTTTCCACAAGAAGGAGGGAGAGACATGAGTCAGTTATGCAGTGGCATTCCCATGAACTGCAATAAAAAAGATTCTTCCTTACATCACAGGTACTGAATAACCCCTTGAATTTCTCGTGAAGGAAAACCAACTGTTCCTGTGAATTGAAGAGAACACAATGACAGTGAAAATTGGCTGGCTTTGCAATAGAAGAGTAACTCCTTCCCGGTGGCGTAGATTACACAGTTACTACTGGGTATTACTACTGTGACAGAACTTCTTGTAGTAAAATGCACTGTGCTGTGTGGTAAGTGCTGGCAAGGCTATACACATAGTTTGTAGGCTGATGATGACTAAAACAGTTTGTGGAGCCAGCACTAAAACATTCCACACTCAAAGAGTCACATTCAAGTCAATGAGATTACTCATGTAGCTAGTTATTGATAGAGATCTTGCCAAGCTATTCTACCACATAACAGATGTATGTAAATGAGCCTGTTAGTCAGCTGAATAACTTCAGAAAATAATTTTTAACTTCATACCACATTAGTATTTGGACTTCCTAACCACAGCTGCAGTCCGTTATGTTCTGCAAATACCCACCGGCAGGCACTCCCTGTCTTAAAATCCATCACCCCATATAGACAAGTACAGGAAAGTGACTTGTCTTCAGTCCCACCACATGTAATCAGCAATGTCAGAAATAGAAGGGGAGTCTCCAGTCAGTTCCCAACTGGCAGCTCCCTGACTCCGTAATATTCAACATTTCATCCCTGTAGTGAATATAAAGCATTTATGAATGTGACCTCCAAACTTCCCACAGCTCTTCTGCTAACTGACTGATGGTTCTCTGCATTCATTAGTTTTATAAATGTAGAGAATAAACAGAAGTACCATTTTCATCTCAAATGCATTACAGCAAGCCAGTGCACTCCCTCATCCAGGTCGTTCTGCACTCACAGAAATAACCAGAATGACAAGGAAACGAAAATTAATCTAATCACAAAATTACTGACAGCTAAAATCTTAAAAATCTGCATCCCAAGCAAAACTCATTTTTCCTACTCAGTGAAATTCACTGTGGAGGCTATCAGATCAGACGTCACCTTTCAGGACTGCATTTCATTTTATAGACGTTATGAAAGTGCCCGGTGTATCCAGCATCATTATCAAAGCATTTCCTTTCCTTTCTTTATTGCGCACTGGTTTCAGCATCTTTGTGAGTTCATAGAGAGCAAGAACAGTGTGCTGGGCCATAAAACAGAAACCTGAAACAATTTCTTTCAAATAGGAAGAGTTACCCCTTTTTAATTATTCTCCATTTGAAGGTTCACTATCAAACAATAAAAATTAATACCTCATTGAAACTAGGTTCCAATATTCTGACAAAGTTGCAAAGCAAAGACTCTGGATACTTCCTCGGTCTCCTGGATAAAGCAGGAGCAGCAGATACAGATACGGCTTCGTTCTCTTCTCTCCCTATTTGTTTCTCCTCTCCTCCAAACATCGCTGTTTTTCATTTCCGTCTTACCCTATCCTGAGCTGTTCTAGGTCTCTCCCTCCCCCTTCCTAACTCCAGGCACTCTTTGTTGGCAATGGCTCTGTCCTCTTTCTGCCCATGGAAGAGGACACATCCGTACAGAGGCAGACTGTAAACTAGGTCAGCTAATATGGCACAGGAAAAAAAAAAAAGGGAGTAGAAATAAGAGCCTTTCTGGATAATAGTAAGTTCTCACACAATCATCTGCCCCACTTGCAAGAGGTTTTGAGTATCTGCAGTTCCCATTAACTTCAGTGACACTAGTCCTCTTGTCCCCAGGCCATTCAAATAGAAAAACGTCCTCAGTTTTGCAGTCCTCTACATGGAGAGGTTCAGACACACGGTTGCACTCCCTTGAGCTTCCCTAAGCCTGTCACACTAACATCAGAATCCAGTTTTGTCTGGTTTTGCTACATGTCCAGCACAGCCTTGGGATGTATGTTGGTCAGTTGTTGGAGGAGAAATGAGGTAGCACCAGGAGTGACGTATCCCTTTTCAGTTCACAGGGCTCATAAAGCAGGCCTGAAAGGTAATGACAGGCAAGGAACTATCATTTCAGATTTAAAAATAACTACTCTTGTTGACAAATACTAGGTTAATGTGGCTGATCTTTGTACTCTTCCTACTTTTGGAGTCTTTAGGACAACACCAACTAATCTGGCAACTCATTAGTTAGGTAAAGGAATTTTAACTTCACACCAAAATTTAGGGAAGGCTGCACTCTGGCAAAGATTAATTCCTTCTTCCCCCTACTTAAAGCCCTCTGTAATGCTGTAAAAAAAATACAGAGCATTAATAAAATAAATCCTTAAACAAAACTTTAAGACGTAATTTTCTTCTGCTGTTGTAACCGTTAGAAATACGAATTAAAAGCAATAGGCAAAACTCATTAAAATAGACAGTGAAATTGCATTTGGTTTCCTCTTTGGAATGTTAGTCATGTGCTACCTAATTAATACTAAGTAAATGCACCCCTTTTATAAGCAAAAAAATAACCAAAATTCAAACAGTATCATTGCAATTTGTGATAATTGCTTTGGAACAAAATCTGTCCTGCAGTCACGCAGTTCAGTCCAAACTTGTATGAGACCAGTAAGAAGGAGACCAGTTGAAGATAATGCTGGAACAAAAGGGCAGAGGGATGGGAACCCAGGTCAAGGACTATTGAAGTTCCCCTTTTGGCAGTTTATCATCTTTGGTCATTATGAATATCACAGATTTTTCTCTACAGTGCATTATTGTCAGTCTGCAAAACTTGAGGCCCTCAAAAAACATGAGACTTGACTATGCATACCTTAATTATATTTCTGAGGCCTGAAGGGGACTTTTCTGCATGCTTCTGAAGTTTCCTGCAACTAAAAAAAGGCCAATTTATTTTTCTCCCTCCTTTCCTCAAGATAATTGGTTTACTCAGTTTCCAGCAGCTGAAGTTTCTAAGAACCCAGCAAACATGGCTGAACCTGGTATGCATCCAAAAGGGATCCAGCTTCTATGCTTCTCCTCCACAGCCCCACATTGCCATTTTTATAGCATACCTATCTGGGGGAGTACAGACTCTCACACCTGTGAGGAAGGCTGGTGGGTGTAAGCAGTGATGAACGCCCATGCACAATTGCTTCAGTCAGGTGTTGGTAGTGTAGCTTTCCTTTGTCCCCTGTGTGCTCCCTGCAAATAGGCTTAACAGAGCCATGGTGTGGTTCTAGAACATGCCCTGCACAGCTGCACTGTATCCTAGAAGGACAAAGGGTAGGAGTCCTGTCTTAGGGCAGGTAACTAAATTGCAAGCATTCCTGAGGACATTCCTGTGTGGTGCAGCTGAAATGCCCCTGCTCAGAGCTGGTCTCCCTTCCTCCTTCCCACACCAGATGCTAATAGCAAATAAAAAAGTTATGCATTAAAATAAAAGGCTATCATCAATTGAGAGAATCTGCAGCAGAGTATGAAAAAGAAAACAGATGACTGCAGATATGGAGAACAGAAAACAGTTCCCTGAATCAAAGACCTTGGTGGGGTTTTGCTTGTACCACACTCATGCTTTCAGACATATAGCTTTGCAAAGAGGGTCATGGCTACATAAAGTTAGTTAGTAAGACAACTTCTTACCTACATTAGTAGCGCCAGATTACAGGTCTGCAGTTATGCATGTATACATCTATGTTCGTATACCATTACCTCACATTATAAGCCTTTTTCACTGCCATGCATTTGGCAGAAATGTGCCTATATGTGAGCATCTGTGTCCTTGAGTTTTCATACTGAGGATGCAGTAGCTGAATTATGAACGGCAGCATGTAGCCTCCAATTTAAAACATTGGCACCTGAAGAGTGGAAGGTGGCAAATGTGATGTAAATCTTCAATGCAGACTCTGGAGAATCTGAGATGCTAGTTGGGTTAGAGCTAAAGGACGCCTGGATTAAAGCAATCTACCTGAGTCAACACTGCTTCTGTGAAGTCCTGCCTTAAACAAACCTCTTGGTCGTCTCTGAGGTCAACAAAGATGTGGATAAGGGTGATCTAATTTCCTTATCAGATTGGCTTTCTGAAAGGCTCTTGATAAAGTTTTTTAAGGAGACTAAGCGGTGATAGCAACAGGAGGGAAAGCCCTGGTATAGCTCAGTAATTACTTAGAAGATAAAATGCAAAATATGGGAATAAATGACCAGTTCTCACAATGGAGGGAAGTACTGGATAGCGTGGGGTTCTACAAGGATCAGTGCTGGGATGCGTGCTCTTCAGCATACTCATCTCTTACCTTGGAGTGGGGCAAAGTTCACCAATGGTATTAATTTTCTCAAGTCAATAAGAAAGACTGTGAAGAACTATATACAAGGACATTACGAGGCTTTCAGGGCTGTATAGGAAATCCAGTGTAGGTTAATATGAAATGGTGCACATGGAGAAATAACCATGTAAAATTGTGGGCTCTGAGCTGGCCATTGCAGGAGTAAAATCATGGGGTTACACATAAAAGATGTGTTCCATGGAAACATCAGCTTTGTGCTCAAAACTTCCTTATAAAATATTGTTATGAGAAAAACATCATTACGTTTTATACAATTCACTGTATGAATCAACAGTTTGCCTACATCTTAAACAGTGTGTGTTTCTTCATCTCAAAAAAGATCTGTTAGATCTGGATGATGTTCAAGAAGACATCAGGGATGGCAAGAGGTGCAGAACGATCCATCAACAAAGGGCATTCATAAACAACCTACAAGTGTTCAGCCAGGAGAAGGAATGATGGGAAAGAATTACAATGGAAGTCTGCAAACCCATGAACAGCTTGAAGAGAGGGTTAGGACTTGTTACTTATCTGCAGCACTGGAGCTGAGGGGACAATTAATCATAGAATCATAGAATCACTAGGTTGGAAAAGACCTCTTGGATCATTGAGTCCAACCATTCCTATCTGCTACTAAACCATGTCCTTGAGTACCTCACCTACCTGTCTCTTAAACACCTCCAGGGATGGTCACTCAACTACCTCCCTGGGCAGCCTGTGCCAATGCCAAATGACCCTTTCCATGAAATTTTTTTTTCTGATGTCAAGCCTGAACCTCCCCTGGTGGAGCTTAAAGCCATTCCCTCTTGTCCTGTCCCCCATCACTTGGGAGAAGAGCCCAGCTCCCTCCTCTCTACAACCTCCTTTCAGGCAGTTGGAGAGAGCAATGAGGTCTCCCCTCAGCCTCCTCTTCTCCAGGCTAAACAACACCAGCTCTCTCAGCCGTTCCTCATAAGGCCTGTTCTCCAGCCCCCTCACCAGCTTCATTGCTCTTCTCTGGACTCGCTCCAGAGCCTCAACATCCTTCTTGTAGTTACGTTCATATGGAAAACAAAAACAAAAGGCAGCGGTCCATTGCAGGAGGAGCAGCACAGCAATGAAAATCTTTGCCAGAACCTACTGTGAACTGTGAACCTACTGTTCAAGAGGACATTGAAGAAGCTCATCAAAGTCAGGCTCACTGCATCTATTAAAAAAAACCCGAAAAAACTGAAACAAAGCTGAAAAAGAAAAGAAGAAACAAAACTGAAAAATAAAAGAAAAAACAAAACCCAAGGAACCAACATCAAACCACCCCGAAAGCCACATCTCAGGAAATCCCCGGAGCTCCTCCGCCCCGCTCCGCCTCCGCCCGTAACAGGAGAGCGCTCGGCGCGGCGGGTAACCCGAGCGGGGCCGGGATGCGCGGAGCCGGGACGGGACGGGGCGGGGCGGGGCGGGCGGGCGGGCGCTGTGCCCCCCTCTTCCTGGCGTCGGCGAAGGGGGCGGGCGAGGAGGGGAAAAAGCAGGAGGAGGCGGAGGAGGAGGAAGGGGCATCCGACGTGCTGCGCCCGGGGCTTGCGGCGCACGCTGCGCGCTTTGGAGAGGTAGCGCTGCGCGCGGGGACGGTGTCCGTGCGTCCTTCTGTCGGTCAGTCTGGGTGCAGAGGGGAAGGAGGAGAAGGCGGCAAGTCGCGTGGCCCTGGGTGGGCTGCGGGCGCGGAGGGGCCGGGGGGAACGAGGTGGAAACGCCGGGAGGGAGGAGCGGGAGAGCCAAACGGGGAGGCGATCGGTAGAGATGCGCGGAGGGGCAGGGGAAAGGGCGAAGGGTGCGGATGCGAAACGCGGCGGGGGAAGAGCCGAGGAGGGGAAGGGAGAATGAAAATACGGGAAGGGGGGATGCTGGGAGGGAGAGGGGGGAGGGAGGACGCGACACGGCCGGTCGTTGCCCACCCGGCGAGGCGTGCGCGCTGCCCTGGGGCTCCCGGGGCTCCCGGGGCGCTGGACGGGGCGGGGGCGGCGCTGGGAGCCGGGTCCGTGCGCGCATCCCCCGGCGCCGCAGCCCCTGGGGGAGCGGGGACATTGCAGCCTCCCGGGGGCCGGGGGGAGGGGGCTCGCTGAGATCCCGAGAAACCCGTGACGTAATTATTTTTTAATCAGCATGTTTTTTTCATGGCCATCTCAATTTTTCCCGGACTCTCCTTTTTGAACTGAAAATCTCCTGTATCTTTGTTCCAAGTCTTTCTATTTTTAGATCCCTCGGTAACGGCGAGGCATGAGTTTTAAATATTTTATTGCTTTTTATTTGGCTTCCGCTTAGGACCACTGCAGTGTAAACTTCTCAAACGCTGGTGTGTGTCTTCCTAAAAAGTTATTGAAATTACCACTGAGGTGGGTAGGCAGGCAGCTACTATGGATATAAATGTTTGAGCTGCTGATAATATTAATCATTAGCCGTAAAGAGCAGTCGACATATTGAAGTTCATTTTTTATCTTAAGAAGAATTGCCTATCAGCTCCCAGAAGAGGTCCATTAGGGCAATAAGTACCGGCCTAATGTTAGAAGAGATAGAGCAGATGCCCCAGTTGTGATTTTTCCAGTGAAATAAACGTTGTTTTATTTTGAGCTGTGATTAACAGTTCAGCATTGTAATAATATCCTTTGATTCTGGCATTGTCTCATAGCTCTGGTATGTCAATTTGTATTCATGCAGTGTAAGTGTTTTGCAGAGGTTTTGCGTATCTGACAGGGATTTATTTCACTTTCACAGTTACATTTTCTGGCCTCACCAGCCTCAGGAACCCAAGGAAGGTATATATATATATGTATCTTGGTATCTGTAGTAGTACATGACTTCTTTATCCTGAGATGTGTGAGTTATTTCATATGTTTTTAGAGCGCAGCTTTTGTGTCCTTGCACACAGCAGAGGATGAAGTTGTAGCTCAAACTTATTCATTGTAAGTATTACTGACTGGTCAGCATTAAGTGTTTTTAATTCAGTTCATCTTCACTTTATATCTGAATGCCAGTCCATGGACTGCCCTTTGATAGTATCTGCCAAAGTAAGTTTGCACAAATTTGAAATGTTACGTACAGATAATGGCTTTAGATAACTGATACCTTGGGGTTTGCATTGGTTTCAAGCACCTGTCCAAAGAGCACAGGCCCCTGATGAACTCTTAAGTAAATTAAGCCATGTTTATAGGTGTCTTATAATAGTGCTGGTATTGGTGGCTTTTGTTGATTGCTAATGGTTATTTTCCTTCTCTGTGAATGTGCAGCTCCCGTACTAAGAGGTGTGTCCATGATTTCTAAGTCCTTCTAAATTATGCAAAAGTCCTCTTGACTTCAGGAGAATTTTGGTTCTATGAAGAATGCAGGATCATGAAGGGTGTAGCATGAGAAGTATACCCAGCAAAATCCAGAGCAGTCTGATGTAAAGTTCAATAATGAGAGAAGTTAATCCATGCCTGGTTTGCCTTGTTTAAACTGCAAAACTCTCTTTTGCTACTGGAAACACCTGCTGATTTAGCAAGCACTGTTGATACTGCATTTGTAGCAAGACATCAAGAGCTACATAATGCAACAGCTAGAACTGTCCCTATTATCACCATTCACAGCGTGATTTTTCTGTCATAGATGTGCTGCAGTACTGATTCTCAGGCAGTTCTGACTTCAGCAGTTAGTTCATTTGTGGTTGTGAGGTAAACAGGTTTGTTCAAGCTGCTAAAATTGTCTCTTATTTTTACACCCCATGCCCTCCAGTTCTTATAGAAAAACTAGAACCTTTGGCACCTCTCTGTCCTAGCAGTCTATGCAGAAGGGCTGTATCCTGGTTCTTTTATGTGCCCTGTTGTTTGGCTGTCAAAAGTCCCTCTTAAATTCTGTGTTACTTTGATACGACTCTTCATTACTTTCTTGCCATTTCTAGGCTGATTATTGTATTTGTTTTGATGCCAAAAGTTAATGAAGGTACTCCAGCAAAATTCTGGACCTCAAATTCATTGAGGGAAAGTCCTTTCCAAAGTTCCCATTCACTAGGAGCAAGTCCATTGAAGTTATAACAGGCAGTCTTGGCATTCAAATTATGTGGGGAAAAACATTGGTCTGCACTTGGTTGAGTGTTGCATTCTTCTGTAAAGAGATGTTCTTTAATTGACTGCTGACCTATACCACTAGAGTACAGCTCTATAAAATTAAGTTTAATTATGAAATACAACAGCAGCACTGAGTGAATGCCAGCAAATGCAATTATATCTATAATTTATGTAATTCTTTTTGAGTCATATGCCAAAGTAGTACTCTTTTTCTTCTGCATCTCCAAAATTTTAAGTTATTTCTCTCCTTAAATAGTTGTCAGACTTTGGGTTGTATTGCTCTGGTAAATTAATATTCTACATCAGTCTGTTTAATCTTTGTAAAGGATAAATACTAATTACTTGTGGCAAGATGAACGTAGTTCAGTGAAGTCCATACTCGTTTGAATCTCCTGTCTGAGATTCTGCTGCTGCTGCTAAGAATGTACTTCTATCATACAGCTTGATGGAGGGAGAGCTGGAGAATGATTTTGCAGTCTTCAATGAGGAAGCAAAGTTTGCAGTGTTCCTCTGTCCTAGGGCAGTTCAATTAGACTTGGTTTTCATCTCAGCCATCTGAAAATGACATGCCTGATTTGAGTTGGTAATGTAAACTACCTCTGTGGTCCAGGAAATGTGCAAGGTGCTTCCAGAGAGTGAGTCAGTCTAATTTATCTCAGATTGGAAAGGTTTTTTTTTAGTAGCCTAATAGTAACCTGTTATCATAGCCATTGTGGTTGACTGTGGGAATGTAGATGTTGAATGAGATTTTTCATATTAATATTCTGGGTTAGACATATGAATTGTGGGCTTATTTTTGGTGATGAAAAAATCTTCAGTAGTCCATTACACCTGTAAGTCATGCTGTCCTTTATTTTAAAAAAAGGTTCTTTGACTTGAATTTGTAGTTGATTAAGTTAGACTTCAGAGTTTCCCTTCTTGTTTATTTGATAGCAGTAAGATACTGGGTTTATAGGAGAAAGTAGATCTATGCCTTTTGAGTAATTCTTCAGGATTGTGGTAAAAATACTTCAGTGTAACAGTACTCAGGTGTTATACCACTTGATATGATACTTATGTGCAAGATACTGATAACGTTAGAATTTTCCCTAGATATTGTTTAGCAGAGGGAATGATTTCTTTAATCCCTTACTAAACAACAGAGAAAAACAATAGCACATTTAAAATAGAGCATATTTCCTTCAAAACACAAATACATCTTCAGAAGGGTTAGGAATACTACTTTAAAATACTTGCATAAGTGCTTGGGAACACTTTGGTATGCACTACTGACTCAGAAAAGGGTGTCCTGTTCATTATATAATTTTTCCCAGATTTATCTGATTGACTAAAGAGATGAGTCATGATCCAGGGGAAGAGGATGCTTTTCCAGAATGTGTTGATTTCACTAATTTCTTTTGTGGCTATGGGTCTCATAATTTCCCTCTTCTCCATTTTCTCAGTGTTAAAAAGGTAATAGAGCACAAATTTTTCAGTGTGTAAATTGCTAAATTCACATCACTCTTTGTACTTTGGAAGGGAAGGGCTCTCCATATTCCACCGCCTTTTTTCTACGTGTTTTCGTATTGCTTTATATAACATGTGTTTGTATTATGTATGCATGAATCAGGAAAACTTTCTAAGGGTAGGATGGGCGTAGTAGTACTAGTAATAAGTGGCTTATATCTGTGTATTTTTTTGCCTTAGCATCTAAAGTTTACTGGTTTACTAAAGTAATGAGAAAAACTATCTCCTGCCTAGATAACTGCAAAATACCTTAAACTGGAGACTCATTAGGATTGTACTGACCTAAATAGAACAGAAAACCCACAAATACCACTACCTTGATGACTGAGTAACTTAGTTAGCTTGGGCCTGGATGCAAATGCATGAGGACATACGTAGCTTCCTTCCTAACAGTTCTTTTCTAGGACTGATATTTGACATCACAATTGAGTTTTTTAATCTAGTAAATCCAGGAATTCAAGTGGATATCTTCTGACTCATTATTTGGGTCCATGAGACCACTGTTATTTGACTTGACCTTAGTAACATCCATTTTTCCCCAGTACTCCAGGGAAAAAGAGATTTGTATACATGCTTGGAGTGCTCTATTTCTGTGTCTCATCAAATGTGGGGCAAGTTTAGTAGTGCCGGTTGAGAATAATTCCCTAATAGGATTGCTAATGCACAATCCCAGATCTACTCATCTTTGAAAAAACTTTTAAGAAGTTCTCTTTTTCTTAGTAACTCTTCTTGGGCAACTCTTCAGGACTACATCAGACTAGAAATAGGAACCTGCTGATATGTACACTTGTGTTAGCATCCTGACCAAACTCACTGTTAAACTAATTAAATCAGTATAAATCTATTAATAAAAGTTGCAATTTTGCCATGAGTAACAAAGAAAATATTATTTTTATTAAAGCAGGTAAGATTTAAACAGCAGGATTTTTACAAACCTTTTGCCTCTCTAGTTTTGTTCTGTTAGGAATTTATCATAGCACTCCTGTAGCTTTGTATGAAAGACAATGGGAAGCCAATCTCAAATCTTTAAATATTATTCTATCAACTTCCTTCATAAATAGGTCATTTTATTTCCAATTTTAGAGTTCCCCATTAACTGCTACTCTGCCCCAAGAGTGAGCGCAAGAAAAGTATTTTGCTGATGGTGCTCTTGAGAGCCCACACGCTGGTGGAGGAACTAATACCAATAAATGCAGAATCACTTAATCTGATTTTAAAACAGTTAAAAGTACTCCCAAGGTGAAGAGGCCATTGTGGTTTGCGCCATAGTTTGATGTCCCTGTGTTTTCAAGGTGTGTTTTATAGGCACAGCTTATTCTTACTGAGGAGGAGAGGACTGTGGCCAGCCAAAGTCTCAAGGAAAGTTAGGAGAACCAAGTGTGTGAGGAGGAAATGCAACTGCAAGAATTGAAACACATTAAGGTCTTGACACAATATTGTTTCAACTGCTCGCAGCCTGTGGCCGGGACAGGGACACATTGGAGCAATTTCCCAGCAGCATTGTTCTGACACATCTTGACTGATCCATTCCATTCTTGTTCTTTGATTCTGCTGCTGGTTGCAGTGAAAAAAAAAATTAGCCAAAATTGTGGTCTAATTATTTTAAGTCTTTTCCCTTTCTTTGAATCTTTTCAGAATTTTCATAGAATGTAGAATCATTCAGGTTGGAAAAGACCCTTCACGTCATAAAATTCAATGGTATAACTATTTACAGCAGTTCTGTATTTTTCTTTTGTGAAACTGATAGATATAGGGAATATACTGAAAATGGCTTAATTAGTCCAACTGTTTTGGTCATATAGTCAGATCTGAAGAGTAGTGTAGAAGAACTTGTGCTGGCTTTAGATGCTGTTTAATCTGATAGGAGCCTGAGTCAGTCCTGCATCCATTTGAGGCCCTCAGTCTCTGTGATGCTTCCCATCATAATCTTTGGGCTGCTTTAGTTTGTACTTTCACTTATACTCTTCTACCTCAATTCCTGGCTTTGTTTAACTTAGAAGCATCAAACAGAGACAAATCAGCTTCCTTCATGTATCTTCTTGCCAATGCAAGATTGTTTTTCCTCTCCAGTTCTCAAGTCTGTGGGAGTCCTCTCTGAATCCCTGGTGAACAGCAGCTCTGAGGAAGCAGAGCAGCAGCCAGACTTTTGGGGAGTTTTGGGGAATTTGGGTTGTTCTGCCTGAAATGTTTTAAAAGAGGCGGCAACATAGACAGAAGAGATGCCCATTCACTTTCTGAAAATGAGGGCTTTTAACAGTGCTTTGGATGGACACTCTCAGCACCCCTGTCCTGTTGCCTGTTTGGTTTTCTGGGGAGATAATCTGTAAGGCTCATTGTGGTGTATAAAATATGTTTAGCAGCTTGGTTAATGGGAACAGAAGTGGGATGGTACCATGGATCAGAGTGTATATTGACAAAGGTTTCTAGAGGTTAGTTCTCACTTTATATTCAAAATTCCTTTTAATTAGATGACGGTTTTGACCAGGATATATTTTAAGCCTGTAAATTTCTTGGAAATCTTTTTCCATGTAGTGAGTTTAGAGATAGCAGTGGGGAGCTCAGGTAATTTTGCATTTTCCAGGAGAATCAGCCTTAGGGGAAAAAAAATGACATTTGGAGTTGTAACTGGAAAGCCGACAGCAGCTACTGGCATACTTAGAGATTTCTGGAGCCAGTTTATGAATCTATTAGCACATTGTCAGGACTTCCCAGAATTTAACCTTAAGTGACAGTTCATTCCATAGAGGTTTTATTGATTTCTTGAAGGTAGGTGAAGATATGATGGTAGCCATTGTCATGGTAGTGTGCCAAGTACTGTTTGGCAGTTGAGGCAAACTGGGATTGACTGGTATGTAAACAAGTCTTTCAGAATCAGCTGTGCTGGAAAGAAGAGCCTGTAACAGAATTACTGTTTCTTGTAGGGGAGTTTCTCCTTCAGGTCTTTTGGTCAGATGTCATCAGATGCTTTCTGCTCTAAATAAAATGTTTTTGGGCTATTTTGTCTCTCATTCATTCACCAAGCCTCTCCATAATTCAGGACTTTCATCTGTATGGCAGCAATGATTCAACAGCAAAACTTTTGTTCTTCACTGTTTCTTGTGGCATGTGTGGGAAACCCAGAAGTTCAATTCCTGAGCATGTCTTGCCTGCTGTTCTTGTTGACTGTGGCAAGTCAATGTATCCTGCTGGCCTGGGTAAAGGACGCGAATTCTCTGTGATGAGCTGGATAGGTATCCAAAAGTCTGGATTATCACAAGCTTTCTGAAGGGAAATCAAGCCAACGCCCTATGTTCTTGGCAGTGTGAACTGTCAAAACCAGCACTTTCCATGACAGCCGAAGGGGATGTTGCCAACTGATCACCAGTGGCCTAGGATGTAGATCTGTGGGGGAATAGGAGCATGTACATGTTACTTTTAAAGCATTCTGTTTCCCATGCCTGTGAGACATCTCTACGAAGAATGGAAAATAAAACTGGAATCCTGCAGGTACAGATGTTACAGTGGATGTGTCCTCATGTTAGGCACTGGTAAGCAAACCAAACCAAACCAAAATTAAATAAAAGATATGAAGAAGTCTTGTCACATCAACAACTCGGTTTCCATTAAAAATAGTACTGAATGTGGAAGAAGAAGAATGAGAGGAGGTTACTTATGCCAGGGTTCATTAAGTTGAGAGCCAGATGGCATTTAAAGCTGTGGCCAAGTTGCATCCACTGGAAATATTCATCTGCAGAGAACTCCAGCTAAGTAAAGGCTAAAGTGTTTCTGCCAATGTAACATGCTGCCTTTGCCTTCATGATAACCATGTGTCATGCGGACAGTACGCATGCTCCAGTGCATGGTTTTTGGAGGACCGCGGGGTTGGGCACAAGGTTGTTCCCCTGTCTCAGTTTTGTGGGAGGGGTTGATTCTTCTGTGTTTTACTTATTGCAAATGCTTGCACTTCTGCAGAAAAAGCATGACACATCAGACCAGAGATCTTTGCTCACACGTTTTCTTAGAGGGTTTGTGTCCTCCAGGCACACTTGTAGTTGCTGGTCCAGACTCGGGGAGTAAGCAGTGAATGTCAGAATGCCAAAATGCTGAGTTACCTTTATGGGTGCTCTGCTAGCTCTTTATGTGTTCTTAGGTGGCAAGGACCTGTGAGCTTGATAGGAGTGTAGCAGCAATGCACAGTGGGTTGGTTGTATTTTATGGATGGGTGCTGACTCTGTATTTAGCAGGCCTGCACCTAGGTATGTGCTTTGCCTGATGTGCCATGGGGATCAGCTGTCTGTCAGAGTGCAGCTGTGTTGGGGAATGCATCATGCCATTTAAATCTTCTTTTTAGCTGGTGAACCCAATGCATGCTTTGATTTCCTTGGGAGACAGAAGGGAAAGGGAGAAGTAGAGACATTGCAAGACTTGCACTTTTTAATGTGGCAAATGTAAGTCTGAAACAGGATACACAAATTTTTTAAAGAAGAAAAGGCGACCCACTTTCATGGCAGGAGGACTTCACTTTGCTAGGCACGCTGCCAGGGTTCTGATGGTTAAGTTCCTCAAGAACATGGTGGTGGCTCAAGCACCAGAGGAAATCCATTATGGAGGGTCATGCTGACAAAATTTCTCAAGTTCCTCCTAGTAAACACCTTGAGCATTTTAAGATATGGGTAGTATGGAAAAAGACCTGTGCTGTATCTGATGTTTGGGCAGGGCCATACAGTTAGCTTTGGATTAGTGAAACAGATTTTGTGTGTACAGTCTGTTGCTGGACATCAGTGAGCTACAAAAGAGCAAACAGTAATAATTCATGCTGTAGAACTGTATTGAACAGTATTCAGCATTTACTACTTATAAATTCAGATTTACTTGGATTGAGTAGGCTTGATGTGGAGCTTGCTATAGATGATGTGAATGTCTCCATAGAAAGAAAACCTCTTAAGGAGACTAAAATCAAACTCTTCTCTTCTTCAGCTTACAAGAAGTCCTAAGGAATGAGTAGACTTCTCTTTTATTTGCCTAAAAAGCAGCTTCACTGATAACAAATTATGGCCCGTAAAGAGAAATTTTAAAAAAAAAATAAATTTAAAGTTTCAGACAGTTGGACTTGCTGACTTGATGGTTGGATCTTTCCAACCTTAACGATTCTATGATGCTGGTTCCTGAGCTGCAGAGTTAAAACCTAACAAAACCATTTAGACTTAGAGTCTGTTGTAAAGATCAGAAGAGTCTGAAAGAACAATTTCTCTGGAAGCCTTTGTTGCTCTTGTTGTTTAAATGCTGAGGTTTATATCCTTCACTGAAAAGCTGTAATAAAAGCACCCCTTCTCCAAAACAGCAGATCGCTCAGACCCAAGACCCAGACTTTCAGTAATGCCAGCAGGTATGGTTTGGCAAGAGAAGCCCCTGTGATTTTCCTGTCTGCTAACAAATGCAGATGAACCGAGGAATATGTGACTAGTTTTCTCTTCAGTATTTCCTGCAGCCTGTGACACTGTTGCCAGAGTTTCCTTTGCTTTGGCTGTTACAAAGATAAAAACAAAAAAATAATACTCCCTGGAGTTGCAGGGCAGGGCCCTACTTCAGAAGTTTGTGATGGGGAGGAGGTACAAAGATGCAGATAACGTCAGTCCCCTGGAGCAGGCAGCTCTGCTCAGGGGACTGACCGAGGGAGTCAGCTTGGCCAGGGCAATGGCCTTGTCTCACCTCCTTACTCAGTGGGAGCAAGCAGCTCTTGCACTGGCATATTTTCCAGTCTGAGTCGCCTTTGCACAGTGTCCCCTTCCCAAATGCCAGTCTCTTGTTCTGCAGGGCAAGCTATCCACTCCCTCTACTTTTAATCTATTTGTTGTCTTGTAAACACTTCAAAACTGTTCTTCTTTCAGTGTTGATTTTCTCTTTGAAGTACTTGCTTGCACTGGGCTTAGAGGGCCTAAACAAGAGTAAAGTTTGAGTCCTAAACCCTTTGCAGCTCTGGTCACTGTCTGATTTATGTGAGGTTGACAGGAAGGTTGGTTCATTTTGTTCAGGGAAGTGCTCTGATACTGAAGGTTTCTTGCTCTCATAAGCTGTGTGTGAAAAAAGTAATGTGGTGTGTGACAGGGGCAGTTAGAAGAACCCAAGGGAAGCTTATCAGCTGAACCAAATTCAGCTGCCAACAGTATACACCAGCGAATGTCAGTAAGTGCCCCAGCTGCTGGAGAAGCAAAAACCCCCAAACCTTTGTCACTATGACAGTCCTTCAGTCTGGTTCACCATAGAATTATTCATGTTGTAACTTATTTCATCTTGACTGAATTACATTTTTGCTCCCAAGATATTGCCTGCATTTACAAAAGCCTTCCTGGAATGTGGTTACCAGGCAAGTCTTTTCACTTTGCTAATATATCCTCTCTGCATTTCCAGCATCAGATATGTATACAAGGCACGCATAACACTCATCCAGAACATGAAGCCGGAACAGATCTTGAAGGAGTGGCCTTACTCCTGGTGTCCTCCCAGAGTGCTGCATTCCCTTACAAAGGGTAGACCAGGAGCAGTGCCCTAGTTTTGGAGAGGAAGACCTCAGGATCTCAACTGACACTGGCCTCTGTATGAGTAAATGCAAATAGCCCAAAAGCAAAATTCATGTATGCCTTTCTGTTTCTTTATAAAGTGTTGCTTTCTCTGAAACATCTGTGAGTTACTGCATTACCATTGACTGATTCAAGCAAGAGGAGAGGTTTCCAAGCAAGAGCAGCAGTTGGCTTTTTCACCTTCTTTGGAAGTTTACCAAGAGAAGCAGCATCAGAAAGCTGCATCAGAAATAGCTTTCCAGTAAGAGAGAACCTTTTAAAGGAGACTTAGTAAAAGTAAAGATTTGTTCTCAAATTCTTGCTTCTGTGTGTTGCAGTATTGGCACTGCAAGCCAAAGCATTTATTCACAGTACAGTTTAACAACCAAAATTAAAAAGATATTTAGGAATCCCTGTTAGTCCTGGCCCATAGTGGAAGTGGTGCCCATGTGCTGTTATTTACTTCTTCCTTGCGGTGGTAAATTTGGCACTCTGTCAGAACGGAGTAAGCTTTTGGTACTCCCTACTTTTGCTACTGTTGTTTAGTGAAGTCACATATGCCTCTTCTCACTTTTAAATCCAAATTGCTCTGCTCTTGTGTTTATACATTGCCAGGATCTTCTGTGAGCATTGTGTGGGTAATTGTACTGAGGTCAGTGGGATTTCTGATTTCTAATATGACCGTGGCTTTTGCCTTTCATATATATGTGGCTTTTTTTTTCTTCACAAAATTAGGTAAACCTGCTGGGATCAAACTCACTGCATAGAAGGAAAAACTGTGAGATGTTTCCTGCAAACAATTGATGACAAACTTATTGTACTAGGTTGTTGAAAAGAAACTTTTTTTTTTTTCGAAGGTGAGAAGAAAGGAATTTCCTCCTCCACCCTTGTGTTGTTGAGCGGTAAACTGATATTGTTGAGAAGGAAAAAATTAGCAAGGCTTTAGTTTTCCTCAGGATATTATCATGTGATTTGAATAAGAACTGTTAAAGATACAGCTGTTTCTCTAAAAGGTTTCAGCAACTCCATTTGTAATAGAAAAATTAGTGCTTTGCTTCTTTTTAATTTAAGGCATAATCAATGAATTCTGTTCATTTCCATGCTAGCCCTTCTGAAGACTCAGAGATTCCTCTGACTACTTTTGTAGTTCAGTGACAATGAAATCTATTTTACAGTGCTCATTATGAAGCTGTTCGGTAGTTATTCCAGCAGATAACTGGGTTGCTCCAGCAAAACACTAAAGCCACACGGAGTACAGTCTTGTATTTTTTTTCTGAGTAGCATGACTACAACTTGGGTTTTGTCAGTCAGTAGCAACTAGGTATTTAGCATTTTGGCTTTTTACTAGGGGCTTCTTAACCAAGTAAATAATTATTCGTGTCTGACATCTGGTGCAAGAAGTTCTTTCCTGGTCCAGCCTGCCTCCTATCAAGGGAATGGGAAAATGCATTTTTAAGGTTGGTAGCAGGGTGGGGTATATTCCATTTCTGTATTTATCAGGCAAGTATAAACTCGGATTTGACACTAGCCTTCTTTAGTTTGTGTTGAAGTAACTTTTACTGAAGCACATGCTCAGCAGCAGGGTCTAAATCCCGCAAGTTCTTGCGTAAGACTGTGAGTAGGCCCAGCATCCCACCTTTTCCTGTTTTCCTTGTTGCCCACAGGATTTCTCATGGACACAGGCGGTTGGAGGAATGCAGATCCCAAGCTCTTGTTCTGACTTTTCTCTCAACTCAAATTGTCTTTAACTTATTTCCCTGATGGTCTAGTTCCTGTTATAACTTAAGTGAAATAGCAGGGATAGATTAATGCTGTTAATTGTTCATTGTTACATCCCTAATTAAGATTGGAAATTGGATTTAAGTCAGTATATAAACCTGTTACAAAATACATTTTTGTCATAAAATCCTAGATAGACAAAATAAAGAATAAAGAAAGCAGATACAGCTCATTGCTCAGTGGACAGCATTGCTACTGAGAGACTCCACAAGGCTACCAGGTCCCAGCAAAGAATAAAATCAACTTGTATCTTTGTATACTAGTTCCAGTAAAATTCGAACCTAAACCACTTTTTAATGGTTGCAATTGACAAGCTGAAGTTTCTGCAAGTCTTGGTATGACTATAGGTAACAAGTCATCTCCTCTACCATGAATGAAGAGGAAAAGGATGTAAAATGTGAGGTAGGTTCTTAATTTCAGCCTCCTAGGTTAACTCTCACTGTTTCTGGACATACTTTTGGAAGTCATAACTATATCCCCCCCCTGCAGGACCAGCCAGTCACAGAAGTTAGAAGGAGTCTCCAAAGGTTACCACCTTTTTTTTTTTCTTTCCATTGCTTTAGGGCAGAAGCACTTGTGTTGCTTATGGTTTACCCAGACTTTTGCATTGCTAGAACTGGGTATTACTTGGTCTCAGGTGGAGCAAATACTAATAGTTTAAAATGTGTAGAATTTTTGGTGGTTCTGGGCTTGTGTTACTCCACCCTGAAACTATCATAAGATGAAGCTTGGGAAGTGGTTAGAGGAAATAGCGAGGCAGAGGCAGGATGAAAGGAAGCTCTCACAGTCTGAGGCTGCGATGATGTCAGGAAGAGTAACAGTTTGGTACTTTTAATTTCTAGCTTGAATTAGGCAAACCCAGCTGACATGGGTGGGGAGGTAGTGAGAATGCAATGTGCCACAGCTGCGTTGACTCATGGGGCAATAGTCACCTGCCTGCTTGCTGATTTTTGGCTTACCATGAATGGTGCAAGGTAGCATAGGCTGATCCAAAACCTCTTCAATTTTTTAGCTTGGACCGTGGCTCGGTTGCCATATGTGGTGATTAACAGAAGCAGAATGGGAGTTCACGGTTCTATCCCATTTCAGTAGAGCTCTGGTAGGGCAAGCTTTCAAATCAGTGGTAGCCTCTCTAGAGGCACATATATAACAGTGACTTAACAAGACCTCACAGTGACTTAACAAGACCTTGCACTTAGTTCTTAGAGCTTTCCTAAGGCATGTCTGTTGTCTACCAGACGCTTTGATCTGTTGAAGAGGAGTTTAAAGGCATATGACATACTAAGTTCAAGGCATTGGTTTTAGTATAGAAGTTGTAAAACATCACCTATATCCTTCTAAAATACAAATGTATACAAGTAAAAACAAACAAAAGTTACCCCTTTAGATCTGTTATGTTCTAAAATCAGTGTACTTTAGTTACCTTCTTTGCATGTACTGATAGGATGACTAAAATATTAAGTAGTAAAGCGTGGAGATTTTAAGGCTGAATTGGACTTGGAGAAGATTTAGCTGTAGCAACTTGCAAGGAGTTCTGCAAGAAAAGAGTACAGGGTTATTTAATTTCAAAGTAAATTTCCCCTTAATTTTCTTGCTAGAGGCTAATTGTCCCAAAATGTGAGTGGTGTCTGGCTCCTTCCCAAGCATCTGACTTTTTTGTCAACTCACCATCTTCATAAAGCTGACCACATGAAGCAGATTTGTAAAGGGGCCTCCATGTTGATACATCTCTTTTCATTCAGGTGTTTTTACTTGTGTGCCTGCTGTTGAGTACTGACTGATTTTTTTTATTATTATTATTTTTTTAAATTGGAGAGGTACAGATGAGTATTTTGATTTGAAAGCATGTGTGCATTATTTTGCTTGCTCTTCAGAATAGCCATGTAATTGGGAAGGGTTGTGTATGCCAAACATTTGGTTAGCAGCATTTCTAGTTTCCTCAATTTAATATCCATTTCAGTATATCCTTTAAAGCCTGTTTCATACTGAAGCAAGAGTTGCCTAATAAACTGTGCCCATGGTGTGTCCTACTCTGGAAGGGTTTCCAGCAGCTTTGCCAGGCAATGGGGACTGTGCAGGAACAATGAGGCCAGCAAAGAGTTTTCTGTTGATTTCAGGTAGATTTGGATTTAATTGCCATACCCTACAGATGGCATGACTGATTTAAGATAAGAAGCTGAAATTAAAGGAGAGGGGAAGAGAAAGTGAGAGGCAGCCTGGTCTAAAATCTGATTAGGGACACTCCACTGCTGCTTTTAATCAATCTGTTGGTGCTCTAGATCAGAAAATAAGGCTGATCAAGTTTATATGAAGAATCTAAAGCCAGGAGAAAATGTTGCATCATATGACCCTTGCTGTTTTTTAGTCAACTAAGACAGCTCACTGGAAAATTTTTGAAATTTCCCTAGTGATGCATAACTGGGACAGTATTGAATGCACAGGGGGGAAAAAATCTTAAAGGTTGATATCTGTCAACAGAAACTAAATGGAAAATATGTGGGACAGCGCCACACAAAAGCGGTTGAAAATCCCACAGGTAAAGCAATAAACAACACAAGTTTGAATCAGTAAGGGCTCGTAAACTTGTTTTAACTTCATCATTTATCTCAGTTAGGGAAATAATATAGCGATGGAGAGGATTCTACTCAAATATGGGTTTGTTTGCCTGAAAACTTAAGGCTTTTTATCAGCAGCTTCAAATGCAAGTAGATTTAACCCTCTGTGCTTTGGAAATTTTACCATTCTCGTGCATACATTTTCCAGCTTGTAATCTTACTAGCCCTCTAAACAGCCATTAGTTACCAGCAGTTCTTCACATTTTTTCCATATGGAAATTCTCCTTGAAATCAGATCCGAGTTTGTGTTCACTTGAATTTCAAATTCTCCCTAGTTCAGTTGATACAGAATATCTTGGACAGGATCCATTTGTAATAAAACCTGTATTTTGTCTGGCCACCATCAATATGAAGTCTTTCTGATCAGTAAATTATCTCCTGCTGCTCATTTTAAGCACTGATTTCTTACCATTTACACCCTCCAGCTTCAGGTGGCAGCATTTTTGTTGCTGATAAAACTTAATTCTGTAAGTGCTCCATATATCTAACATATTCCTTGCTCAGTCAACTAATTAGCATGACTTTGGCAAGCTGCTTAAGGCTTTTGGGTATGAATTAACTCACCTGTACACACTGCTTTAAACTAGAACATCACTGAAATATCAGTGTAGGGGTAGACTTGAACAACTGGATGACAGAAGGAAAGAGAAGGCCTAAGAGAAAGTCACTAGCAGGACAGAAGTTCTTTCTCAAGTCAGTGTTTTGAAAGAGCAGTGGATTGTTAACACCTAAGTGGTCTCACAGCATGTTTTGCTATTATCGGTTCTTCATCTGCAGAAGTTAGAAAATAACATCTTGACTAAGGTTGTGCTTCTTTGCTCCTCAGTGCACCTGGATATTTATATTATTTTTTTTTATTATTTTTATTTTTTTAATGTTTTTAATTTTTATTTTATTTATTTTATATTATATTTATATTTATTTATATTATTTATATTATTTATATTTTATCCTCAGTGCACCAGGGATATTTATCCCTCAGATCCAACATTGACAGGTTTTAGTCCTTGAGATTGAAGCTAACACCTTCATCCCCAGGCACCTTTTGTCATCTCAAGCAGTCAAGGGATAGCTGATAGCAATGCAAAATTACTCGCACAGGGTGCGAGGGAATGTAACACACCTCAGACAAGCTCTGTCTCCGTGGGGAGCAAGGCAGTCAAAGAATGCACCCTCAGTTTGCTGTGCAGACTTAGTCCTAACAGAAATGCTGAAATGTGCTACCCAGGGTGATACAGATCAGCAGATGGTCCATAATCCACATTCTCTACAAAAACTTTCATGTATGTCTCTTAATCCGTTAATAACGGATAATAACATGTTTCTTCTGCTGTTCATAGGACTTTGATTGTGCCTTCTGGCAAGCATGAACAGACCCCATCTGCCTTCCTGTCTCTCTAATGCTACCTTTATGCAAGATGAGAAAAGAAGGAGCTGTGGCATGCCATAAACAAAGCCAGTGCCCTGAGAACCAACATAAATCCTTTCTGTTGCTCTGTCAAACTTTTTGTAAGTTTGCAAGCATGCCTTTTCTCCTTTCAAGCACTCTCTGGGTCTTGCAGAGTAGACAGCATTCTTTGCTGTTTATAATAAAGATTATTCTGGTCAATTTTTGGTGCTGGTTGTGCTGCTGTGACCCCAGCCAGTGTCCCGTCTCACCACCCAAATCTGATGAGCAGCCTGGTCAGGGGGGCACTGAAAAGAGCAGATCTAACATAGCTGTCCTGTTTTGTCATGAATGCTACTGCAACAGTGATAGTCCATGTGGAAAACTATTGTCCTGCTAGAGTTCTGGAGTTTAGCCTCTTTACCCCATAAGGGAAGCATGCACGAGTCTGTTTACCTTTAGAGCTCTGCTCTCAAGGTGAAGAGGGATTCTAACAAATGCTGTATGTGTTGATGTCATGGTCAGGTTTTGACCTCGAGTATGTTCAGGAATAAGGATGCCAAACTAGACATGCCAAAGAAGGTGAGGGGGCAGTCCATATTTTCCGATTTTTTTTTCCATGTGGGTGGGAGCTTTCCCAAAATGTGGGAAGTTTCAGAGTGCATGGACAGGAGTAGGAGAGGTGGAATGAGAGGTCCTCAGCCTGCTGCTTCCCACAGCCATTTGATACTGAGGCTTACTGCCAGCATTAGTTTATTTTCAGTGGTGCATTAAGGAACAGTAGTTTGCATAGGTTTTGGAAGAGAGAGTTGAAAAGAAGATTTCCATCTGAAGATAAGGACAGCTGGGCAAACTTTCAGATCATACCATCTTAGAGTTTGGAGTGCTTAAGACCTCTGTCTAATCTGAAAAGCACTTTGTATTTAGCCAAGACAAAACTGGAGGTAGCACTTTCTGCTACTTGGCTTTTCTCAACTGTGTTACCAAATCACTCCCCACATACATACTGCATGGGGGGAGGGAAGTAGTCCCCTTGTGTGTACTCATCTTTTTAAAGATGGTATCTGTGATGCTCCAGTTCACCCTTGAAGTCATCTGTTCTGCCTGCAGGGGGTCTAGCACAAAAAGCATGTATGGGAAGCATAGCTGAGCATTGAAATGGCCACAACAGGTACCTGAATGTAGACCACCATCCAGGGAGGAGTGTCTGGGAGGAAGCTTAAGAGCTGGAGGAACAGTGGTTGTGTTATGACAATGTAAGTGTTCCTGTGGTGGCGATTTCCTCACTGAAGAGGCCAACAAAGTTTGGAAATAGGGCTGGTTGGCAATACTTTTGCTACCTGAGCAGAGGAAGGAGATATGAAGCCATGGCTATGGTTGTGTAAAAGAGCATCCAGAGATGTGAAAACCTAAGGGAAAGTTGATATTTAAACTGGCAAAATCTGGAACCAGGTCAGAAACCACAACCAGAGGTTTTCATCTCTGTTGCAATGCAAACACAGTCTTCCCACTCCAAATATCCACTTCCAGTAATACAAAGGAAAAGGTTACTCCCACAGCCCCAGTCCGTGATATATCCTCTCCTCCACCACAGAAGTTAAGGGGGGAAGCTTATTCAGCTGCTCAACAATGCAACAAAGCCTGGACCACTGTCAGATTCTTCATCTGGCTTAGTACTTTATTGCTTAATTAAGTTAATATCATGTTCTGCACTGAAGAGATGGCTGACAATGCATTGCTTAATTAAGTTAATATCTTGCCCAGCACCAAGCTTGCGGCTCTCGCAGCACAGCAAGCGTCACAGCTGGAGGAATGAGCAAGGAACCAGTGGCTGAGAGGTCAAAGTCCTCTGCAGACATGCCCACGTCAGTCCAAGTCTGTCCTCAGACCCAGGCGAAAGCTTCTTCCGAGCCCATCATGATCTCATGCTGCGTCGTGCACTGGTGGAAACCCTGTGAACTTTCTCCCACATCTCTGATGGCCACTGCGGCTGGGATGGGCTGAGTGGGAAGTGAGCCTTTCTCCCCAGGGACACATCTGCATTCTCCATTCTGCCTTGGCCCTAGGAGGACTTGCTCTAGCTTACCCGAATGGCTCACACACCTGCCCCAAGGGTGCAGAGGTTTACACTTCGACCTGACCATCGGATACTTTTTTAAAACTGCTGCTACAGTGTCTTCTTCTTCTTCTATATATTGCAGTTGCCAGCCATACAGTTCCACAGAGCCACTGAGGCAGAGCCTGTGCCTCTATCCTTTTGTTCTCCTTCCCTCTACAATCTCTTTGGCTCTTCAGACACAGGTGAAGGGCCAAGCAGTTGGCAGCGCCAGCAAGAACTTAATTTGTGTCTAATCTGCTGTCGTTCATCTCATTCAGTTGCACACCCTTAGAATATTCATCTACAACAGTAGGTCATACCAGTATTCCTTAATACTAGGAAACTGAAGGCAAATACATCCTACCTCCATTACTGAAAGCGTTAAAACAAAGGTATCCCAAATGTGATTTCATTTTTAAGTACAGCAATTTTATTCTGCTTAGGGGTTTGTGGTTTTTGGTTTTGTTTTTTTTAAGGATGTAAATATTTAAATAGTTTCTGCATTCGAAGTAAAATTTTTATGACCATCATTAGCCTGTGTGCAGTTTTGAGTGAATTAGACCTAAAAATAAGCATCTTTCCTTACCCTGGGGTAGATTTAGTGGGCACAGTGTAATTCACTGTTCCACAATTCCTATGGAGGAAAATACTTCCAAGTCTTAAGTTTTAATTTATACTATTAGAAGTGTACAGATTTAAGCCGCAATTGTTGCCTTCTGAAAACAGTTTTGTTCCTGTCTTCTAATCTATTTTATTTTTTTTAATTAATTTGATTCACTTATGGCAGTGGCAAGTTTTAATGGGATTTCTTTTTAATTAAAGCGAGAGCATATGAATCCCAGAGGGTAGATCCTGCTTTTGTTGAAAAGTGCCGTCATACAAATAGGATGCTGTTCCATTAATGGTGCTGCAAGGAAATAGATTTGAGGATTATCAGCAAGGCATGATGATGGCACAGTCCTGCTCTAAAAATGTCTGAGATTGAGAGCGGCCCTTCTCCATCTTGATGTGCCTTTCATGAGAGAAGATAAAGGCAACTAAATTTAGCGAGGGCAGTAGCTGTCGCTGTTGATGAGAGAAGAAAATAGAATTAATGCTAATAATTTTTATTGTTTGGAAGAGCTTAAGTGCTAGGGTATCTTTTCAGTCCCAAACTAGACGCAAACCTGTGCCAAGCCTCAGCCTCTCATTCATGTTCTCTGGACTTACATGTCAGTTTGTATGAAGTTCAGAGTGGGAACTTCAGGATTGAGTGCTAAGAAAGCAGGTTTTAAAAGCAAAATACTCTGTCAGGGTTGTTTTCTCTCATCCCTACCCCTAAAATATCATCGCTTCATTTTGAAGAGGAGGAGATACGTTCCAGTTATACTTGAGCCCAGAGGTGGAAGAACCTGCCTAGCTTCACTGCTTATCAACTCTGTCCCTGTGACTGGCTGTACAATACTGGAGACCAGCAGAAACAGTGGATAAAACCTTCATCCTAGTTGAATTAATGGTAGATACCTTGTCAACTCCATTCTGCCTTGGCCCTTGTGTGACTTCTTGCTCTAGCTTACCTGAATGGCTCACACACCTGCCCCAAGGGTGCAGAGGTTTACCTTTGACCTGACCATCGGATACCTTTCTAAAACTGCTACTTGCTTCCTCTATCTATTGCAATTGCCAGCCAGGCGGTTCCACAGAAGCACTGAGGCAGAGCCTGTCCCTCTATCCTTTTGTTCTCTCTCCCTCTACAATCTGATGATGGGAATATTACCTGTTGCATTTCTCAGGTATTTTGTAGTTACTACTGTGTGCCTTTATGGTGCAGTGTACCACTTATTTTTTTTTGCTCCAGTTCCCAGAAGAACGCCTATTCTAAACTTCAAAAAATAATAATTTTATTTGATTAGATAAAAGCAAAAAATATCAGCTGATATATATATGGGAAAATGCAAGATAAAATCTGACAGAGGAAATCATATTATGTTTTTGTTAGGCTCAAATAAATGTGTTTTGTATTTTGCAAACATGAAACAGTTTGCTTTCTTCCTGCACAGCTTGCCATCTTATTTCTTTTTTTTTTTTTTAATAAAGGCTAGGCCTTAAAAAACACATGTTTTCAAGACATTTTTGTTTACTAGTTGCAGATTAAATAAATCTAGAAACACTTATCTCAGATGCCCTTTTTCTCATGAACCTTGGCCAAATTAATACAGTGATTGGCAATCTGAAATTCTTGTATAGCAGCATCCCAAGCATTTAGTTTTTGCAAGTCCTAAATAATACACAAATTACTTTGATAGTGAAATAAGTAAAAATAAGTGACAACTGTCTGAACGTCATCAATTTTAGGAGCTTAGTTGAGGTGAAAGCAAGATAAGAGGTACTTCACTTTTGATCTTTAAAAACTAAAATCTGATCCATGAAGTTCTTCAAAGGCAAAACGAAATTTTCTTTTTTATCCCACTTTTTTCAGAACCAAGAATGAAATAAGAACCATTAACTAGGTGCATTTTGTGGCTTGGAGAATAACAAGACTGTGCTTTCTTTTTATCTATCACTACTGTGAGTATTCCATGTGCCATGAGTGGTCTTTCTTACTAATCTGAATTCCTTTTACCTCCTTCTTCACCAAAATGCCAGTCAGTCCTTAAACATTCCCTAAATAAACACAGAATTGATAGAAGAAAAACAGTAATTGCTGAGTCATTTCTCTGCAGTTACAGCTGCTAACTTCTTCTTCCTAATGAAGTGATGGAGGCTTTCATCTCACCGTGTTTAGATATTTGCACAGCACTGCACATTTTATAATTGAAATGCCACGTGAGTTAACTGGGTTTTTTATCATTCTGTCTCTTCTGTGGTTAATGGCTTGGTTGGAGATTACAGAAACACACAGATACAAAAGAGACACTGCAGCAGAAGGAGTTTATATTTGGCCAGCTTGGCATGTTACTGGAATTATGTATTGTAATTAATCCAACATCATCTATGTCAGAATCTGAGAAGAGCAAGAAAAGTCACTGACCATGCTGGGCTGATCTTTTAATTACATGCAGACCATTTATGAGCTCGCTGATGTTTCTTGGTGCTTGCAGAGAGTGGGACATAGCAGGGTCATTCCCACCCCCAAACAGCCCCCTATGCAACGGGAGACCCTAAGACAAGTACAGCACGGATTTTGTATGGTAGATTTAAAAGAGGAAAGTTCAGCTTGTAACATGCCTGAGACCCATGAGATAACTAAGCTATCTGTGTCCTTCAGTACCTGAAGAGCCTTCACTGCAACATGCAACATGCCTGTGAACCTGGAATAGAGAAAATGCTACAAAGCCTAGTGACCACAGTTTGAAGCAAAAACAAGTCTAGAACTTTTCATGAAGAATTCAGAATTAACCTGCTATGCAGGTTATTGCTTTCTATTAGTGAAATGCTGGTTTGTTTTGCCATTGCAAACGTACTTCAAACAGATAAAATCACACGATGCTCCTGATTGAAGGCTAAATTAATTGAGCGTGTCACATAGGGCATGCACTGGAGCAGGTCCAGGGAGGTTATTCTGCCCCTGTACTGGGCACTGGGGAGACCGCACCTCGAATCCTGTGTTCAGTTCTGGGCCCCTCACCACAAGAAGGATGTTGAGGCTCTGGAGCGAGTCCAGAGAAGAGCAACGAGGCTGATGAAGGGGCTGGAGAAAAAGTCTTCTGAGGAGCGGCTGGGGGAACTGGGGTTGTTTAGCCTGGAGTAGGCTGAGGGGAGACCATATTGCTCTCTACAAATACCTGAAAGGAGGTTGTGGAGAGGAGGGAGCTGGCCTCTTCTCCCAAGTGACTGGGGACAGGACAAGAGGGAATGGCCTCAAGCTCCGCCAGGGGAGGTTCTGACTGGATATCAGGAAAAAAATTTTCACAGAAAGGGTCATTGGGCACTGGCACAGGCTGCCCAGGGAGGTAGTTGAGTCACCATGCCTGAACGTATTTAAGATAGGTAGGCGAGGTACTCAAGGACGTGGTTTAGTGGCACATAGGAATGCTTGAACTTGATGATCCAAGAAGTCTTTTCCAATCTATCAATTCTATGATTCTATGATTTTCAATACACTTATGGAGAATAATTGAGCAGCAAAATATTATCATTATGTTAGGCAATGAGACAGACTTCTCATATAATTCCTGCTCATTACCCCTCTCTTAGTCAATCCAGGGGGAAAACTTTGTTAAAATACATTATTATGTACCATTTAGAGGAGAGAATTGCTGTTGGGGTACTTTAAAAGTAAGTCCTGTTGTGCGTATTTTGTATTGTTTGTTGAAATCAGAGACCCAGAGCTATGACACGTGGCTAAGATCTCTAAATTTACTTAAAGATACCACCAGAAGGAGTTCCTGAAATACATTTGTGACGAAAAATAGGTCAAGACAAAATGTTTTGCCTTTGGGTTTTCCACTAATCATTTGGTTGCATATGTTTAATATTGTAAACCTAATTTTATTCCATAGCATTAGCTTTACAGCTTCTAGGTCATGTTCTGCTTTTCAGTACAGCAATCTCAGCTCTTACAGCTTGAAAGCTGTCTCTTCTGGTTTTGGAGGGCTACATTTGGTTGTTCAGAGACCACTGACATCTGCACACTGCTGATTTCTGGGTGTTAGTGAAGCATTCCTTAATGCACATGAAGACTTTCCTCTAATTTAAGGCACACTAAGAGCATGTTGTGCAGAAAATTTTATTTCTGGTTAGGAACATACAGAGAACTTTTAAATAGCACAGAATAACTTGTCATTGAAGTGACCTTAATGGTAAAACCTTCTGTACATCATTGTGAGAGGTAAGTTCTGACACTTTTTGTGGAATGTGTTTTCTTAGTTTCTCTCCATGTGCCCCCAGGATTTACGACCTGATTGTTAAACTAGGTATACACCTATGAATTGTAAACGCCCTTACATTGTTGAGTGTTTTCTTATTTTCACATGGCCAACAAACACAGCAGTGGAAATGTTTCCTTAGGTAGGACTTAATCACTTCTAGGGTTAGTTGCTTTATTTAGGCCTGGGTTTTGGTTTTTTTTTTTCCAGAAGGATTTTGTAAGTCTGTCCAAGCAAATTGTTAGATTTGTGCAAGATTGTTAATGGATCTTTTGCCTTTAAGTTGTTGTCAACAAGTGCAACACCTGTTGTTGGAAGACCAAAAGCAGTGCTTTTCCAGTGCCTGCTTTGAGGGGAGTGGAGCTGTTTTGAATGGGCCCTTAAATCTGAATTCAGGGTTGGTTAAAAGCCATCAACTGGAAATCTGTCCATCACATCACTGAAATGTAGAAGTCCTTGGCTGAGCAAATATGAGCAAATGTGCATCCCTTCTGTGTGGCAGAGTGCATATTATGTGTTGCACACTGTTCCGGGTTTTAAGTGTGAAGGGTTCAAGGCCAGCTGAGGCTGAAGGTTGTGTTTTGCATGTCTGCGTGGTGCATAGGTAAACTGCAGCTGCGTCCCAGACAGAACATGAGAAAACACATTATCACCATACCATAGTGCTTATCAGCACTAAAGGTTCACACAGGACAGGCAAAACCATAAATGAAATCTCTCTTTGTTTCAAATGGCCATTGCAGAGGTGGGTTGTGGTTGCCCATTGCTTTGGTGGAATGAGGCACTCTTGTGGCAGGAATCACTGGGAATTTATGGGACCTTTGGAAGTAAAGGATGTTTTGGCTATTATACTTCACTGAAGGATTGTTCAGTGAATGAGAGGCAGCTTAAAATAAATTACAGTGATAACAGAGAGATGAAAGGAACAGGGAGGAGATGAAAGGAATTGCCAGGACAAGGATTCCTAATAAGATAGTAGCTTAAGCAGTACAAGAGACGTCAGTATATACACTTAGAGGTCACTGTCAAGCAAATTTGTTCTTCTAAAATGATATCTGATGGGCTGGTAGGAACAGTAAATTTTGCAGGTTGGGGATGGTACACTGCATCTCTTTTGGCTAGCTTTTACAGAAAGACATGGGGAATAGTGTTGAACTGGAGAGCTCTTGCTAGCAGTGCTTCATCCAGTAAGAAGTAGTTTGCAGAATTTGGCTAACGCCAGAGTTAAACATTGTTTTGTTATATCAGAGTATCACTTTTACGAAAGCTCATCTTCATATGTCTTGTGAAAATCAAACAGGCAAGAATGCTGCCAGTCAGACACTGAAATATTTACAAACTTCAGAATTACTTTCAGTTGTTGTCAGAGGGCTCAAGTAAAGGAGAGGTGTAATTTTGTCAAAATGGCTTGATGCAACCTTTTAATCCCATAGAATCTCTTACATGTGCATCATTAGCTTTCTTGTCATTGTCCATATATATATGTATATATATAATTCTTTTAAGCCAGTGTGTCTGGCTCTGAAAGAAGCTAAGAGCTGAGGCATGGCATTCCCTGTTTCTCTCTGTCACACCTGATGCACCCAGCCATTCCTGGTTAAGTTGGGGAAAAAACCTGTGCTTGCTGAGAATTTAGCTTGCCTGCCAAGAGGAATAACACCATCTCCAGGTGCTGCCTGTAAACACAGGGCAGTCCTGCACCTTCATAGTGCAAATAACTAGTCTCCCCTTAGCCTGAGTAAAAGAGAATGGCTTTCCTTCTGACTCAGCAAATAGATCGTGTTGTGCTCAGCATGGGGTGATAATAGTCATTATCAAGTGTGATGAAGTGCTGTCCAAGTCCTTCATCCTGATAAGCCATTTGTGAAGAGGTAACAACAGCGCGGTATGTAAAGTGTCAGGAGGAAGTAAAGGACTTACCTTATGTGGCTTATGATAGGTTACAATTTCAAGTATCTACTGCCCCTCCTAAGTAGGTGGCTGAGCTACTTGTAAAACATTTCAGGATTCCCTGCCCTTCGTACCGCATGCCCCCAGGCCATCTTTAACCACAAAGCAGCTGCACAAGAAGCTGCCATTATTTGTGTACAGCTGATTAGACACCATGTGGAAGAGGATATGAGCAAAACACAGGCCACAGGATCGTGCCTCAGCTTTCCCCAATTCATCCACCTTCTTAAAGGCTTTGCCTTTGCTGAGCACTTGCTCTGCCTGTGAATAACAGCCCCCCATACCCTTGTTCCAGAGACTTGGGCAGTACCTAATCTGCCTACAGCATGAATGTGCTTGGCGTTTGCATCAGCTCAGTTAAATCTTCTCAGAACTGTTTCCAGCAGTCGGGCAACTGCAAAGAACTGCAAATGGTGGCCTTGCTGAAAGTGGTGCCTTGATGAGTTGTGAGCGATCCTCTCATAATGAGAGAAGAGAATGCCTCGCAGTTTCAACTGCAGAGCAGTAAGATGTGTAATCTAATTATGCTAATCTGGTTCTTCAGGAGGAAATTCAAGAGTCTATTTTAAGCAAGAAGATATTTTCTGGGCTTTTTCCTGCTAACATCTCTGAAGGCCAGGCACAATAGGTTACTCTTCATTAATATCCTTCAGAGTAAGCTCTTCTGCTGATTTGTCCTCTGTTTCTTTTCCTTCTGGACATAAACATTTGTCTCCTCAGCCCCAGCAGTTATCAGGGAGAACTGCAGTGGGACTGTCAGAAAAATGTATAAAAACCACAAACAGATAAGGTTCAGCCAAGGAACATGAAGTAGGCTATGTTCCCCACTTTCTGTTTGGTTTTAACATGAGTTGCGCAATGGCACGTGTCCAGCTGTCTGGAGTTCTTTAATATTATCTTAGTGGAGACCACACAGAATGACAAAACTGAATGTTATGAATGCTATCTTTTAATTAGTAATCTTACTCCCTTTTTTCCTTGCTTGCACACCTCCACAGTCTTTAACATCAGCCTTCATTTCTGAGTGAATATGCTGTGTCTGTTTACTTTTGGCTCTTCCACAGCTGTGATGCTTGCCCCAGTTTCAGCTCCCTCCACCAGTTAATAAGGAGCTCCAGAGGGAAGCAGGAAAAAGTGTCACCAGCACATCCATAGCGTCCCCTGAAATTCTTCTCCCATGGAGTATGTTGTAAAACTCAGAGGGACCTCTGAAGGAGACGTTCTTGCAGCCTTCGTTCCCACGCTTAACGTACTAGAAATAAGGAAATAAACAAAATTCAGTTACAGCCACAGAGAACTGCCCGAAGAGAAGTACAAATGGTGACTTTGTATGATGTGCATCCATTTCTTGGTTTTTCTCACCAGTATCATTTGAAGGCAGACACCATGTTGCTTGACTGTGATAGAAGAGTGTTTCAGTTAGCTGTACAAAGGGACCTTGCATTGACTTTGACTTCCCTTTACCACACTTGATTGAAAAGGCACAGGAGTAAAAGCTCCATTAAAACCAAGCCACGACTTTTTAAAGAATAAATACAGGTTGAAAAGAAAACCATAAAAATTGTTTGGATATGGTCTTGTCTGGCACTTCTAGGGTATATAAAATGGGGTTTGATGGTCTTTCAGGAATGGGCTTATTTCCCAAATTAGGGGAGAAACCATTGGAGAAACAGCAAAAGCTGGGAAATGGCATCTCTGAGTAGGGAAGGTGGTGGCAGTAAGGCAATTTTACTGTCTCTAGATGCAAGTGGTTCCCTGGTGCTTGCCTCTCACTGTCTTGTGCACAGGCTGGTGTTGGTAACCCATGCTATCCACTGCAATTCATTTCTGTGGATCTCCTTCCACTAGAGATCTGCTAAGTAACAAAAAGATTCCATTTCTCCCAGGCTGAATGCAGCATTGCTAATAAGACATGCTTCATGGAGAATACCCCAGGGAGCTTGGAGGGAAACCTGTGGCCTCCAGGATGGAAACAGCAGTGCGTGGGCAGGAGAGGGTGTGAAAGTGTTGTTGTGGCTTTGGGATAGATTTTGGGTGAGTTTGGAACATCTCAGCAACGGGTTGTCCATGCCTTCTTCCCACCCAGCACTCTGGAACAGTGCTCGTGTAGCACTGGGGAGTGAGAAGGGCGCTTTAGACAAACCACATGGAAAAAGAAGTTTTCTGTTCCAAGGTCACTGCTGTGTCCCAGCTTGAAAGGGATGATTCAGGCCCCGTCTAGGCATCAGAGCTTTGTGTATGGACTTAACAGTAAATATCAAGCCACGCATACCTTCAAAAGCTCATTAACACAAGTGGCGCAGCAATGGAAGTGCACTCCTCAAGCTTGGTCACTCCCAGCGGGTGGATACAAACAGGAGAGCCAAGTTTCGTAAGAGAAATTCCTAGGTGGAGTTATGTGCTGAGAAATTTGTTCAGGCTGCAACTGTTATCTTGTTTTGATGGGTTTTTTTTGGTGGTGCTCCTGAGAAACCAAATGACTACTTCCTTTCTGGCTCAACAAGGCAGTCCTAAACAATACTAATCAAACACTATCAGGGTTTCCTTTTAAGTGTTGCTTCTGACTCTCTTAGTAGGTGGGTTGCTACTCACAGCCAGCACCCTGGCTAGTTATATTCAGAGGTGCTCCAGTTAGTCAAAGCATTGGTTTCCATGGAACTTTTACTCTCACCTGTCCTTTGTTTTTGGTTGCAAATTACACAAGGTAGGTAGATGTTTCTGGTTTACTTCCCTTGGCAACAGTCATAGGAGCACACAAAGCTTTCTCCCTCTGCATAAGGACAGGGACATCTCTGAACTAGGATAAAGGGATATGTGGGCAAGTGACAAAATGCTGCATTTAAGATTAAGGAAGCCAGTGAATTGATCGTTTTCTTGTTTATAACCTTTCAATTGAAGACCAGACAACGTACCTCATATTTACCTCATACTTTCTCTGTGCTTTAGTATTATTGTATTAGCGACGAGATTTAAAAATGCATATGTTTGATTTTGAATGAGCATGTACTGTTAGCTGAGATAGCAGCAGCAGGAATCTTGATTTTCATGGATTGGCTCTGTAGCAGTTGTTTATTCTTACAACTTAGTAAGTAGCTCAAGGTGAAATGTAGCCATTTTCCAAGGACAAGAGTCCTTTTACAGCACCACACAGTTCTGGGAAGTTTGGATCCTGAATGTTGATGGTTGTCTGTGAAAGGTAAGATCAGTCTTTCTATCAGAATTGCTCTCATCTACTGCTCTCATCATCTCTCATCTCTTATTCTTTTTGTGTTACGCTCATCACTTTGAATAGTGGCTGCAAACAGTGATAAAAAAAGCCTGCAAACAACATCATACTTCAGCCCAAAACTGTTGCAGGCACAGAAGCAATCTTTTGAACCCAATCTGGGATTTTACACCAGTTCAACAACATCTTTCTTCACATGTACTCAAATGGCAGTCTTTTGGCTCTAACAGTCATCTGTGGATGGCACAGCTGGTCTGGGTGTCTTGAGCCAAAGGAGCCTTTGTGGCAATGTAATTAATAACCACTCATAGTATCCATACAGCATACGCAGCCAGCCAGATGGAGAAGCTGGTGCAATCACCATATGGCTACCAGTTAAGTACCAGTACTAGGTATTTTCCCTTAATACATTGTGGCTACTCAATGCAGGCAAAAAAACAGCATGTAACAAGCGATTCTGTGAAGTCATTATGGTGTGGCCTAAATCAGGGAATTAGTCTCACTGTTGAGTTTCCAGATAGTTGCTAATGCCTGGAGTGCTTTCATCCTTGAAAATGCTCCATATTTTAAGTGAGGTTCTTGTGAAATAGCAGTATTTATGTGTCCTGGCGGGGACAAAGTGAAATTTTGGGCAAGTAACATGGAGTTTTTGTTAAGAACAAGTACATACAACCACACCAGAAATCCACTTCTGGGCACACGTAGTAGGAATGTATCTATTGCACACAAATACAGGCATACACATGGGCGTGTGAGCATGCACAGGCATCTGTATGTTACTAGTAGGTGTGTGCACCAAAGCAGACTTCTGCCTCCTCCACTCCCCCTGCAAAGATTATTTCTTGTAATTGTGCCCTGCAGCCACAATATCTAGAATAAAAGAAAGCTCTCACTAGTTTGGCCTCAGTCTGCTCAGGTCAGACACTAAAGCATAATTAATGCCACAAGGAGAAAACTGCAGCTGCCATAAAGGAAACTCAGTTTGTGGTGAATGTTGGAAACACTAAGTCGGTGAAGCTACTTATAGTGCTTAATAGAGGCTGTTGTCTGACAGCCTCTGTCAGCGAATGGGAGCAGGAACAGGTCCAGAGGAGGGCTACAAAGGTGGTCAGAGGGCTAGAGCACCTCTCATATGAGGAGAAGCTGAGAGAGTTGGCTTGATCAGACTGCAGAAGGCTCCAAGGAGATCTAATAGCGACCTTCCAGTACCTGAAAGGAGCCCACAAGACAGCTGAAGAGGGACTATTCATAAAGGCTTGTGATGATATGACAAGGGGAACAGCTATAAACTGGAGAAGGGCAGATTTAGACTAGACATTAGGAAGAATTTCTTCACCATGAGAATGGCAAGGCACTGGCACAGGTTGCCCAGGGAAGCTGTGGCTGCCCCATCCCTGGAGGTGTTCAGAGCCAGGTTGGATGGGGCTTTGGGTAACTGGATCTATTGGGATGTCCCTGCCCATGGCAGGGGAGTTGGAACTAGATGATCTTTAAGGTCCCTTCCAACCCTAGCTACTCTATGATTCTATTCCATGGTTCTATGCACAGGCATCTATAGTCAGAGAAGGTCATTTAGTAGAAAGTCTCCAGTGTAAGGAATTCCTCTAGCAGTTCAAGAGGCAGTGTAGTACCTTTTCATAGCTTATGTATAAACAGTGCTTCATTATAACTAATTAATAAACATAAAATAAGGAGATTTATACAAATCCTGTTATAAAATTTGTTCATTTTCAAAGGAATCAGGCCAATAGGCAGAAGAAAAGAATCAGTGTACTGGAGAATTAGAGGAAAAGAGTGTGCCCTGAGGCAGTTGAGTGCCTAGCACATGATAGGAGGTTGTTGTTTGGATTTAAAATAGGATGAGACTTTTTGTATTGATAGGAAATGAAGAAATTACTAAAATGGGCTTGGGCAATGCTAAGCATTCATCACTGCACAAAATAGCTGACACACTTGCAGCAACGTTTGACTAGGATTGAGTAAATGGAATATTTATTAATTGAAATGACAGAGAAGAATTTGAAATGGCTGGATTTTTGTTGATGTTTGGCCAGCTGATTTTTAATTCTGTGGAAGTCAAGCTGTCAAGACAGTTCAGTTCTGATTTTACCTCCTCTTATCAAGATATATATCTACATGCAGCCTTCTTGTTTAGTATATTCACAGATCCTCATTCCTTATCTCCCAGTGGTTCAACAGTGGTCTTGGTCAGAGGATGCAGCACCTGAATACACCCTTTGGAGCCAGAGCTTGTCTTCCGAAGATCCTGCCAGAGAAGAGCACAGGCTATTAGCTGTGGCAGCTCTCTGCAGGAAGGGTGGGACCTAGGCAAGAAAAGACACAGTTTAGCAGTAAAATGAAAGATCAAATTAAAATAGGAGGAAGCCCTGAAGGAGTTAAGAGAAATGAGGGCAGCACACTGCAAGTTTCTAAGATTTTGGATTGAGTAGAGCTGGTCCCAGCTCTCTGGACTTACCCAAGTCGTGTTTAGAGACTCTTTACCTTGTATGTGTTGCATATGGATGAAAAACCTACCTGCTCCAGGGAAAAGCAGATGAGGTTTAGGCTAGTGTTTCACACTGCCAGCTTTTTCTCTAATGAAGTGTGTGATCCGACCCATTATTTGGCACAGTACTACTCCTATCCCCTAGGGAAAAAAGAGAAAATGTGACAGAAGCCATAATAAAACCATACCATACAGCTGTTGAACTTCATATGGCCAGTGAACAAGAACATCATCACATGGCCAGGTCTGCCTGGGACTCTGTAGTTGGGACTGTCGTTGCCTTTTCCCTCTTTTCATTGATGAACAGCTTGAGCCCTCACAGTGAAAATGTCGTTGCACTTGAGACGCAGATGCAGATTATATGAGAAGTTTTAGGAAGAAGCGGAAAACCAAGGAAGCAAACGAGAGCAGAAATTTTACTCCATACCTAGCTTCCCAGCCCCAGCAGAAAGCATGCCAACAGGTGTCGTTCTGCAAGTGCCAAGACCTGCCTGACCATGCATGAATAACCTCTGTTAAACCTTTGTAGGACCATCATGTATTTCTCTGTTTCACAGCCCTGAAAATCAACACGGTACAGAACCTTTGAATGCTTGCAGATAGTGTCAGCGCTACTCGCCCACAGCTGATGCTGTGCCAGCAGTGCCCAAACCATGAGAGGAGGTGCTGTGCAGAGGAGGTGCTGGCAGAGGGACCAGGGTGCAGTGGGAAGTAGGCTGTGATCATGATGTGAAGGGAGAAGGGCTTTTCTCTCTGAGCTCCCCAGTGGTTTGTTGAAACTTTCTCCCGTGTAAACAAAGTGGTTGCGTGAACATCTTCTGTTTTGTTTTTCCTTTCTGATGCCATTTTATACAGAGGAAATGAGCTGCAAGTGTTCAGCTTGGCACTGTAACTTTGGTAATTGTATCCAGGGCGTAGAATAGCATGGACTGATGCTTAATCATTCACTCATTAGCTAGTGTCGTTTGAGCCTGGAAAACAAATAGAGGGTAAGAAATTGTGTCAGCCCATCTGAGAGCAGCAGGTATAAGACAGTTCGAGAAGGACGACATACTTTCTGGGCTTCTTGGTGCACAAGCTCACTGCCTTTTCAGCACAGCTGTTGCTGCTTCTGATACCAGTTCTGGAGGAAATGTTTATATTTGAAGTGTCCATCTGCTTGCAGCTGTTGTCATCTTTTAATTGGCATAATCCTGTTGGATGGGAGTAGCACAACTGTGAGCATCTCCTGCTCCATCACCCGGCTGCCAGCATTTCCTGCGTCACATGCTCTTATTGTCTGTACACTTTCTGTACAAGTGTCTACTTTATGTACCCAAAGAGTCCCCTAAGGGTTGTCCTACTTCTGTGGCCATACAAAGACAATTTCTCCCCTCTCTGGCTATGATTACTTACCAGTCAAACCATTTCCAAAAGTATAGGGACACATAAACACTGTTGTAGACACCACTAGTAATACTATATCTGGAACACCATGGGCATTTTTTGCTATTTGTGCTCCAAAGTATGACTTGACGATGCAGTGGATGCAAGGATGTTTGCGTGTACAGCAGGGAGATGAAAGCCTGACATACAATTTGAGATTAATGGAGCTTTACTTGTTTAGTCTAGAAAAGTGCAGACTGGGATATATCAGAGGTTTATATATGCAGCCAGGACAGAAACACCGAGAAGGGCTCTAGGTTACTAAATCAAATGGTCTCTACTGGAAAATGAACAGAGATGATATAGCTGTGAGAAGATATAGTCTAGAGACTACAATCTAGCCCTTAAGGATCAGACTAACACTTCCATGGCAACAGTGAGGACAAGTTTTCCTAGCTGCTTTTAAGACAGAGCCTGGATAAGTTAATGAAGAGGATGAGCTGATGCTTTCTTGTCATAACAGGTGAGAGAACCAGATGTCATAGAAGACCTACCTACTTCTACCTACGCTACCTTCTTACGTGGATGTGTTCCTCTTGTTCTTTCCATGCAGGAGGTCTCAGAGGTACTGAGTTAGGAAGAAAGAGAGAGAGAGAGAGAGAGAGAGGGAGAGAAATCCTTGTTATGGTGAAGAATTTAAAGGAGTTTCCTTTTCTACTGATTGTTTCAGGACTTGTGTCACCTTTCCACTTGTAAAAGTTTTGGTCTTCTAGAGATTAAAAGGTGGGCAAGCAGCAGTTGGATCTGATTTGAAAAAATTTGAGTGAGAATTCAGGATTTCCTGCTTAGGGAGTGTCATGTGAATACCAGTGAATGAACCTAGCTTATTGCACTGCACAGCTAGATACCCATTTAATTCTACATATTTTGAGCATGCTTTAAAAGCAAAGGTTAATGAGATCCCAGAGGTAGATTGTGGCTTGCAAAATGTCTTCGTGCATTTTTGGTGGCAGAATTTTTTTGACAACATGCTGGTAAGTTCTTACAAATCTTCAGTAACACAAGTCATTTTCTGTATGTTGGGAAAAAAATTGTGCCCCTGTATCATCACTAGTTGTACACAGTGCACAGAGTAACGTAATCCAGGGAATTTTTGTATCCAGTTGCTTACTTCATGATCTTCATGATTCTTTCTGACAAATGTAGTCGAGAGCCACACTCATGTACAACTGTGTTGCAGAGCATTTGGACAATGTTGTTCTTTCAACCTTTCTTACTGCTTTTCCTTTAAAATGGAAGGTAGAAAAGTATATTCAAGTTTCTTCTGTTTCTGTGAATTAATCTTTCCGGACAATGTTAGTTCAGCCTATAGTCATCTAGTTACCCTTTTAAAATTTTTTTAACTTTCCTTTTTCAGAATAAAAGCTTTTCCTCTTATTGGGGTAAGTTTTTCTAAATATTGAGAAACTTATTTGGTACTGAGCAACTTTTTGCCTATGCCTTTTTTAAAATACTCTTTACAGTGTTACTCTTTGGAGCTCCAAGTATCAGGTGATGTTGTAATCATAGAATCATAGAATAACCAGGTTGGAAGAGACCCACCAGATCATCGAGTCCAACCATTCCTATCAAACACTAAACCATGCCCCTTAGCACCTCGTCCACCCGTGCCTTAAACACCTCCAGGGAAGGTGACTCAACCACCTCCCTGGGCAGCCTGTTCCAGTGCCCAATGACCCTTTCTGTGAAAAATTTTTTCCTAATGTGCAGCCTGAACCTCCCCTGGCGGAGCTTGAGGCCATTCCCTCTTGTCCTGTCCCCGGTCACTTGGGAGAAGAGGCCAGCACCCTCCTCTCCACAACATCCTTTCAGGTGGTAGTAGAGAGCAATGAGGTCTCCCCTCAGCCTCCTCTTCTCCAGGCTAAACAACCTCAGCTCTCTCAGCCATTCCTCATAAGGCCTGTTTTCCAGCCCCCTCACCAGCTTCGTTGCTCTTCTCTGGACTCGCTCCAGAGCCTCAACATGCTTCTTGTGGTGAGGGGCCCAGAACTGAACACAGTATTCGAGGAGCGGTCTCACCAGTGCCGAGTACAGAGGGAGAATAACCTCCCTGGATCTGCTGGTCACACCGTTTCTGATACAAGCCAAGATGCCATTGGCCTTCTTGGCCACCTGGGCACACTGCTGGCTCATGTTCAGTCACTGTCAACCAACACCCCCAGGTCCCTCTCCTCCAGGCCGCTTTCCAGCCAGACTTCTCCCAGTCTCTAGCACTGCATAGGGTTGTTGTGCCCCAAGTGCAGGACCCGGCATTTGGCCTTGTTTAAACCTCATGCCATTGGACTAAGCCCAGTGGTGCAGCCTGTTCAGATCCCTTTGCAGAGCCTCCCTACCCTCCAGCAGATCCACGCTTCCACTCAGCTTAGTGTCATCCGCAAACACTCAATGCCTTCATCCAGGTCACTGATAAAGACACTGAACAGGGCTGGACCCAGCACTGAGCCCTAGGGAACCCCACTTGTCACTGGCCTCCAGCTGAAGTTAACTCCCATTTCCCACCACTCTCTGGGCCCGGCCATCCAACCAGTTTTCCACCCAGGAGAGTGTGTGCCTGTCCAGGCCAGAGGCTGACAGTGTCTCAAGCAGAATGCTGTGAGAAACTCTGTCAGAGGCTTTACTCAAGTCCAGGAAGATACATCCACAGCCTTTCCCTCATCCAGCAGCCGAGTCACTTTGTCATAGAAGGCGATCAGGTTAGTCTGGCAAGACCTGCCTTTTGTGAACCCGTGTTGACTGGGTCTGATCACCCGGTTCTCTTGCATGTGCTTCATGATAGCACTCAAGATCACCTGTTCCATGACTTTCCCTGGCACTGAGGTCAGACTGACAGGCCTGTAGTTTCCTGGGTCCTCCCTGCGACCCTTCTTGTAGATGGGCACAACGTCAGCCAGCCTCCAGTCCAGTGGAACTTCCCCAGTCTTCCAGGACTGTTGGAAGATGATGGAAAGGGGTTTGGCCAGCACATCCGCCAGCTCCTTCAATACCCTTGGATGAATCCCACCCGGCCCCATAGACTTGTGACTGTCCAGTCGGGCTAGCAAGGCTCTGACCACCTCCTCTTGGATCATGGGAGCCTCATTTTGCTCCTCTAGCTCCTGGGTTTGTCCACAGACAGAACAACTTCCTTTACAATTAAAGACTGAGGCACAGAAGGCATTAAGTACCTCAGCCTTTTCCTCATCCTCTGTCACTGTTGTTCCTTCTGCGTCCAATAGGGACTGTATGGTCTCCCTAGTCCTTCTTTTATTATTTATATATTTATAGAAAGATTATTTGTTATCTTTCACAGACTTTGCCAATCTGATTTCTAGCTGAGCCTTAGCCCTTCTGATTTTTTCCCTACACAATCTTACTCCCCTCCTGTAGTCCACCCAAGAGGCCTGTCCCTTCTTCCAGAGCCCATAAACGTTTCTCTTCTTCTTGATATCACTCAAGATCTCTCTGTTCAATCAGGCTTTTTCTTGCCCCTGCAGGCTTTTTTTCCAGATCATGGGAATGGCTTTCTCTTGAGCTGCTAGGATTTCCTTTTTGAAGAGCTTCCAGCCCTCATGGGCTCCCTTCCCCTTAAATACTGCCTCCCATGATACTTTGCCAACCAGCCTTCTGAAGAGTTCAGACACCTTCTGTTTTACCAGAGGCGACACATTTTTGTTAGGAGGATGGACATCTAATATTGGAAGTGTTGTATCTACAGAATTTTACTGGGAGATAAGGGAGACAGGTTTTGTAGGAGCAAGCAATATCTTTTATTAGACTGACCAAAAGTAGTCAAATAAAGACCAATGCTTTGGGCTTATCACTCAATCATCAGCTCAAGTGCACTTTCTTCCACAAAGCAACAGGATGATTTCCAGGTTTGCATACTCCAGGCTTCCCATCCAGGCCACCGATAAAACTTCACTGTATTTTTCTTAGCTTTTTCATCTGTGTATGGAAACGTGCTTAGCCTTTGAGATATGTGAGTGGAAAAGACTAGGCTGCTCGTATTACTGGCATTGCATATTTTTGGTGTACTGTCTCAAATCTTGCACAAATTGTCTGGTGGTGGAGATAACTTTGAATCTGATCTTTTGTGTCGTATCCAAAGTAGGTAAGAAGAACAAAACACTCAATTTAAATCAGGACATTCAGAGACTGGCCACTTTAAAATTTCTAGTTCATTTATTTCCAGCCAGGAGGTAGAAGTAGAAAACTAGGTCTTTGTTCATGTAGGAGGACTCTTGCCATAGGGAGAGAGGAGCAGTACTAAAATAGTAGTAAAAATAATAACGAGAATAAAAAAGCAACAAACAGAAGAAATACCTGCCACTCTGTCCTGAAGAACTCGCCAAGCTGAATTCTTCGCTTTTCTTATTCAATCCTGCAGTTCTTGGTACTACAGTACTGTGCTCATGAAGTTCAGTAATTACAGATTGAGACTAGGCTGTATTAGATTCCTTAAGTGCTCTTGCCCAAATTTCAGATCATTGGACCGCATATTTTGCTGTTGCCAAACTTCATAATTACTTAAAGTCATTGAGTGCACGTTTCCAGAACTGAGAGAGCCTCTGACTCCTACATAATAGCAGTGCTGTATGTCAGCCAGGTGACATTCTGTACCTCAGGTATGAATCCAGTTTTCTACCTTTTGTGAGGGAGAACCAGAGCACAGTGATGCGCTATTTCTTAAACCAGTTTTGTGCTTGCATGGTGTATACAGCATAGGCAAAGTCAAAGGTAGGAAATTTCAAATGTCCTGATATTAGAAGTCAAACATCGGAAGTGGTGAGCAGAGGAAAGGGTGCTGACGTCTTCCTTATGCTGCTAGAACTGTGTCTGCAACATGCTCTGCTGCATGAGATATGGCATATCTATGGAGCACTAAGAGACGGAAAACTTAAACAAACTATTTTAACAGGGAGTGAAATGAAAAATGAAGATTAAGAAACCTTGGGTGCTTTGAATATCAAAATTTTAAAATGATATGATTTGGGTACTTGCCTCACACACTGATTTTATCTGATAGATTATTTTTCCTGCATTCTTCAAAGAAGGAAATAGATTAACAACTGTCCTCATAAGCATGCTGTTTGCACGCAATTCACAAAGTATGCTATAAACACCTTTCTGATAAAAGGCACGGTGAGATAAAGTTTTTTTTTTTCCCAAGACATCAGAGCCTGGGACTGGATTTGTTCGCATACATTCCAGTCTAGTATTTTAGCCATATGCATTTTCCACAGCAGGAGGTTTCATCTCTTTGGTGCAGTGTCTCATCTTCTTTACTCATGGACAACTGGAAGACAAACAACGTTTACGGCTTCATCACCTTGAGTAAGTTCTTAATGTTATCCAAAGACTTTGTTTTTACTGGGAAATAAAAGGATGTGTACAAAGGCAGCACTGGTAAATCCTGTGCCGTCAGAGTCTCACGGGAAGTCGAATGACCCTTGCTTGAGAAACACAAACCACAAAATGTGGGTGTGATATTTATTGGTATGTGCTTTGCATTCTTCTGTGAGGACCAGTTGCATTTTGCATTGCTGCTGTAAATCCTGCCTACCTTTTCCAAGAAGATTTCAACACTAACTCTTCTGAAAATGATCCACTGGAGGGAAACATTGTGAGTGTTAGTATTTTAACTTCTGACTGAGTCCCAGAAAGCTCTCTCCTGATGTTAATGATTTCTGTTAAGAAGGAAGAAGGATGGGCTTTTAGAACCAGTAGGCATTCATTAGCATGTATTGTTAATGTCAGCAGACCCCTGCCTGGATGTCATAGTCATTTCTCTTTGTGGCTTCCCTTTAGTATATTTCTGTGATCTCTCATTTAAAATTGGCTATGTGGGGAGGCTTTTTCGTGAGTCGTATTAGGGTTTTTTTTACTTGGAAGTGGAAGGGCCCCAAATGAAGCAGGGAAAAGAGGACTAACTTTTGCAGAAAGTAAGCAGGTTATATTTACATGGGTGTGAGGTCACAAAAGTTGAGACTATGTCTTTTTAACTCTTTACCTGTATGAATAATTCGTAACACAGAACATGTAAAAGCAGCTTTAATTTGTTGTTCACAGTCAATTAACTATCTTAAATAGAGCTGATGGTTTCTGAGCTATTGAGACCACTCTGTTCTTCCATGAGAAAAATCAAAGATCAGAGTTCTTTTCAAGTGTTTTGTTCAATATTCGGTAGTTGGCCAAAATATCTTGTCATTAATATTTGGTGGGCTGAAGGGGAGGGAGATTTCTAGGTTCAGTACTTTGACAACTTAACTCACTGTTATTTCTGCAAAATTATATCTTAGTACTTAGTTTGATCCATTGTGTAGCTATATTCTCATTTAATTTCAGAATTAAACCCTGTGATGATAAACTTGATCATGTAAGGAAGGAGCATGATGCCCAACCTTTAATAAAAAAGGAAGATATTAAGAGGCAACAAGATGAAGATGCATGTAGACAGGCTTGTTTCCATTCCACATCAGTTGGTTGCATGTCTGGCCATAAGGTGGTTCAAAAAATTTATGGAATGGCTGTTTCTCACCAAAATCCACATTTCTACTCTTGGCCATACTGAACTAAATCAGTGTTACTTTAGCGGAAGGCCCTTCATCCATTTTGTGTTTAACCCAAGTCCTCCTATAATCCATGTTAGAGTCATGTCCAGATACAGAGCAGGATTTATCATTTTTGGTACATTTGCTCTTCTTCTGGTTGGTATGAAAACATACTAATTGGTGAAATATTGGACATGGTACTCCAGTTTATTCTAGCCTAAATCACCTTCAGCTACTGAATAAGTAACCAAAGTAATTTGTTGCTTCCAAAATTGACTTCAGAAGTGTGAAAGCAAGGGAGAGGTGAAAGAGAAGAGGGTTGCTCCTATGCCTGGTTATTGGTCAAAGCCACCTCGGTAAGCTGAGCAGAATCCAGGGCTTTTTTGTACCTTGCAGTGAAAGTTGTATAGACATTTTAAAAGCCATTGCTAAGTGATGTGTGTAGTTTATGATTCTGATAATTATAAACAGATCTGTGCTTTTACTTTTTTTTTTTTAATTGGCATCAAGTCTGTGTTAATGGTCTATGTGCAACAAATATGGGAATAATAACAAACTTCTCGGCTGAGCCAGAGCTCAGGTGCGTGTTTGTTGTTTCCGTAGTACTTGGTAGGATTAGCACTTCAGTACTTGTCAAGGTTTCTTTTCATGGTTGTCTATTACTTCACCGTCAAGAAAGACAAAATGTGTATGAATGAGAGATATTTTCTCAGAGAACTTTTTTAACAAAGGTGCTGGGTGTGTGAGAGTGCTTCTGCTGGTATTTGAGCTGCAGTAGGGCTTGCAGAACTGCATTATGACTATTTTCAGTACACTAAGCTGATGGGGGAGCAGTGCTGTGTACATGTGCCTCAGTTCTTTGCTAGATGAGCTGTAGAGACAAGTTTTACCTAGTTCTTCCTGCCTCCCTGTAATTTGTTCAGGTGGGATTTCGGTGTGTGAGTATTGGAGATAAAATATTGAGGATCATTGAGTCAGATTTGAGTCAATATAAATTTAAAATTACTTCTTCTTCTACCTAAGGAAAAAAAATAAAAACAGCCAGGATAAGTTAGTTACTTGATCTGTGTGGCTAAATTTGTATCGGTGGTGGTTTGTGAGTAAAAACAACTGTCGTAAGTGAAAAGCCATCGTGGCCATGGTGTGCATAGAGCATCCCACTGTTTTCTGAGCAGCAGAAGGGTGCAGAGGTAGCATTTCAAGTCATGATTGAAATAACATACATGTAGAAAATAGCAGAGCTTTACTCTTTTACCAATTTAATCTCTTGGAGGCTAGGCCTTGATCTCTGACTGAAAATCCATTAAAAAAGGAGAACTTAACCACAAACAAGGCTGCAGCATATCATACTTCCAATGCTACGAAGAGCTCACTTTGGTGTCTTTTGGAGAAAACCTTTCAGTCTCATTTAGGTTGGTTACTTCATTCACTGTAGTGGTATAATTGTGAGAGTGCTTATAGCGGCTTCTGTGTGAATTTATTCAGCAAAATCGTGCCGATTGCCAAGCAGAGGTCAGGATACTGGAGGCAGGGAATGGGAGTCCCTCCTGACAGGAGGAAAAGGGATTTCCTTTGAGCCAGACTAAAAGATAATAGCAAAAATAAAAAATGCAAAGCTACAGATGGTCTCTGATAGCTGCTTCTAGACTTGTGAAGCAGAGTTGAATGCCAGCAGTGGAAATACAAACAAACTCAAGATCTGCAGGGGAGGGAGCAGCCCCGCTGCAACGTGCTGTCCACAATCAGCTCCTCTGAAAGGAGGAGTGGGAGGTTCAAGGGTTATCATCCTATTTATGCTAATTGAGTTTGAGCTAAGCTCTTCCCAAGAAAAAAGCCTCTTATTGAATTAGTTATTCAGTTCCTCAGGGTGCAAGTGGAATGGCTGTAACACTGATTTAGAATCTGCTTGAGGAGCCCTTGAAGAGTACAAATAGAAGAGGATTTCTCTCAATTTAAGTATCCCTCACATGAAAAGCAACCAGGAGGCCTGAGAGATTTGTGTGCCTTTTTCTATTTAGTCTGTCTACGGAAGGGGCCAAGCATGTTCAGGTACACAGCACCCTGGCAGGTCCTCTGCTTATCCATGGAGCAGGGAATGAGGGTAAGAACAGTTTATTTTCATAATATTATTAAGCAAACATAATTTGTAGTCTTAGAAATATGCTGTAAAGGGGAGACGACACCAGAGCTACCTACACAGAAGATGAAGGATCTGTGTTGTGTATTTCCATGTTGCTATTATTTGAGGAAGCAAGTCAGAAAAAGTTATGTGCAAACATGTAGTATATGTTTACGTGTCTCCATTTATATGCATACAGGAAACATATGTCACTCTATACCACTGCAGTGTTCAGTATAGGAAAATACTGTTAATGGTTTTAAATCAACTTGGCGTGTCATTATTTGTACACTTGTCCTTGTACTACATTGCAGTATTCTTTTCCATGAAAGCAGTCTACTAGTCTCTGATGGCATTTAATATGAAAGAGCCAGTTACTTTGCAATTCAAAAATGCCTACTCTGTTTCCTCAACTCTCCTGATTTTATCATAGGTCTTGTAATATATGGTATGTTTTTTCTTTCAAAAGCACGGCAAATGCCAGAAATACCTTTAATTTCTTCTAAATTAACAGCTTCTAAATACTACCCTCGGTTTGCCTCTTTCTACACACCCACCCCCTAAAAGCAGCAAATAAAAATTCAAGCATTATTTCTATCATTTTGTTTTTACAGCTTGCAAGACTTGAGCCTCACTTTTATGATTTTTGAAGACTAATCTTTTTATCAGTCCCTAGAAATTGCATACTTGGAAACAGATATTCAGCTGGTTTTCTACACAAGGGGGGCTTGCATTTGTCATTCCTAAGTCCGTTGTGTCTGTTCTCTTGCTAATCCTTTTATCTTAAGGGGTCCAAATTATACAGATTGTACAGTTCACTTATCAATCATTACATAATCCTGGGGTAGGAGGTGGGATTACGTGCTGTTAAAAAGGAGGCACCAGGACTTCCAAAGTGTTGGTGTTTATGCAAAGAGCCCCTGGTGTGAGCTCTCCAGGATGGTTATAAGATCTCCTTAAGTAAGGTTTTAGTTTTCTAACTATGCGTTACTATATTAGAAAAACTTACTTCTGGATAAATATAAGTCTGCAATATATATGGTACTGTTTTTCACGATTAGAAGTCTCTAAACACTGTTTTTACAGAAGCTTCTGCCTTCTTTTCCCTGCCGGTGCCTAAAACAACCATTACAGAATAAAAATATTCAGGAAGTCCATGAAGTGGTTTTTTGGCCTGGTGTTACTTCAACATAGACAGCTCTGCAGTCATAAGTCTCAGCATATCTGAGACACCCAGTATATTACCAGAAGCTGTAGATGAATAGAAAATTTGGCTGTGCGTGTACAGTGGGTCCCTGAAGTCATGGCATTCTTCATTGAGTTGTATGCAGTGCAGAGCTGTTGTAGTACTAGAGCAGTGATAATACATTTTGAATGTTTGGATCCAAATGCATTAAGATGTCAGAAAGCAGAATGCCAATATTGGCTGCAGTTCAGTCTCTGGGCTTGAATTCAGGGTGTTGCCTAAGCCAAAAATTAAATAGGGTGCCTGGGGAACACTCACATTAAATGAAATTGAGTGCCCACTTTCTGCCAAAAAGTTTAAAGGATTAACTACCTTTCCTGTCCTTGCAGCACAATCTTGTGGTAGTGATGTCAGCTCAAACAGGAATGTGTGTTCTAATTGAAATCCATTGGGCAAATGGTCACTTCATGGAAGTAAATGCTGTCGTCAGCTTTCTTTCCTTCATTGCTTACTCAAAACCAGGCAGAGATGGCTTCCCCCGGTAAGTGATACTGTACCTCCAAATGGATGAAGTCATGCCTGCTGTGGCTGTGCCAGGCTATGATGTTATAGCCTGCTGTCAGCATACCATGCATTCATTACACAAGTTCATAGACAACTGTCTAGGATCAAGCTCATTTGGGAAAGTGTGAATTCCACAGGACTTTCTCTGGGTAGTGCTAGGATTCTTTAAAGTATGGCAAAGGATTCGTCTCAAGTATGGCAATGATGTAGAAGCTGTCTGTATCCCCTAGTTTACAATTCTGCCTTCTACATGTTGGAAACAAACTATACAGCTTAATATAAATATTTGCTTCTGTGAATTATTTGCATTTCTCTGTTACACTGAGCTGATTTAGTCAGGCCATTCATAAATTTCACATTGCCTTTTGCCTATGCAGGCACTGTTCACATTAATATTTATTAAATCATATTAAATAGACAGCTGAGTAGAGTACACCGTTGACCTTCCTGGAGGAAGGCTGCAGTATTTCAACTCTACTCTTAAGTAATCCTGTGGTCTAACCAAAATCGCTACTTAGCATTTTATACTTGGAAGACTGTCCAGCTCACCTTTGACTTACATGGAAGCTGTAGTTGATGTTCGGACTTACAGCCTGCTCCCTATGAAGTCAGTGGCAAAACTCTCCTTGTTTTCAACTGATGCAAGGTTGGTTTATGAAGACAATGTAACAGTAGTTTGAAGGTACTGTTTCTAGTGATACAAAAAGTGGAGAAGATTTGCCAAAATGTTATTGCTACGGGATCTGGAATTAGCAAGGATATGATTAGTGAAAAGGTAAGGTCACCTCTAGTCTTGTGATACACAGCAAAACTGTTCTAAGTCTAACTAGGGGTGTATCCGGGCAGTGTACTGTTACTACCGATTTGATTTAATGAATGGTGCTTGTTTTAAAAGCTGTAATTTGTGCTCAGCCCGTAGGAAGTAAGGAGGAACTGCAGGAACATAAATTCCCTAGAACGGAGGCACAGCCTTTCCAGGTGTGTGACTGAAGGATTTGGTAAGCCTTACCAGGAGCAAATAAAGACTATAAATCATTAGAGTTCTGCAGCTGCTGTGTCAGTTCCAGCACTCTGAATTTTACTGAACTGTTGGGTGCTGTATGTTTGGACTAAGTAGTTTTGAATTTAGGATAAAACTGAAAAGATCTAATCGGTAAAGGTAGATGTGATTGTTTAATTTCATTGGGGTGCATTTTTTCTTGGCTGGGTGGTGGTCTTCTTTTATACATCCAGCCGTTTGTTCTAGCATCTCTAGATTTTAGTACGTTATTTGGTGATGTGGTAAAGTAAGGATTTGGAAGAAATACTCAAGTTACGATGACATGCAAACAATCTGTTTCTAACTGATGGTTCCCAGATTCTAATTACCATCTGTTAACTCCATCACAGAGCAAATTTTCATAGCTAACCAAAACTGTTAACTCGTGGCTTGTTCTCTTCAGAGTGCAAGAGAGGTGATACAATTTCCTGGCCTTTTTCAGGAAGGAGGCTCTTGAGAGTGATGTCTAACATAACTGCTGAGTCCTCATAAGAACCTGTGTTCCCAGGCAAATAAATAAACATTATGTGGTAGCAGAAGATGACTGTTCAATTGCATTGGATCAGGTACTGCCAGTCTTCTTGTCAGCATACAAGATCCTAGCAAAGCACTTCATTGTCCAAAATGGTAAAGAGAAGGTAAAACAATGAACACCCAGCATGGCTGGATGGTACTTCCTTGCACTTAGTGGTTCTGTCCTCTCTGTACTGCCAAGTTTTTTTATCTCTTCTGAGTGTCAGAATAGTTAGCATTTCTCTGAAATTCTCAGTGCATGCAATTGCAGGAGCATAGAATCACAGAATCACAGAATCAGAGAATCACAGAATAACCAGGTTGGAAGAGACCCACCGGATCATCGAGTCCAACCACTTTTCCTTCTTAGTTATTAGTCTTTTATTGTTGATCCCATGTGACACAGACCTACCCAAGAAGAATTTCAGCTTGCTTTACAAATAGTTTTTAAAAAGTTTCTAGGTTTTTTTGGTTGCACAGAAAAGCTTGGGAAAAAAAGAAGTCAGACTGACCTCTGAGAGCTTAAAGAGCATGAGGAAAATAAAATAAGGAATGTATAGCTACATTTTTCTACTGCTACATGGCATTTCTTGGCTTTCTGGGACTGTAGTAATGGCATCTGAGCAAATGAAATTAGTTCTGTTGCTTTATGATTAGAGAGGTTTACTACCATCAAGCGCCAGGAATACCTGTTTGTGCACATTATTGTTGTAACGTGGATAATTTTATCTCTGTTGTTGGTAATCACTGTGCTAGAAACTGCACTTATACTACTTCTAGCTTGTTGTTTCTGTTTCTACATGATGGCCATAATTCTGCCTTTCAAAAACTCTTCCATTTTCAACTTTTCCACTTTTCCTTCTTAGTTATTAGTCTTTTATTGTTGATCTCTTGTGACACAGACCTACCCAAGGCACAGAAGCACTCACCGCCCTTTTTTTTTCAAATTACCAAATGAGCAAACAATTACATTCTTAATAGACAGAAGAGGAGGATTATGGGAATGGGATACAATCTTCTGCTCATTCTGCAGAAGGCATTTTCAGTTTTCTGTTAAAAACTAAAAATGTTATTTGTTTAACATTTACATTTTTGGAAGAAGAATTTCAAGAGCTAATGTTTTCTTGTTAATCCTTTATCTTAGAACTTAAACCTCATAGGAATTCGATTTTTAAAATAAGATATTTAGTGGAGTTGGAAAGCAAAATTATGAGCAAGCATACTTTAGATTAAAGATACCTAGCTGAGTGGAAAAGGTAAGGTCCCATAATGAAATCTCATGATATATTTCTGTTTGGCCTTGAGTAGCCGAGCAATTTCAAACCAATTTACAGAACCATCCTCTAACAAGAAGAATGCCTGACTATTTGTATAGTTCCTTACTTTCTGGGTTGTAATAGTGCTCCCTGCTAGTTTGTAGCAACATAATTTTAACTGTGTGCTTCAGAACTTAAAACTGTGTTTTTCCCAAGGCCTTAATGCCCTTTGACCTTTCTAATTATTTCCTTCACTGTAAAATATTTCTGCCTTGATATTGAGCATCGTTGTTGACCAAATAAGAAATATTATACTGAGTATATCGGAGATTGCTGTGATTTTTGAATGCAACATCAAAGTAAATCCAGGGAATAGCCTAGGCACCAAAGCATGATTTTTGATGATACTAGTAAAAATCAGAAAAACAGAACTCAGGAAATGGGAGCTCTGGACATCCACAGAACTAGCTACAAGCATAAAAAAAATTGCTTAACAGATTGCAGAATGTCATGTATTCATCTCAGTTGAGCTCAGCCTGGATTTAGGATTTAAATCCTCACACCCTGCATGAAGGAATCCCAATTACTTGTCCACCAGTGGGGCATAAAGGAAATAATGGTATCAGTAGGCCCTAGAGGTGATAGAAGAATGGAAAAATATGGAGCAAAGTGAGTAGAAAATGTGGGATAAACAGACTCATCCATCCAGGAACAGAATATATAGGAAGACCTTAGAGGTTCCAGGGCCCTCAGAGTTTAGAGACTGGAGAAGGCAGAAGAAAGGCAGTAGTGATCAAAGAAGGAGTGAGGATATCAGCAGGTTCCCTGACAGGTAACCCAAATCGGGCTAGCAGAAGTACCTTAATCTGTTTTGAGCTGGCCACCGTGTTCACTGTCCTTGTTTGTTGAGAAAAACTTCCAAGACTCTTTCTCAAGATGGGTGTGACCATACGTTTAAGCGTGCTGCTATGTGCCTTCACTGCCATTTTCTGGCAGTAATAAGAACCCGATTCTGATGATGTGTTCATGATTTTTCTGGGCCCATGTTGGTATAAATTCTAAATGATTAAAACTTGGCTCCACTTGCCCATTTCGTGCTGCGAAAACAAAATAATACCTAGACTGAAGGACACAAAATGGAGTGTTTGTTGAAGTCAATTTTTGATCATAATTCCTGGAAGAAGAACTTTTCCAAATCATGGCAATCATGAGGGAAAAACATTCTTGAGCACAGTCACAGTAAAATTCATCATGAATCATAACTAACCCATATCCAGGCACCATATCACTAGACACTTCAATGGAGGAAGGAACAGTACTGTTAGTATTCATGACTCATTAGATTCATGGGTTATGAAGTTTGAAGAGTCAGCTCCGACCACATTCTGACTGGCATTGTGACACAGACCACTGGATTTCCCTGAATTGGTTTCTGTTTGGATTAGAGCTTATCTTTTAGAAAAACATCCAGTTTTGATTTCACATATCCTGCAAGAGGACATTCTTCACAGCCTGTATTAAATTATTCCCTTTGTTAATTATATTCACAGCTTACAGCTTCCTGTTAGAAGGTGTGCATTATTTTGCTCTTGGTCTCCCTGAACAATCCTCAGTGCAGACAGAAGTACCTTCTGCTCCTTTGTCCTATGAAGAGTTGGCTTTGTCTGAAGATTGTTGACTGATTGCTTTTTATTCCTTTGCATAACCTTCCAGCTTGGAAGAAGTTCTGATTTATGGCTTTAATTGCAGCCTGTCTGTCTATTTAAAAAATATTCTCAGTGTCTTCCTTCAAGTCTCACCATTGTGTTGCCAACACACACCTGTGACTGGGAGTAGTAATGCTGGTGGTGTGTGCGTGGCCCTGCTTTCCATCTATACTACTTTCACATTGTTGTCACCTCATAGCACCCTAACTTCATGTATCCACTTCTTTGTTTAGCTTTGGTTGGAGACAGTGGCCAGGTTATTATTGCAGTGTTTGAACTAGGATAGTACATTGAGGTCCACAAATGGCCTGTGCCTAGAGCTTCTAAGCAGTAATCAGATTTTCTGATTAAATGGTCAAGGTCAAGTGTCATCACTGGAGTTCTTTGTGCAATTTTGGCATAGTTTGGGGTTGTACTTACCTCGCCATTTCCACTACAAAATTGAAATGTGTGTTGACATCTAAGACTTGTAACCTCACCCTTTGGGTTGGATGAGGACCATCAGTAGTGACATGCATCCCTTGCTGTAGAACAGGCAGGTTTAGACGTGAATATAGCAGTCACATGGACTCCAGCCTGTGTGACTTGCCCAGAATGATACTTCCATCAAACACAGGAATGAGTTTTTGTGTGCAATCCAAAGTGGTGATGGGATGCATATGGAGGTGTGAGTACGGATGAGCTCCACTTTGAAGACATACCCTTAATTATGCTGCAGGTTTCTGCAGTTCTTCTGTAATAGCTGTCTGTCACATCACCTCACAAAGCTATGATCCTTTCTTTATCCTTTTTGAGACCACCCTAATTGATAAAAAGAGGCATCAGCTAGGACTTGATGATCTGAGAGGTCTTTTCCAACCTGGTGATTCTATGATTTTATGATTCTAATGCACCAATAAGCGCAGTAGCTAGGTTGTTACTTATTCAGCTGCTGAGATTTTCACAATACCTTAATTGAAGGCATGTATTACCTTTGGGTAGATTCTGCTTAGCTGGCCAACTACATGGAGTTCTGTCCTGATGCATTTGTGGAAGTTACCAGCTGACGTCATTTAAAATACTCCGTTAGGCATGTCTGTATAGAGTCCAAAGTTGGAAGATGTCACCAAGCAAAATGTTGCCCACTAAGCAGAGTACCAGGGTGCTATGAAAACCATTTGGGCAGAACAATATGCTTTTTCCATACAGTGACGGAACAACCCAGAGGTCCTACCCAGGTCCCCCATAGATTGAATCATCCTTTTGCAAGCTGGGTATTTCACTTCCTAGTCAACAATGTGAATAATGATTGTTCTTGGTTTGGAGACATCTCAGGCTGTGGTGTGGATGTTTTAAATTCATACAATGGCAAACCTTTGAAATAGTTGGGGTAACTTCACTGTTGAGGTTGTGATGAAAATTAAATAGCACTGTACGCCTTTCCTATCAGAATCTGAGGTTCTCGAGCATTAGAAGTTATGTTAGTAATCAGATTGGCCTTCTTGCATATATTTAATTTTTCCTCTTGATGAGAGCTTGACAAATACCAAACTTGCAAAGGAGGATACCTGAGATTCAGCATTTAAATCTAAATGTAATGTCTAGATGCTTCAGCCCCATAAACCACTTTTTAAAGTGTCACGGTCTGAATCTAGGAGGTTAATCACCAAGGTTCCAGCATTTTTGTTTTAAGGGACTGGTCTGCTGTGTTTGTGGTTCAAAGAAACAATGACCTCTGCTTTCAGTACATCTGGAGCTGGTCCAGCTCTCTGCTGTTGTCCATGTGCAAGCTGCTGCTTGCTATTCCAGAAGAGAATCTGTTTCCCACATTCATCTCACTTGCAAACAGCAAAACAACTTGGGTTTTCTTCAAGTGGCTTTTTTACAGTGAGTGACTTTTTAATGGTACATTTGTATCCTTGTATTCACTGAATTGTTGAAAGTTCACGGTGATTTTGAAGTGGTGCTATGATTATGGGGTTAATTTTATTTGCCTTTTAGTACTAGACCTGCTAAGAGGATTTTTTTTTATCACCTGTGATGTAAGAAATGTTAAATGCTATCTGATGAAAATGCATTTGTTATTTATAGGTAAATCCAATTATTCAGTTAGTTAATGGATCTTTAAAACAGCTGTAAGAAATTGTCATTCATGAATTTGTCAGCAACTGACTGCCACGTTCCCCCATGAAAAACATCTATTCTGATTAACTGGTTGGTGGGCATTCAGCTTTGTGAAAATACCTGTTAACTTTATCTTATATGTCATAGCTAACAGACAAATCAGTGCTTATTAAGTCATCCTGTAATTGCATTAGTCTGTAAACTTCTCCTGGCCTGGTTTCTTCTCTTATTAAACTGAATGAAAAGAGTTGGAGACATACTTGGGTACTTGCGCTTGTAGATTAGATTTTTTTTTTTTTTGGAGGTCTGCTTTGCTGTCTTGTTCTTTCGATAAAGATGGTTGGTCTGTTGGTTTTTTTTGGTTTCTTTTTTTTCTGCCACAAAAATGTAATGCATTAAGCCCTGCATGTAAAAAAAAAGTTTGTTTGTCCTAAGTAAAGTCTATTTATAGCTGACAGATTTCACATGATGAGGGCTGCCAGCTTGAAGTCATCATAAAGAATACAAATTGAGTTCTGAGATTAGCTGTTTTATTTATTTTTCTAGTTATGATAACTAATTTAGGTCCCTGACTTATTTTGAATTTGTCAACTTTGATAAATTATATTCAGCTCATAGAGTCCACACAAATGTGCTGTCTGTCATTTAGTGAATTGCAAAGCACAGAAAAACAAAAATAAAATGCATTTTCATACTCCTAATAAAAGTTCTTTTTGAAAGAGCAAGTTCTTGTAAACCTGTCACTCAGAAAGGGAAACTACCGAAGCTAACATGTCAGCTGGGGGTGGAGAGTGGGGAGGAAGTGCTGCATTGTTTTTGTTGTGTGAAAATCATCTTGAGGTTTTTCCCAGCATCCTGAGTTCCTAAGCCCTCATCAAAACCAGAGAAGCCACCTGGAGGCAATAAACAGAGACAGCTGCTTAAGCATGTTTTGGGTGCCTGTGGCCAGAGGAAGGAGTTTTGAACGGGATGCCACAGGCTCATGTGGCTGCTTCAGCTGGCAGCTGCCACTGCCCCATCCCCTTCTTCTGGCCCAGCGGCTGCTTCTAAGAAAGTAAACAGCTAATGTTAGTCCCGAATCTGCTGTATGGCCAGAGAATCCTGTTCAGACCGAACCTAGGCAAGCACCAAACAAACAAGACAATTTGTACTCCAGACCTCAGACTTTCAGCCTAAAAGTGATTATAGTTCCAGTACTTTTACTGTAATTGTTAATAATGCAAAAGGAATCTTGGTGTTAACCCTTTCCTGCAAGCAAAACCCCTGTTTACTGAGTAGTCAGTCAATAATATGGTAATGAGAAATAAATGATATTTGGTCTAAAACTGTGATCCTAGGAAGGCAGATGGTGCCAGAAACTTCATGTATCCCTCCATGGTTACACTATTGCCCTTTTCCATTGCCAACCCTAAAAAGGATTGATGCAAGCATGAACATTTAGTGTTGCTCTGGTGGACAGAGAAAGGCTGTCATGAGAAATTTCTCATAAGCCCCACTCTGCATTTTCACTGACAACCATCCTTGCCCTCCCTATGGTTATCTGTACATAGGAGGTGGGAGAAAGCTGCAAAATGGACAGATTTTGTCTGAATGTTATGTAATAATGTAAGAACAGAGTCCTGTGGTTTCCCTTTTTGATGGCTATCTTTCACTTGATGGTGCTTCACAGGTCATCCACAGGATAGTAATCTGTCCCATCCTATCTGAGTCTAAAGCTGCTCTGCATTTTGCCCTTGACTGTGTTACAATTTAATGGTGAAGTTTTGGCCCAGTTTATTGCAGGAAAGCCTTCCTGATGTGGAAGGAGAGGAGGTGTTGGCACAGAGCTGTTCACTGGCAGCTCCCGGGTAAAATGGACTGAGGACATCTCAGAGACTTCCTAATAGTTTAGGTGCTGTCTCATACCTGAGGCATTAGTGCCTGGGTATCTAATTCACAAGTTTGGCTCCTTGCCATGAATCAGACATTTGACATGTTGCTCACACTTGTTATCTTTTCAAGCATTTCCCAGTTTCAGGTTGTCCCAGTTTAATGGCTGCCTTATTGGACAGAACTGGGACCTGAAGCTCCACACTCTTGAAAAAATGTACTGGGAGGATGGTCTCCTAAGAAAAGAAAACATTTTTTTAAATCCTGATTTAGACAATTTTATAAAATGGAGGTAAGGTCCTGGCATGTTGTGAAGCACCTGCATGCCTACACTGTGCTTTGAGGTCTTTGTATGGTGGGGCTAGAGGTAGGCAATGTATTGTTCTATCCTCATCCCTGTGACAGCAAAAGAAATACAGATGGGCTTTCGTCTTGCACCTACGCTTTATAGATTACATCGTTTAATGTATGAAATTGCAGTGCCATCCCATGTTTCTCCATCTGTCTCTGTGCAGACTACTACATTAATCATACATGAATAAAGGTTGGGAAGACATTCCAAGCTGGGCAGCATTTCCTAGGCCTACAATCTGCCATGAGATAGCATGTATTAGCATATGCACAGATGCATCATATGAAGCTCGGCATAAAGTCATCTTCTGGCCCCACCGTGAGTTACAACAGTGGGGGCTGTTCCCTCTCTGTTTCCATCTAGCTATGTAGAATGGCAAGGAAGACGAAGAGATGAGCTCCTTCTCCATGCAGGTACAATTGCTGTGACTCCCTTTGCTACTGGGAAGAGCTTTTCTCTCTCCCTAAAGACGGCTGCAGACAGTGAACACATTCTAATACAATAGTTGCAGTTGCTTTTGAAAACCCTCCATCTATCATTGTTAGAGCCTTAATTGGCTCAGGAGCTGTTTTGAGCCCAAGAAACCATTATGGGTTGATTTTATTGCTGCCATGGTTGAAATAGGAAGAGGGAATCAACACAGGTCTCGGTGCTGATGTTTGCCTAGCGTGAGACAGCACTTTTGCTTTCGTACTGATGCATTACCTCATATTGAAGCTGAACACATGAAAATGCAAAGCAGGACTGCTGGGCAGTTGATGATCTGTGTTTCAGCGTTACTTTCAGGGTGGGATACAAAACGAAACCTCAGCAGAAGTTGCCTTGGGCAGGGACAGGATGAGCGCTGAAACCACAGGGATCTCACTATTACAGGATGCCACATGGAAGGACATGCACTTAGCATGACTTCTTTTACCTTGATGGAGGAAGCCAGAGGAGGAGGGGAGAGAGCTGACACTGAAGAGAAAGCTTGAGGAAAAACAAAGGCCTATAGAAGGAAGAGAAAATGTTCAGGGGTGGAACTCAGAAAAAAAGAAACTGCGGACACGTGCTTACGTGGATAATCATCATTGCCAGTTCTGCAGCCTCCAAGAGGCAGCAGCTCCTGTTTCTCTCTGAGCAGTGATGGAGCAGAAACGGTCTCTGCCAGACCTCCCCTGTGGAGCCACTGCAATGCTCACAGCTACCCAAGAGAAAGTTCCTTTTAAGTGACAGTAATGGTGGGAGGTCTCATGTCATGGACTGTTTTCTCAGGGTCTTGCGCACAGTTGACAAATCTCCTGTCAGTGGTGAACGGTGGTGTAGGTTGAAGATGCCACTGTTCACAGCAGTGCACCCTGTGCTCATGCCCCAACAGATGTGGCCAGGTGCCTAGCTGGTGGCCTTCAGCAGCTTGGGAGCCACCACATTTCTTCTCATCTGTTACTTACAGCAATATAGACTACTTCGGCTGCATTTGCTAGATGTTGCAGATGGAGATATAAGGATTAGCAATATAGGGAGAGCTTAAGAATGAACATTGTGTGTTCACAGTGTATGTTAAGTGTGTTCACAACTGCTGCAATGTCTTTTTATCTTGTCAAAGAGATGTAGACAAGTCTTAGTGTGGACAAAAATCAACCCTGTTTAAAAAAAAAAACAAAAAGAAAGGAAAGAAAAAGAAGGAAAGGGAGATAAACAGTTGCCCCAGATAATTCTGAGGTTACTAAACTTTCAACAAACAGCACGTTATCTGTGTAGTAAGATTGGAGGTCTGTCAGTACATAACAGTTTGTAAGTTCTGTATCTAGGGACTAATTCATGTTGATTCTCCAGTGAAAAGAAACTGAAAAGTATTGAAGACAGTCCAGCAGGGCATCAGCAACAGTCCTATAAGTTCTCTGCATTCCACACGAGAGTACAGATTTACAGAGTGCTTTTTGCCATCAGTCCTTAAATGAGGAGAAATAAATCTGCAAGAGAACAATTTCAAAAATTAAAAATCATGTCATCAAGAAATAAAGTCATAGTGTCCTTACATAATGAAATTTAGGCTCTCCCACATGTTCTGTGAATTAATCACTTAGCACACAAATGTATCTGTAGCCTTCTCTTTAATAAGATTTTGATTTTATACATATTTTATTTAAATTATTTTTTTCCTTTAAAGTGCACGTGACACACATATTCTCAGACATGCTTCATGTATGTCTTCAAGTATGCTTCAAGTATGCTTCAAGTATGTGCAAACCTACATGCACATTGTTGATTTTCGGAGTGCCTAGCCTTTTCTTTTGATTATGTGAACTCTGAATGTCTGCCTTGTTCTAGGACAAGTTGTGCTGTTAGGAAATTTCTTGTCTTTATGTGATTTTTCTACCCCAATATGGAAAATCTCCTTCGTCATTCTCCTTCACCTCCCTCTTCAAGTGCAAAAGGCAGTTCAGATATTTCCAACCCAGCATTTTTTTTAAATAAGAAAATATTATTGCATCAGGAGGAGTGTGCTTATAGTGGATCACAGTGGTTGTTTCAGTGCATTTACTGTTGGCAAGCTCATTCCTGTTCAAGCTTTATAGTTGAATCTTGTATCTCAGAATGCAGCAGAATTTTAGGGAGATCCTGTAGGCCCGGAATTTGTCTTGTATCATGGTTTTACCTGCTTAGAGAAGAACTGATTAATTGCAGTGATGAATTAATTGAAAAATTAACTAAATTTTAACACTGAATGTATGTAATGTATGTAGGATGTTGTAGTGCAGCCATATCAATACCTTTTTGCACACTGCTATTAATTCAGTGAAGCTTAATTTTTTAGCAATGAGCATTACAAGAAATTTATAATGACTTGGAAGATAAGCCAGTGCCTCAGCGCAAGGTTATTGGTAAGACTACTGGAAAATTTTAAATAATTGCCTCTAAGTATTAGAAAGTCACTGCAACTAGGGAATACATGTTCATGCTTCTTTTGTAACTTAAGATACCTTAACATTTCCTGATGTGTCCTTACTCATTTGATAAGTAGCACAGTGCTCGTCTTTGTATGCCCAGAGTCTTACTGGATGGCATCAACATCTCTTGGCTACAGATGTATGCCTAAATTTTAAGCTCTGACCAGCAGACATCTTGCTTGTGTTTTCTTTTCCCACGCCTTTCTGATGTCATAGGAAAGCAAGATCGTGAATTTTTGAAATGTTGTATTGAAATTAACTTAAGCTGGGTTTTTAGACCAAGAATAGCTTTCCTGCACCTCCTAAGCTACATACAACTGTTTTTCAAGGAGAATGCAATTCTTTGAATCTTAGAGGCATGAAGTTTAGCCTCAGAAGTTGCTGCCTGCCACAGGAGAGATTAAATGTCAGTAGGTGGTCAGTGTCATCTTGCTGCTGTGCAGGGTTCCCTCTGAATCCCCAACTCTACTTGTGCGGGATATGGTAAGGGGCAAGGGAGTAAGAGTTATGAGTGAGACTCAGGGAAAAGGAGTCTGGGCGGTCTTTTTCTTGTCATAGAGTAATTCTATTACTGCTGGTTTTCTTCAATATACAGAGATACTCTATTAAGAAAAACAGCTGCCCTATTAGTAAAATGAATCGATTGTAACAGAAAAAAAATCCGATGTGTTTTGATATTTGCCAATCATAAGTATAGAAGAAACAACAGCTGAGTAATTACAGCAAAAAAAACCCCATTTTTTTAAGCTTGGATTTTTTTTTACACTTTGTAGTGTAGATTCTTGGTTTGTAACAGGCTAGTCATATCCAGTTTATGAATAAGTTGAACTGTGCTTCTTTCTGGTCTCATTTCGGTAGGTGGCAGATAGCAGTGGGTGCTGTTATTGCAAACAAGTGTTCTTTTCTTTCCACACTGCTGGGATTTCTCCTTTCTCATTTTCTCTGTATATGTTTAGTACTGTGTCTGTTCAAGGCTGCAGCAACCCTGCATCTGCAACAACCCCATACATTCTCAGATTATGCTTAGAGGAATTTCCTTGAGGTATATTTTATTTAACGTAGTCAACAGAGGGTACTGAGGCACTCTCCTGATAATACCTGACTGCAGATAGTTGGAAGGATTTTTAGTCTGACTTCATATCCCTCGAAATCCATTAGGCTTTCTGTGACATGGGAAAAGGTTTGGCTTCACTGAAGAAATCCTGACTTCCATAACCATGAACCGTCCTCTTTCTGTTTTGCCTGCACAGGGTATGTAACTCTTCAAGATGACACCAGAGTTAAAACATTCAGATTTAGGCTGAATGAATAGAAATTAGCAGTCACAACTTCAGCTTGCAAGATCGGGAGTTACATAAACATTTTGTTCTGCTGTAAACCAAACATTTTTCTGTTATCCTTTTCAAAATTCCCAAGGATCTTTGTTTCTAACCACCTTATCTAAACAAATCAGAACAAACACCATGCATGCCTTCCTTGCTGCCACAATAAATGTCTGGTTTTAACTTCAGTGTTTGTGAGGTGGGGTTTTTTTGTCTTGTCTTTTGTGTTTGCTTGAGAAACAGTCTCAGCATGAAGGATGACAGGTCATCTCAAGTGCTAACAATATTTTAAATCAGTCCAGAGGAAGCTTCTTCAAATCACCTTGCATTTATGGAAAGGCAAGAGCCTGCACAGGACCATTCCCGTCAGGCCACTGATAGGAGACTGCTCACCCCTTTGGTGTCCCAGCAGACGTAACACACAGGAGCACAAAGCATCTGAAGGTGGCTTGCAGCAGGGCAAAGTGGCCTCCTACTCTTGTTGCAAGTGTGGGTCAAGCTGACGTGAGTTACCTCACCTTCTTCTTCTATGGAGAAGCTCATCTGCTTGCATACCTCTTTGGTGAGGATGCTAAAAGAGTTTTAGACTTTTAAACCCTAGAATAGCAGAGGTGAAAAGTTTACTGTGAAGTGACTGTAGTACTCAACCACTGGAATCACACCAAGTGGCAGTGGTCACATCTGCTATCACAGGCTATGGAGTGGGGTTTTCACCTCAGCACCCACAGCAAAAGGGTGTAAATAAGACAGTTCTTCTGAAAGGTACTGAAAAAGTGGAGAAAAAACAAGAAGGGACAGGAACTCTTTCTCCTTGTATATGTCTTGCAAAAAAACATAAGTAGTTTGTTATTTCTGATTCCTTGTTTGTCTGCCACAGTAGATAAGGAGATCACAGCCAAATATTAACTGGAAGTATATGAGAAAAACAAGTGGGATACTGCATGACATTTCTCAGTTATTTTTCCATCCATCTGCTTTTTGTGAAGTCTTCCACTGTCAACTGATTGGCATTTATGGCTCCAGCCCTTGTAATTTTAACAAGGTATTTTGTTTGCCGTGCTGCAAGTAGTAACCGTGCCATGTGCCGCTTTCTCTCTGGATGGAGGTGCCCCTGAGTCCTAGTTTTCAGATCAGTCAAGCATAAACACATCTTTTAGGAAGCTTTGTCCTTTCAGCACAGGAAATAAGAAGGATGAAGGCCATTTTTAGCCTCAGAAATTAATTTCAATCAAAGTAGCATCAAGAGAAGGCCTCCAGGTATTCTTTGAGTTGACTTGAATGTGAACTCTTGATTTTCACCAGGATTAGAGGTTTCTGAAGTGTGAGTCCTGCTTATTTTACCCAGACCAGCTGCCAGCATGAGTACATATTCTTGCAAGTACAACCGAGGTATTTTCTTTCTGAAGAAGCTGTAGTCTATGCAGTCCCAACAGGAAGCATTGGCAGAGCCTGGTACAGGTCTCTTTACCTGTGAAAGTGGGCAGCAGCAAGCAACCCTGCTGCACCTCGGCACTCTGAATTGCTTAGAAAATGCAAAGCACTGGTGAAATGTAAGAGCCTTCTGCTCCCTCATCAAGGTTTAATGTGACAATTTCCTCTGGAAAATTTATTTCAACAGCCATCCTTGGATAGTTCATGCTGAGCGGTTATTCTCCTGCTGCCACAGCAGCAGACCAGACGTTGTCTGAAAAGCAGGTCTTGGGTTCGGGGAGGGTCTGCTTTAGAAGGGAGAAGTTGGAGGTGTGAGCAATGTGTCCATGCCGTCTGTCCTCAGAAACTGGTTTTATTTCTGTCTCATTCTGGTTGTATTTATAAGAACAGCAGGTCTGGTTACAGCACCAGGGGAAATGAAACTGACAGAGCCAATTTGTACTCATAAAATAAATAGAAGTGGCCTTTGGGTTTAAAGTGTGTGATTTCTGTGAAAGGAGGAAGAACAATTAAGGTTGCTCACCAGATTAAATTTTCTGTAATTGCTGGTTATCAAATAGCCACTTCAATATGAGGGAATATCCAAGAAAACATTTTTATTTAAGTATTTGTTGCAAGAAGGTTGTCAGGTTGACTTCCCCACTTCCTGTGAGCACTCTCTGCCAAAAAAACCAAAAATTGGCTTATGAGCATCAAGAGTGGATGGGCACCTGTACAGAAAGAAGACTGTCCCCCCTCTCCTAACCTGTGCCCCCTGCGTGACTTTGTGCCGTGTAGTGTCACACAGAGAAGTCAGCAATGTTTTACCTCGAAAGAAAGCTGAAGAATGGAGCAATTCACCGAAATGCCAAAAAACATTAAACCAGCCAGTGACAGATCTGGCAATAAAAGCTTTGCCAGATTTCCTGTATCTTTTTTTGCTTTACTCTGGGTCTGTTTTACATGATATCTTCCCATCTCACCACCTATGTTTATTTTTTTGCTGGCTTGATATGGTAGATTGGTAGAGGAGGTATTAGAAATGAGGCGATCCCTTAAACATTTAGTAAATTTTAGCAGTGGCATGCGAAAGCACGTGTTTTGCTTCCAGCAGCCAGCCTTGTGGGGCAGTCTTCATTTTGCAGTCCCAGACAGAGAGATTTATGGAGGTAATATAGTTTGAAGATAAGCAGCTGAAGTAGTGACTCTGGTCCCATAAGACCTTCCTTCCTGAGAAAGCAATTTTGCAGTAATACAGAGGAGAGAGATAACACGTTTTCTAATGAGATATGCGCTGAGTAAAGACTGTTGCTACAGGCAGAGATAAGAGAATGCTTCTAGTATACTTTTTCTTCTTATTGCACATATTGAATTTAGTCATGATATAACAGTGCTGGTCTGATAGGCTTAGAAAGTCAGGCAGGGTGGGTTTTCTACTCCAAGCGCATGTTTCAGGAATAGAATTAGCCCTTTGCAACAGGTTGTAATCATGACAATGATGCAGTTCAAGCGGTGTGGTTATCTCCAGCATGGGAAGGTCTTTTGGGCTGATGAAGAAACACTTGTGTCCTGAGGTAGCTGAAAGGGCTTGAGTTTACGTGATGCTGCAGTTTTGTTACAGCTTAATCAGGAGGTACAGCACTTCAAATCTCTTGTTTCTGCCACATTTGAAAAGATTCATGGTCCTTGTTTTGTTTAACCATAACCACAAGTTGCTAAAATCTGAGACGGCTTCTTCCAGAAATGCTTGTAGTATGGTCTGTGCCCCACATTAAGTGCTTCATCACGTATCTTGAAGGTTAAGAAAGGATGGCTGCTTTGAATTAAATAAATTTACCAAAGTCTTGAAGCCTTGGCAGAGAGTATGTTGCCACCTACATCTTTTTTCTTTGACTAGTTGAGCTCTTGCTTGCACATCTCTAGTGGCCTCCTGGCATGGATAGAAGCAGACTTGTGACCAGTTATGGGTCCTCCCCATTGATAAGTTAATTCAGAACTAAAACTGCATATGACCTGCCATTTTGAGGAACAAATTTAGCTGCAGACTTGAGGATCCTCAGATCTGCAGTCAAAAGTAGGATTTGCCTGCCTCACGCTAGCTTTTGATATACACAGATTCAGCCACAAAATCTAATCCTTGGCTTTAATGTGCATTTGTGCTGCAAATTTGGAAGATCAGACACCTGAAACAGGTAAATCACTTTGAAGTGCTCCTTTTTCCTGAAGTAGTGAGGCCAGGATCATTCTGTCTTTTATAATCTTGCCCTTGATATCTCCAAGAGACAATACTTGCTGATTATTCAGTGGATCTGTTATATTCATAGACTCTCCACCGCATTTCAATCTTCATCCTCTTACTGCCTTTCAGTATGATGTAATAGAGAGGACCCAGGGCCTAGGGACTTGCTGCTTACAGTGATGCAGGAGTGGTGGTTTAAAATGGAGACAAGTCAAGAAATTTTGCACCTCAGGAAGCTGAGAGGAATAGTTTTAAAGTGTTCTTGGACCACTTTGAGATAGATTTCTGGCATTTTTATTTGTTTCTTGGTTATTTAGCCATATCGAGTTTCTGTTCAAGTTTTTCATTTCAATCAAGAGTACTGGAATTTATTTTTCTAGCTTGATGTTTATTGGGAAGGACTAAGGATTTAATGGAAAAACAAAACACCTCAACTTATCTAAAGTTGACAGTAATGATAGTTCTGAATTTCTGAGGAAGAAAAATGGTTTTTGTTTATTTGAGGCCAGCTCTAGCAGAAAAGGATTGATCAAGGTCTATCTACTGCCTTTGATACTAGGCTACACTGTTAGGCTGTACACAAGATCTTCATTACGAATAGCCCAGTATATTCTTGAAACATACCAGTATGTTAAGGAAATGTTATTATTTGTGTTTTCCAGAACTAATTGGCTTGAGAAGAATGTGATCTTTAAAAAAAAGTTGTTTTCTATTGCAACTCTTTCAGATGTCAATGGAAACTGAGCATTTACATGTCAAGTGAGCAATTCCTGTGAATCTGTAGCAAACAAGTGTCACACACATCCTAGTGCTCCAGTTACTGCTTTGTCCTCTGGTGGCCTCCAGGGTATGTGGGGCTTTAGGAGGTTAGTGGCAGGGAGAATACGTAAGATGAATACCTTGTGACCTTCTGCACCTTTGGTCACCACAGGTGAAGCAGGGTTACTTGAATTTCATTTTTAATCAATAAAGAGCTGTAGGAATTGCATTTTAAATTCACACAGTTTAATTTCTCTGCAAGGCAATTATCCTTCATGATAGGAATAGCGTAGAATTTTTGGATGATCCAGGAAGAGAATCATAGAATAACCAGGTTGGAAGAGACCCACTGGATCATCGAGTCCAACCATTCGTATCAAACACTAAGTCATGCCCCTTAGCACCTCGTCCACCTGTGCCTTAAACACCTCCAGGGAAGGTGAATCAAAAAATAGCTAATATGGGAAAAGTTATAACTGTGTATTATATCTGTCCCTTGTGCAGACAGTATGAGAAGTGATATATGAAAGCGCATAATATTTCCTGTTGCTTTAGGCACACCAAAGTAATTCTCCATTTTATTTTAGGACAGGAATGTTGGATGTCTTCATTTTCTCCTGTGAGAACCTCATTTCCGTTCTGGTTTCATAGGTTCTTTTAGTGGGTGGCACAGAGCTCCTAACCACTTGAATCCACTTTGAAACTATAGAGGCTTGACTTACCTCATTTAAGGTGGCTCAGGCAGGTAGTAGAGCGTTGGATGAAGTGAGCTACTACTGCCTTTGAGGGTTCTCACATCAAAAATACCACTGCTCTTTTTCATCGTCACTGGTGGCAGATGGATGTGCCTTCTCTTTCTGATTCTCTAGAAGTAGTGTGAAGGCAAATTAGTGTCTAACATAATTCTTCAGGTGAGTAAAATATGCTATTCCAACACTTATGCTGTGCCATCTATAGCAACATGTATAAGGTGAAACTAAATTCAAGCCATTTTAACACAAAGTCCCGAAGGCCTTCACAGGGATGCCTGGTCAGCATAGCTCATGTTTTTAGCTTTAACTATCAAGCCCCCAGGAAATTTCATAAGCCCACAGGCAGCAGTAAGCAGAAGGTAACCACTAAGTCTCTGCTGTGTAGAGAATATAGTCAATCCTTTTTTTTTTTTTTTTTTACCTGTGGGTAAAAATGACTGCAAATTACTCCATGGAACGTGTGCCTTTCATAGCGGCCTTTTGTGTAATTGCTCCTTTCTAGGAGAAAGACAGCCACATGCTGTGCTGCTGGGTTGTGTACCCCACCCTCCCCAAAACCTAGAACAGTAAATCCTTGCTTATACCATCAGAAAACAGGGCTTTAGGTCTGTTGCTAACATGATGCTTTTGAAGGGATCTCTAAGGAGGTGGCTCCCTTACATGTTAAGTAAAGTCATGCCCTTTTTGAGTAGTGTGGACTGTTTCCTTTTAAAACAGCCCTCTTTGTGTGAATGAGCTAGAGTGTGGGCTGCCTCTTTTTTTTTTTAAAAAAAAAAAAATACAGCCCTCCCTCAGTCTGTGACATCACGGCCCTGTAACTAGCTGGGGAAGGAATTTCACTTAACAAGTCAAAAAAAGTGAAGGTTCTTCTGAAAAACACCTTTTTGGGGGTTTGCTTCAGAATTTACGGGAACAGAGAGAGAAAAGGGGTAAGCTAAGATTTCTGACCTGTGACTTGTATTTTCTTTGACCCTTTATCATTCAATAGCAGGAGTAGTATTTAAAATACCGTTTTTCTCTGTGATATCTGTAGCATTCATTGCTCTCTGGCTGGTCTGTTGTAAACAGTAGGCAGAGCTTTCTGAAATTTACAACTCCCTACTTGCATGTAATAAGTTAGAATATTGATTGTAGGGAGAAAAAAAACTTTTCTGTATCCTGTACATGTTATGACTTGGAAAACCATGCACATGTTCATTTGGCTGAATTCTTTAATTGTTCTGGGGGGTATGATCAAATATGTTATCCTTCTTGATACTGTAAAGCAAACTTCAGTCGATAAAAAGGTGTTAAGGGTGTCTGTTCAGCTTCAGCTTTTAGCTGTCTAGCACCGAAGGAAATTAAACATAGTAATGTGAGCAGCATTCCTGGTTTCTATGGCATTTGATGCATGCTGTGACACTTAGTTGATGCCCATGTGCATGCACCAGAATAGTACATCCATAAGCTTCTGAGAACTAAAGAAGGATATTTTACGGTAAAGTATCTGAAAGCCAATATGACATGATCTTACCTTTTCGCCTTTGTTTTTTATGTACACAGACCCCATAGGCTGAAGTCTCGTGCAGTCACTTCAAATACTGAAAACTGAGTTGCTTCTCATGTGATGGGCTAGTAACCAATACTGTTTTGAGAAGATCTATTTAAACCATTTTGTCTGCCACCCCCTTCCCCTAAAGCGACGTGACTCAGAATGTGTCAAACTTCTGTTTATACCAAAATGTGAGGTGATGCTTTAAGTTTAATGGTGAGTGTTTTTACAACTGCTTAAAATACCTCTAAGCAAGCATTTCCTATCATATAGCAAGTTATCTGAGAAATACAGATGACAGAAACCCTTAGTGTAACAACTTACTTGGTGTTAGTGGTCGTGCCGACATGAAATAAAATAACCAGTGTTTATTTAGTTTTTCTGTAATTAGGAAAAAAAGAACCTACAACTGAGGGGTCAGAGCAATTAAACTTTCCAAGCAGAGCAGTTTGAGCTGGAATAGCCTGTTCAGTTAACACCATTTTCCCCCACCATTATCTTAATTCTCCGCTTGCTGAAAGAGCAAGTGATGAATGTCTTAATCAAATAATATCCTAATGTAGTCCAGATGGGCTGTAGGTCATTTAATCAGTGGCTTTTCAGCAGGAAAAGAACGAATAATGAGTCTTCGGTTAGAAGAGGGGAGGGGAGCAGGGGCAGAAGGATGGGAAGTAGTAGGTGCTGAAAGGGAATGTCTTATTCCATGGAATTTCTCAACTGCCTTTTTCCCAAATAAGGAATTAGAAAAAAAATCCTATTCAAGTTTCACAATCGATGAAATCTTCTGCAGGAAATAGTGAGATGACCATAGTACTTAGTTTGTGTTACAAGCAAAGCTTAAGTGAAGTTGCTAACTGCTCACAATATGTAACTCACGTGGTAGGTCATATTTATAGCCTGAGGACAGCAATGGCATGTGGAGAATTTAGCAACATCCTCCTTTTTAGAGACGGCACACATTTGGCCTCTTACTAGCAAAACTGTTCTGTACACCCTGTAGTCTGACTTCTTTTACTGTTAAATACTACTTACTTGCTGGTAATTTGTTCAAATGGTGCATCAGAGTTCTCTGATCATCTTGGCTACACTGACCTCATCATTTAACAATACTGCTTTTCATTTTGTGGGTGTATATCTTTAAACAGGTATTTTTCTACATGCATCATCCAAAAAGTTAAATTACATACATGCTTTCAGAGGAAGAGACCTGCAAATTGCAGTCCACTAGAGCTGCAAGGTTTGGGCTGTCATGTAAAACCTCTAGCTTGTAGCCCATAACCATGGTATGTTTCTGGAAAAGGGGACTGGAGTGAAAGCCTTGCTGTGTAGTGGTTTCCCGGTGGGCTCTAAGCGTGGTGACACATTGGAGAGTATGAGTCAGACGGGGTGGTGTGCCAGGCTCTTTTTGGAAGTAGCTTCTCTCCCCACTTGTGCGTGTAACACAGCTATTGGCAGAGACTTCAGTTGTGTCCTTTGATCACCATCATATTCTCTCCCTCTACACTTGTGTAATTTGAGTGATTTTTGAGCTAGGACTAGGCTAGATTTCCTCTTTTTTTTTAATGTCCTCTCAGTTTTCCTTTGATTACATTCCAGTGATCTGCTTTTGCCTGAATCTGGAAGTAACAGCCTAAAATGAAGTTTGGGTAAAGCTAAATATAAATTGGAACCTTTTTAAGCCACAGGAACACTGTCTTTATAGGGAATTCTAGGATTCTCTAGCTTTAAAATAGCCTAATTTCCTCAAAAAAACAGGGAAGAAGGCAATCCATGGAATGCTGCTCAAGCACCAGCTTGCTCATTCAGCTCTGGTACTCCAATCCTCCCAATGCTCACTGCCTACAGTGAAATGTTGTCCTACTCTTTCTGCTGCAGGTAGAGCAGGCTGACATTGGTTGAGACGCACTGCAACATGCAGTTACCTAGGTGTACCTTGGTTTAAGGAGATTTTGCAGTGATGGATCTTAACCTAATGGATGAGAGCAGCTGTAAAAAGTTCTACTGGTGGAGATAAAGCATCAATAGTAATTCTTAACCTTCTTCAGCTCTCAAAGAGAAATAGGTGTTTAGCCTTTTTTCACATTTCTGAACATCACTCATTCCTTTAGCACTCTGCACCATCACGTCTAACTGTCAAACTCCAGTAGATCTGCAACAACTGTTCCTGTTAGAAGTGCAGCAAATATTCATTAGTCTTCAGGAAATAGTTAAAAGCGGTATGATATCCAGCAGTTGGTATTTGTGAAGCAGAGAAGTGAAAGAAAGTGGAAAATAATCTGTCTTAGTCTTTGTTTGCAAAGGTTTGTAGGTGCTTGCTTTGATTAAAGCGTTCGGTTTCTACTATGTTGCCCTCGAAAGTAAGTAGTGAAAGAACTCCAGCGTAACAGGGATCATGTATCTTTGTTCAGAAAATGCAGTTTCGGCCATCTGTGAAAGATTTATAGAACTCTCAGCCAGTGAAAGAATCTGTATCATCGGAAGACTTTAATTTAATACTAATGCATCTCATAAAGCCTACTTCTGTGCACGTGGCATGTTTATATCTGTTCCTCCACTGTGTTAAAAAGGTGTTCCTAGCAGCTGTAAGATCTGCTCAATGAATAAGTGAACTGCATGGCCTTTTGTCTACGTTTACTGTCTTCCTCCTGCTCCTGCCTAACCCAAATTCCTTCCTCAGGAGGTCCTTTTATTATGCCCCAAAATGATTAATATGCCAGTATTTTTCCCTAGATCTTGCATTTACAGGGCTCAATTGTAGCTCAGTTCTTTAGATGGAATAGGAACCTCCTGCCCCTGATGAAAAGACTAAGGAATTCTGGAAATTCCCCTCTCTCATTGTTTTTTTTCATGCAAGTGACCGTAAAGGTCACCTTTTCCTTTCGCTGACATTATCTAGATGGGTTAGAGAGTATTAAAAGCAAGGCTTAGTTTAGCGTCCTTTCTCCTCCCTGCTGGGATTAGATCATGCATTACCAGTGCAATTGTTCCATCTTCAACATGTGTTGGGCAGATTTCAATTGCAGCATTTTGTGAGACTGTGATGTTTCATGCATGCATTCAGAAGTCGTGTTCTGCTCAACTCACTATCTGTATTTTGCACTCTGTTAAGCTGAATATTTTTCCGTCCTTATTCGATTGAGATTTCTCCACTTTCACTTAACAGTAAACCAGAGGCTGAACATTAGAGTGCTATGAACAACTGAGCTATGAGCTCTGAGCTTGGGTCTACCTGAGGGCAACCTGTCCAAGGAGAGTGCAAATGCAGTGGTTCATGATGCAGGGGTTCATCTGTGGCATTCAGCACTGAAGAAGAAATTGTCCTTCTGTGTATTAAGGATTGTGTCGTACCTTGTATTCCCTGCAAATTAGTGGACAATTTTCTAATCGTGTCGTGCTACTTACATGTTAGTTGTATGCAGTGTGCTTCATTTCCTCCAGCAAACCATAGCACTTCCTTAGGTAACACTGGAGACTGCTTCAGAAGATCGAATTTACATATGCTGTTGGAAGCATTTATTCTTGTTCCAGCAAAGACAGATTTAGAGGCATGCCACAAAAAAGTAAACCTTAGGAAAAATGTTTAACAAAGTTAAAAAGAAGTAACCATCTATAGTGGTATGGTTGATTAATAAGCTAATAACTTTGTATTGACCTTGAGCCTAGTGCTGCGTCTCTGCAGCATTGTTTTATTTCTCATACCATCACACAGAGCGTACTGTCCTGGTCATTCTGTCCTGAGTAACTGAGTGAAGCAATAGAAGAAATAATACTTAACTGTGCGTTTTTCTGTTGAGATAGAAATCAATTTGGAAGTGAAAGGAGCATCAAGAGTAGTATTCGAACTCGTAAGAGTGGTGGGAGAATTGAAAAACACATTTTTCTGGGTGAAATGCCTTCTTATGCATGCATTCACTGCTCTAATATACTCAAACTTTTAGGCTGACCTACATTACAAGAAGTCAAATTGCAGAGAACAAGAAAATGGTCAAATACGGGTTATTGTACCTGCAATCATATTGTCACCAATTTACTGATCTCCTGGGTACTATTTGTTCCTAGTTCTCCCCACGTGTGTGAAACACCATTCTGGAGCTCTTCAGGGCATCCTATTGTCTGGAGGCAGATTGAAAATGAGTGAGGTGGAGTGTGGCAGTGCCAAACAGTGCTGAAGTTTCTGAATGAAAGTTTAATCATGTACTTCCTGTAATTTCAGATTTGCATCTTGATTACTGTAGAACTGAGCAGAGCTTTCACAGCAAAGCTAACCAGCCCTACATACTCTGGTATCCAAGTCTACACCACTTGATCATAAACACTTTCCCTAATGCCAGCTGTGTAACCATCATACTCTAATAGCCCCTCTGATGTTTTTCTTTATCAGAGTTGATATTTCTTTTTATTCAGAAGGTAGTAGCCTTCTGTCCCAAAATATTAATTTCTATAAAAATCACTTTGTCCGTAAAGGTGCTTCATGCAGTTACAGTTCTTTTCAGAAATGAAAGTACTTAATAAAAAGCAGTTGGCCTTTAGGTTATTGGTTTGGGGTTTTTTTTACAGTAGCTGCACAAGCTATTTAATTACACAGTTTAATTTAAAGAAGGAAGATACCTATTTTTCTTGTCTCTGACAAAAAGCTTTGTTGTTTGTCTTTGAAGGCACAGAAAATACTGGAGCTACAGAGACATGTTTGAAAAAATACAGTGTAATTCATTGCATGCTCATCATTAAAGTATCCTACCATACAGTGTATGCTTACCATTGAAGTTGTGGATAATTTTTGAGCCATTTTTCTCCATCCTTAATTTATTACAGCAGCAAAAGAATATTGGACTTGATTTGAAAAAGAGCTTTGTAGTGTGTCACATCAGGAAGCTGCAGCCTGTGGCTCAGCTGGAATGAAAAAGAATATCACAAACCCTTTCACATGCTTTCTGAGCAAATAGAATTACAACTTCTTGTCTAAAACAGACCAGGAAAAAGGAAGAGCTCTCAGGAAATTTCACACAGCAAGCTCTCCTAGGGGCCACTTCTTGGGGCACTGTATCCATGCATCCCTTGTTACTATCTGTACTCCAAAAGAGGCCTCCACTGCTGCTTAAGAGCGTGGTAGGTAGTATGAAGTTAGATTGATTTTTAGACTGTAGTCTTGTGATTCGTGAAGTGGTTAGAAGGAGATAAATCAGCTTTTCATAAAGAAAATTTGCCTACTGTACTGTCTGGCTAACTCAGTTAAGTCACAGAAGAGCACAGGGAGCTGATCACAGAGAATATACTTGTCACACTCATTTCTGATAACTGAAACATATTGGCAGTGGTTTCCATCTGTGTATTGAAGACACTGCACTGCACTGTGAGAGGAACAGGCCAGGTTTTGCTTTTTATGTGCAAGTAGGATTATGAATGGAACTATTCAGGGGAGTGTCAGCATGTGCCTGACATGTCTTAAATTCAAGAAAATCTGGCAGCAGGATTTGGGGATGATTTTTTTTTTATAAAACTTGAATTTTATCCTATTACTTAAAGAGAAAATTTGTAATCTTTTGGGGCAACACTTTCCATAGTACTTTTAAAACCCTTAGGAATCAATATAAAAATATCATCTGGGAGAATAGGACTTCTTCAACCAGGAAAGCATGAAGACAACACTTTGGGTTTGGGTTTTTTTCTTTTTTTATGAAAAGTCATGGTTCTTATAGGTAGTGTGGGTAAAAGTCCCCTACCTTTCCTTGAGCTGCCATCATCAGCTGCATCCCTTTTCTTCTCCAGTTTCAGGATCTTTTTGAACAGTTCTTCTCTGCTGCTGCTTTCTCTTAGCTCACCAGAACAGGAAATTTACAAAACACAAAAGTGTTTATCTCATTTCTTCAGATTGCTTTCTGCAAATCCTCCCAGCTGGAGCAGCCTTGTCCCTCCTGTCATGAGGGGGATCACCACATTTTTGGAGGTGGATGGGGTGGCAGCTGCTGTGGGAGGAATGGGGCACACCAGTTGGCATGAGACAGGAGTCATCACAGTGGTTTGGACTTTTATTCCCACTTGGGGTGAAGTGGGATAATGGCACCTTTCTGAGCACCTGTTGTGTAGTAGTGAACATGAAGCATGAGGAATGGGTGCTAGCACGTTTTACAACTTTCATTTTGCTTTTCTTGCTCTTCAAGAACTGCAACACTTCCGTGTCATACCATTCTTCTACAGAAGATGACTTCTCTAAAGAATTACTTGCTATTACTAGCAAGAATGGAAGAATATCTCTTGGCTAGGGGTTTTCTCGCTGGACAAACTAGCCATCTGGAAGCACAGAGGTACAGATGACTTCTATATCTTTGCAAGGCTTCTGACTATCTCCATCTGTGACGCAGATGGTGACTGCATTCTTCAAAAGGATGAGCTGAATGAAAGCAGTCCCTCCCTTGAAGATTTGCCAGTTTCAGGCCCCTAGCGAATCCATCATTTGGTTCCTTCTCCTTTGAAAGAGATGTCAGAGAGGCAGGCCAAGGCAGTAGATGAAGAGGGAGAAGATGATTGACATCAGCAAGGAGGTGTGGATTAGCAAGTCGACCATACACAAATGTGATTTTAAGTTACATTATTTCACTAAAACTGCAACAGGCATGGCAGGCCCAAAGGTTAGATCCAAGAGCAAAGGGAAAAGTGTTGAACAAAGTACTGGCTCAGTGATAAATCTGTGGGAGGAAAAGTGTGTGCAGTGCAGGACATCTCCAAGGAAAATGGAGTCTAAAGAAATGGGAAGTCAACAATGCTGATGACAGTAGGAAACCAAAAGCATCAAAAGCTGTCCTGAGACTTGGCTGGAGTGATTGGCAGAAGTCCACAATAAGGAAACTGTGTTTTGGATTTTTTTTAAATTATGAAATGTTTTTACTTATTCAATCTTTTTGTCTCTTCCTCCTTCCCCATGCTGTTGCTTCAAAAGAATGTCGATGTGGTTCACAAAAATTGCCTCCCACTTGTTGTCATCTGCATTTTGTGTTGCATTAAACAAAGGAAGGCACTGGCAGTACATTTGCTGGGTCTTGCTAGTAGCACACCCACAGTTTTTCCCTCCTAAAAGGATTGATTGCCCAAACACTTACACTTTTGTAGATGAAGAATTCAACCAAGGAGGAAATATGCTAATAATTCTCTAAGCTGCTAATAACTGCAGTTTAGTAAAGTGCAGCAGCATTGTGGAAATGACACTAATTACCCCACTGCATCTTGACTTAAACAGAAATGAATGTGTATTCAGAGATTGTGTAAATCTAACAGTAACTTCTGGAAAATCTGGATCTAGAATGAGTGTATGGAAGTCACTGGGAACACTGTATTGCTGATTGCAATTAGGATTGAATGCTGTTCTTTTCCCATTTACAGGCGTTTGTAATGGTACAGGCTTTGAAAAGCCTGCTCGCTGTTGGTACATACTAATAACGGAGTAGCAAAAGCAGCCCTCTGGCGAGCTTGCCTCCTTCTGCCAAACTGGAAAGGCAGGGGGTCGTTGTGTCCCACCACCCTTCTTCTCCTCGTCTCCCACCCATGGTGTCATCATCCCAATGTGTGTCATTTTCCCGGACTCAGCCAGTTATCTTGAACAAACTCTGTGGCCTGAACTATCTTGGAAAGCTTTGTTTTGTCAGCTGCTTTGATCTGTATGATCTTCTCAGTTATGTTCCTAAGATAATTCATCAGTGGATTGACTGGTACTCCTACCAGGAGTGTCTGGAGCATACTGTCATTGTCATGGCCTCATGAGATTGTTCCCAGATTCTGAAAAAAAAAAATGCGTTGAGGGAAAAACTGGGGTGTTCTTAATTGTGGGATTTTTCCTCCTCTGCAATTTCTCCCTGACTTCTCTGCCCTGCTGAGAGCCCTCCTTCTCACTCAGTTACTAGTCCCTGGCAGAGAAAGATTCCCTCCCATAAGCAGCAATGTTTCCTCACAGGTTTTACTGCATAATTGCCTGTCTTACTGTGTAATTATGTGTCACACTAATTGCACAGGCGCATGCACTTTCAGAATTACATAGTGTTATAAATACGTGCCCCTGATTGGACAGTTACATGTATATGCCTTAATTATGAGCTATGGATTGCAGCTATGATGGGAGGATGTGCTCTTACTCATTAAGAAACTGGTAAAATACTGTGCCTGTCTTTCTGTTGACTAACTTGAATATCCAAATGGGGTATGATTCTAAACAGTTCATACATTAAATCAGTGATGAGAGGAGACTTGCTTTAGTGAACTGGGTCTCTGAGGCAACCGAGGAATTATTCCCAGCTGCATGGTACTAGAAGCAGAGAACCCAGGATGGGGTGGGGGGCCCACTAGCTCTGATTTGGCTCTGCAGGGAGATGTGTTTCAGTTGCTGGGACACAGCTCCATTGCTTGATTTTCTGTGTTCATTGAGGATGTATTCTTGTGCCTATACAGGACACGTAATTGGCTACCAATGTAACTACTGACTTCAGTCTGTCTGATTAGAAACAAATGTTAGAAGGAGCATTATGGATACTCACAGTGTGTGTGAAAAGTAACAGCCAGCAATTACCTGCACTGGTGCTTATGTCCCTTTGCACAGGCTGTTCCAGGTAGCAATGTCTCCTTTTGGCACCAGCAAGTCAGGAGGGGGAGATTTAAACTCAAGTATCAAATAGGTAGTGCAGTCTTAGTCCTGTCACCTGAGTACCCATTGTGTCGTGATACCTGGAGCTCCACAGCCAAATCAAGAGCAATTCTTGCTTGTTCAGGTTAAGAGAAAGTTTTATTCTTTAATTCATGCTGTGCCCCCTCAAAAAAGTAAGAACTTTTTATACTGGTTGTTCTGTATTGGTTTGCAGAACATCTGATTTCTTGAATATATCCTTAATAGGACTAAAGGAGAAACTCAACACATTTAGAAAAAATGTAAAATGAAAAAAATGTAGCATACTTTAAGAAAAGCACTGCTTGAAACTTCAGCTGGGGAATTTCTGGGTTCAACAGAGAGTGAAATGCAAGTAGAACCAGTAAAATATGTCAAGTAAAATATATAGACAAAAGCAGGTTGGTTATTTGTTTGTTTTTGAAGGTTTTTCCCAGTGTTACAAGCACAATTAAGAAGAAAATATCTTGGCTGAAGCCAGCATTGTCTTCGACTGTATACAACTGCATAATTAGACACTTGTTCAAAGTGCTTTTAGAAAAAGAGCTTTTCTGGCTGGCTGGCTATAATTCCTTAAGGTGTGTCGAATGTGTTTTACTGCCTATATAAAGCCAGAGGCAATGTGATTGTTCAGGTCACCGGTAAATGCTGTTGTGCTCCTAGCTGATCATCCTTTGCTGCAGTGTTTATTAATAGCATGCAGGAGAAGGGAGACAGCACAGCAAGGGCAGGGCTGACTAGCAGACAAGAATGCTCTTGTTGGGCAACCACTGAATTCACAGGATTTGATCAGTGCCATTTGTTTCCAAAGCGCATGCCTCAGCAGTTGTATGACATAGAAACACCTGTCGAAAGAGAGCCAGAAACCTTAGATATCAAGTTTCTTTTTTAAAGCACTGTTCAAAGTTGACAGATTTGTCACTTCTGGTTTTCAAGAGTTAGGAAGAGCTAACAAGAGTTGGCAAGTTCTTTGTGAAGAATAATGTTGAAAATGCCCTCTCCTTCTCTTTTGATGTTTCCTTTATTTGCCTTTTCTGCAGTAAAGAGATTTTTGAGAAATTCATTGGCATGTTACCAGCTTCATCAAAAGTTCCTACAGACTTTAGTCACAGGAAGTTCAGTAGGCTGCTTGACAGGTAAAATCTGCCCGTATTAGAATATCAGTGGTGTTTCTTTCAATACCATTCTAGAGAGCAGAGGCAACACATCAGGGAGAAATTGAATTCAGTGCATCTGCACAGCAAATCAAAACAGTTGGAGGGAGGAGAACATGACTCTGGTCCCTGTCATGCTCCTTGTGGTGGTCAGCATGCCATAGGAGTTGCAAACTCTTATTGTCTCCCAGGTTCAGTTGCGTGTGGGTTTCCATGTGGGCAGAAGAAAGACCCTATGTCTTTCTAGCACTGTGTAATTCTACCCTGTGGTTGATGAGCAGGACTGATCCTCTGAGAAATGAACATTGCCTGCTGTTGCCACATCCCTTTTCCTAACTCGAGATGAATTGCCTACTCATCCTGCATGTTAGCATCTGTTTCTGCAAAACGAGGGCACTAATACTTTTGTCTGTAGAAGCATTATGAGATTTCCTTTAGGTGCAGAAAGTGTTTTTAAAGTACCAGGATCATAGGTGTTGTGTGCTACACATGCAAAATCTTGAAGAACCTGAACTGCCAAGTCATTAATAACTTGGAATTCCAAAGATCATTTTCAGTGGCAAACCAGAATACAGGCATGAAATAACGACAAAATGAGGATGGTAAGCAGATGGGTAATACTTGAATGGAAGTTTATTGTTTTTTAAGGGCATTGTCCAGCTTACGGTAAAGTAACTTTCTGGTTTTCCTATTTAAAGGTTTGCCTTGCTTTCCCATACTCTGAGGATCTGCTTTTATCTCAAATGTAAGAAGTGCTAGGATTTGCTTTCCAGATGGTGTTTACTCTGCAACAAATAAGATTTCACTTTTTAGGATTTCATCATGGTTTTGTTCTCTTTTTCTTTTAGAAATCTTCCAGAATCCCTGAGGATGACATCAGGTTGAAAAAAAGCAGAAACCAAAACTGTGCCAACTTCTTGGGGCCAGTTACTGTGCTTGCTACAAAGGAAGAGAAAATGGAAATTGAAGTTCCAGTTTCTGAACATAAAAGCATCACCACAGTGGCTTCAGCACATCCCATAGACAATCCAACTCACTTCTTTTCCACTGCTACCAGCCACAATGGGCTTAAGGACAGGCATGAATCTCTGGACAGTGAAGTTGCTAAAGAGATCAGATATCTAGATGAAGTGCTGGAGGCAAATTGCTGTGATTCTGCCACAGATAATACCATTAATGGGACATCCTCCCCTGAACCGCGTGCTGTCTCCGTTATGGATGGCTCAGGAGCATCTGTTAATGTCAATAACGATTCAGTACCTAGTGAAAAGGAAGAAGATGTAGCTGACAAGCTGACACCCTTGGTAGTTGAACCACATGAAGCTAGCATAACAGATGAGAACCCAAAACCTAATGGTGGGCTGAAGGAAGACACAGGTGGGCTGAAGGAAGACACTAAGGAAAGTCTGAAGGTTCCAGGAAGTCCAGCTTCTTCGAACAGTTCTAGAAGATCCTCTAAGGATGGAGAACCAGCTCTTACAACTCTTAAGAAAGAGGCTAAGTTTGAACTACGAGCCTTCCATGAAGACAAAAAGCCCTCAAAACTCTTTGAAGATGAGGAGGAGAAGGAAAAATATCGTGTCCACAAAGTGAGACCATCAGAGGAAATGATGGAACTGGAAAAGGAAAGAAGGGAACTCATTAAAAGCCAGGCTGTCAAGAAAAACCCCAGCATTGCCGCCAAATGGTGGAACCCTCCCCAGGAGAAGACCCTGGAAGATCAACTGGATGAAGAGCATCTGGAGTCCCACAAGAAGTACAAGGAGCGCAAGGAGAGACAGCAACAGCAAGGTGCGATGCCAACATCCCCCAAACAGATCAGCTGCTCCTTTGTACCACCAGAGCCAGTCAGTATCAAGAAAGAGGATATTGTCACCGAGCAGATTGACTTCTCAGCTGCCAGAAAGCAGTTCCAGCTCATGGAGCATTCAGGTCCATCTCAGGGTCAGGCGTCCCCGAGGCGTTCAGGAACACCCAAAATGTTCTCCATCAAACCTTTCTACAAAAGCCTCAATCCTTCACATGTAGACAGGCCACTGTCCTCCATGACAAGACCCGTTTCAGTGTGTGGGCAAACAGGACAGCCTGAGGGTAACAATGCCACTGTTGTCAAAGCACAGAAGGTCTCCAGTACCTCAGAAGATGATACAAGTGCTCAGACTACCGCTGCTGACCCAGTAAGAGAGTTACCATGCAGTGTTAGCCCTAGAGCTGGACAGGCCTCAAAGCTATGGACAGAGGATGGAGAATTCATGAGTGCAAGAGCTGTTTTCACGGTGGTGAAGGATGATGGACAGGGTGTGCTAGACCAGTTCCCAAAGTCAGCCAGCGCCTCTTCCCCTCCAGAGGAGCTTGACTCTGGTTTGGATGACTTGTCTGTCAGGTCTCAGGATACCACTGTCTTGGAGACGCTTTCCAATGACTTCAGCATGGATAACATTAGTGACAGTGGTGCTTCCAATGAAACCATGAGTGCTCTGCAGGAAAGCTCACTGGCCGATTTCTCCCTGCCACAGACCCCACAGGCTGACACTCCAGTGGAGTGCAGGGGTGAAGGCATCTCCAAGTCATTTGGTGACACGGGCTGTGACTTGCCCTCCTCTGCCTTGGCAGACTCCATACTAATTGATGACCAGCTGGAGTACCATGCTGGGCTGCTGGTTCAAAATGCCATCCAACAAGCCATAGCTGAGCAGGCAGATAAAACAAACTGCAAGGAGGAAGAAATCCCTGCAAAGGAGGGAATCTCAGTTAAAGAGCAGCCAGCCACCACCAGGCCAGCTCCAGCCTCCAAGGAGCAGCAGAACCCCACGTTTGAGCCGCCCCAGGTGTCTTCACCTGTTCAAGAAAAACGGGACACCATACCAAAGACTTCAAAAGATGAAGACTCGGGACTCAGGGAAGGGAAGAATTTGCAGCAGTCACCCACGTACTCAGCCAGCCAGCCATTCCTTGTGGAGGAAAATAGGCACGAAGTCAGCTATTTTAGCAAATATTCAGAGGCAGCTGAGCTGAGGAGCACTGCCTCCATCCTGGCCACTCAGGAGCCTGAAGTGACCGTGGGCCCTTTCAAGTTAAGGTCAAGAAAGCAGCGGACTTTGTCAATGATAGAAGAAGAGATCAGAGCTGCCCAGGAACGAGAAGAGGAGCTGAAAAGACAGCGACAAGGTCTGCAGATGGCACCAAGCCCTGTTATGAAGAGCGCACCACCCATGCCCACCAGAACTGTGTCCTACAAAACCGCACCAGGTAAGAGTGCAAAGCATCAGATGGGAAGTGAAATGTGACTGAAGTGTCAAGTTGGATTCAGATTTATGTTATTTTTGAATGAATACATGATTTTGCAGATGCTTGAAGGTGTTCATGACTTCATCTGCCTGGAAACTGCGGGCAGGAGAAGGGGATGGGAGAACCAAACTTTCTGTCTGTGAGGGTGCCTGTGGATGTTTTTGGTTTTTTTCCAGACATAGCACAGAAGCAACTTCTGTGCCTTGATAATAGTCATTAAGAAACCTTACACTCCATTCATCCCCTGCTACATTGTAGCATAATGTGTCTATTGCTGTACTGCTCACACCATCCAGAAATTCAGGATCATCAAAAGAAGGACAGCAGCAGTATTTGCAGCTGTGTGGCTATTAGAAAGACAGAAATGCAAAGCCTTTTTTTAACAAGCTTTCTGTTCTCTTGCATGTCATTAAGGAAGTGCAAAGGTAGTGGACGTCTGGGGGATTTGCATCTGATTACTTTTTCTTTGTGTTTTGCATTTTGTTTTCAGGTATATCCTGGCCTTCTTAGGAAACTTTGTCTAGTAAAAAAATGTCCAGAGCTGTAAGTTGCCATGTATTTCAGCTGGTGTCATGTACTGCAAGCAAGATGCTTAATAGATTCAGAAGTACTCTTCTGACTGACCAGCTTCTGGGTCCTTGTGGTGGCTTTCACAGCTTTCCCTTTTCAAAAAAATAAAATCAAGCGCTCATGCTTTGTTAGTATAATATAAAAAAAAAATTTAAAAAAGAAACACATGCCAGTTTTATTTCTGTGTATTTATCTTTATGAGTTAGACCTGTATATGCCTTGTAAATTCTTAGAAGTTTTCAGTAAGAGTGATCATTGTGAAGAAGTGTTAATTTTACCTGGAGTGCTTAAATTCCATTCTTATTTCCATGGATGTAAATCTGAGCCAGCGATGCTTCCAGAAATCTTCAGGGTGATCCTTTTCTTCTGAGAGTCATGGGAAACCTGGATAAGGCCTAACTTTGTCCATTACCCTGTCTGATTGTGAACTTGGAGTGGTATGCAGCACATAAATAGCTAATAACTTGGTTTTGTTTCTTCTGCAAAGAGGATGATTTTAACTTGTGTTTCTTGCCAAAAAGTGTAGCAGATGTCAATAATTTCTATGACGTGCTACAGTTATTACTCCTATACAACAGCGTTTTTGATAGGGAGCATCCATAAACTGAGGTGTTCTGAGCAATGTCTGACAAGATGTGAGAGACAGGGCAGCATGGACATCAGCTGGGAGGACTCATTGTCTAAATGTATGCTTATGATAGCTTTCAATAACAACATCATTTGTATCTGCAAGTGCTCAAAATTGGGCTGATAATGGTTGCTTTTTACTCACAAGTGATGATGGAAGGGCTGCTGACACTAATGCTTGTTTTAAAGGAGCATCTGGGAAAACTCTACTTCTGTTCTTAGTTCTCTACACAGCAAGGAATTTACTTTGTGTCTCGTGTTAAGATGTTTGTTGTAAATTACATTCCAGTGAGAATGGTAAACTTATATTTATAATGAATCATTCCAGACAATTTCCTTTAAATGTCCAACTGCCATATGTTGAAGAAAGAAAATTGGGATCTATTAGCCAGTGACTCAAGCTACTGCAATTTACAGCTGGTGACAAGGCAAAGAATTAATTTCTAGGAAAAGATGAGTATGTGGCAATGTGTAAGTATGTCATTGATCAAAAAACCACAACAAGCATTGCCAAAGTCATTCATAAATCTTCTGCTTTCAGTTCTTTCTAAACAGCAAGATGTGCTCAGCAGAGCTCTCAGCTGGTGGAAATGAGCTCAGCACCTTCACCTCACCTCTTCCTTGCTGTCCCCTCAGCCAGTTGCGTTGAAGTTAAGCTTGCAGACATCCTTAAAAATAGGGAGAAGAGATACTGTGCAATGTCTTGGAACACTGAAGCAACTTTCCTTTTATTTTAATAGTTACAGTATCTTTACAGTACTTACAAAAACGAGGCAAAAGATGATTCAGCAGAGGCAACAAAACCTGGCTGTAAGGCTTCATTGCAGCCAGTTACAGAGGTGATTTACAGAGCAGAAAAGAAAATCCGCTTGTGGTAGGCACAGAAAGAAATGTGCTGTAGAACGGTATATGTGTGATACTGTAGTCTGGGCATCTAGGTTTGCGTAGAAAAGTAATAGTAATAATAAGAACAACAACAAAAACGGTACTCCTGTCTCCAAATTGCCTTTCCCAAGGAAAAAATTGGCACTCCCCTTTTAATATCAGGTTACTTCAGCAGAAAAGGATTAGAAGGTCAAGTCTAAATTTGAAAAACCTTTTGCTAATCCCTAAGTGGGGAAGTGTAAATTCACCAGAACTCCTTTAAGGAGGTACAGTAATTGACTTAATTAGCAATGGCTTGCCTATTGGGTTGCTTTTTGGTAGTGGGCTGGGCAAGGCAGCTTTGCTAGGACTCCTGGTGGTCCCTGGTTATTTGTTATTTCTGCCCCATTTCACTTCTTTGAACTGTGATCATGTGGATAGCAGAAACACAAACCACAAAAAGAGATTGCAGTGAAATAATTGCTATTGTGACTGAAGTGTGGAGGATTAATACAGTTCGTGTGGATGTATGTGAAATAACTGCAAATTACTTTAGATAGCAAACAGGCTGGTTTTTCCACTCTCACATGCAAGTTTCATACAACTGACAGTAACATTGAACTTGTTGTCAGACAACCACTCAGCTCAAGCCAGGGTGGATTCTAGTAATAGAACTCTGTACTGCTAAAAAGTATCCTTTAAAGCTGTTTAAGATGCTTCAAAGCAGCCTTTTAACCCATCTCAGATCACTGGAACTAGACAGTAATTTCAGTGCAACAATGACTACATGTTGTGTGCACACAGGACAAGACTTTTTCCGTGGTACTTCTGGAAAGGTGAAAGTGAGAACCTATGCAAATTCCTCTGCCAAAAAGTTGGGTTTCTTGCCTGAGGAATGAGCATGGCTAAATGGGGAGTCATCATGGGTCTTAAAATACTTGTGGAGCTATTTTGAATGTTTCCAGTGTTGTTTTGCTGCAGCACCTGCTGCATTTGGCAAGGTATTGAGTAGCTGCATAGCAAGCCACTGTTTTTGTCCTACAGTGTGCAGTGGGTACACCATCCTTCCTGGGCAAAGGAGCTAATGCTGTTCGGTAAGTTTATCTGAACAGGATAATGTGACACAAGAGGATCCAACATACCTTTGCTGGTGTAATTCCCATGTTCCTTTTATTAGGAGTACTTAGACTATGAAGAACATGTGTCTGACTTCCTGTAGTGCCTGGCTCAAGTAATCCTGTTAATCAAAGGAGGTGTGAAAACCATTACATGAGGGCTCTTGGTTCAGTGAAGACTTCTGTCTTGGAGGGAAACAGTTCATACATATTTTCTGGCTCGTGGTGTGTGCAAAAATCTCTAACATGAGAAACCATGTCTGGCAGAAGCTTCCCTGAAGATGCTGTGTCTTCCTTTTTGCTCTTTGTCGCCAAAGTATTGCAAGGTGAGGCAGATGGCATGTTGCACACCCTGCACTCATCTGCAGGAGCTCAGACTCTTCTGAACACACATCTGGGAGAGCTGCCCACCAAGCAGTCATCTTCTGTTGTCCTCGGTTGATAAATTAGATGAGAGAACATCAGTGGATGGCAAAAGCCCACAGAGTGAGTTACAGTTTAGAGACACATGTGACCAGGTACCTTTAAATTTCAGGTGAGTATTCCCTCCATATTGATGGAAGTATGTGTGCTGCCTTCTTCTTTCTCCTACGGAGTGGCAGCAGTGGAGCTTAAGCCTCTGTCAGAGGAGCCACTTCAGGCTGAAAACCATCTTCCATTTGCATTTTTCACAAGTAAATACCTATACTAAGGAAACTTTGCAGGTTTGACCACAGCCTGAAGATATGTTTTGTACAATGGGAGGAGAAGCAGGAACTTGGTAGCAAATATTTTTAATATTTGTGACCATCACAATTATTTTAATGCCGTGTATACATGTAAACGTTCATGTTATAATAAGGTTCAGTTATAATGCCATGAACCTCTTTTTAAAATGAGAATTCTGAGAAAAGCTAGGAAAGAAATGAAGCCTTTGAGTTCGTGGAGGATACTGTTTCCATACCCATTATAAGCACCAGTGTGAGAAAAGCAAAGCTCGTCATTCTCATCAAGGATTTCTTTGGAGTGCTCATTACTCATCCCCTGAACATCCCCACGAGTGTCTTAACAGCATACTAACCCAGCTCATTGATCACTTGCCATTTCATCCCTTGTTCCCTCCCTAGTGGAGAATGTGTATGAAGTGAGAGGATCTTCAAGAGGTTCTTTAATGTTTTTTTGCTTGCGTGTTTGCATATTTATGTTGCTCAGCTGGGGTTCAAGAAGACCAAAGCCCACCTTTCACCAGGAATGGTAGTGAGCCGTCACATTATCAGAGGAACATTTTTTTATGTACTTTATGTCCTGACTCCAGCACAAACCGTTTTTCACTTGCATTTTTCACAAGTAAATACCTGTGCTAAGGAAACTTTGCAGGTTTGACCACAGCAAAGTCACAGATTTTGTTTTAGTCTCCTAAAACAAGATATCTTTCTGAAATACCTTACTTTAAAAAAAGAAAAAATCATAACAAATTTACAGCATCTGTAAAGTAGTTGTTCTTACTTGTGTGAAGCTCCATTCTTCCTGTCTCCTTTGTACCTTAGTTAATACTGTATAATAGCCCTTGGAACTTGCTGGTTACTTAGTGATGGCTCAGACCCTTGTCCCAGGGCCTCCCTCAGTCACTCTTTCCTTTTGATATTGCAGCAAATCATGTGAGTGTTCTTCCTCGGCTTGCAGCAAGTTCTTGGACACCTGTCAGGCCCCACAAGGTCACAAGTCACCGTCACAACGCGTTTTGCTTCCTGGAGCTGTGTAGAGATTTTGTTTAGGAGAGAGCTATTTTGTTCCGAGCTGTGTGATTTTGCAAAGAGGTGTCAGGGAGTGTCTTGCAGCCAGCAGACTGGGATCCAGCAGCAGCTGCCCCTTCCCTGAGCTCTCCTTTCCCCAGGGCTGGATAGAACATTTTCTTAAGAGGAGCTTCTGCCTTTCCTATATAGAGCAAGAGGCAGGAAATTGGGAGAAATTGAGTTCCAGAAGCTTCCTACTAGATCCCTGAAGCCAGAGAGTGGAGGGAGCCATCACCAGAACTGAAGCCACAAAATATTTTTTGAGTCCCTTTGAAAGAAAAGAAGAATGTAATTGTGTAGGTGAAGATTTGGAATGCCTGTATTCAATGTCCTGCAACAGCTCTAAAGGTGACCCTAGGGTACTACCTTCTGCTGGAGGGAAGACACTGCTGATAATTACTTTTATCTTGCAAATGTGACCATCAGGCTGCAGTTTTTGCTGGTATGCTACAAGTGTGACTGCCTTTTCCATCTGAGTCAGAGCACCGTTCCTTTGTTACTCAGCATGGATTTGGGCAAGGACTGCCAGCAGTATCTGTGTGTATCAGGTGTGGGCATGGGACTGCAAAAGCAGAAAGTTCTGTGATCATCATGTCTGGTGATGTTTTTATGCTGAATGACTCTTCTGCCTGAGGACAGTATCTTATCTGGATGAAGAGCTGGTGGAAAAAAATATACCTAGCAACATTGCTAACACAATCTGAACTGGCAGAATAGATCTGGGCTGGACTGGAGCTCTACATCAAGTTCACAGAGTTTTTCTGTGGTTGTTCTTAGAGTCCCTAAGCCTGAGACACCCCATCATCTAACCACAACCTCACTGACAGTTGTACTGGTTCCTTGCCTTTCTGCCACCATTGGTACTGGTAGTATCTCTGTTCCACCTACCTGTTCTCACAAAATTTGTAGAAACTTGGACATGTCACTTCTCTCTGAAAAGTAGTTGAAATGGCGCTGTGAATTCCTGAGTTTCTAGTGGAATTCAAACACTTAGAGGAAATAGTTGTATAAGTGTAATTTCTTACGGATACAAACAAACAAACAAACAAACCACTGGTTTGCTGTGGACAAATTTCCTTACTACTTTGATTTCTCTTCTTGTGAAAAGGAAACTCTGATGCTGTTCATGGTGACGCTGCCCAGCATGCCCAGAACAATTGCACGTTGCTGCTACAACACAGAAATTAATGGACCTTTCATCCAGGGAGGTGTATCTGCTTAGAGATCTCCCCTTTCTGAACTACAGATCCCCAAAGCCTATTGTTTACATTGTTTTCCAAGGATAGTGGAGTGGAAGGACCTGTTTTCTGGTATGAGGCTTGTCCTAGGTCTGAGTATCCTGTAATAACTGGCACCTCTGGGGGAAAGCACAAAAGCTGAGTAGACATCTGAGAAGCCTGATCCTTCCTGCATTACTTGCATACATCCAAGACGATTACTTACTAGGGTAATAAAAAAGTAATACAGCAAGAAATCTTACCTTTAATCAGGCCTTTTATTTTCAGCAGGCTTTTTTACCCACTAGATCTAACGGGCAAGATGACGGTTGTTCTTACTCTCTCCTGCTGAGCAGTCCAAGCTGGCATGCATGGGTGCAGCAGGGCAGCGCAGAACCTGCTGTAGGCCCCTGCATTGGTAGCATAACTCATGGTTGTCTGTGGAACTGATGCTGGTGCAACCCCAAGGAGAACCTGGGCCCATAGAAACTCCCCCTCCAGTCTCTGTGGAGGACGAATACCTCGCTTCATCCCTGCACCAGCTAATTTAAGTTAAGCGTGTAAGGAGAAACTAGTGATGATGGGGTTTTCCATACTGTTCAGAAATGAAACAAGCCCAGCAGGGGATTTCTTGTAAAAGACCTCTGAAGTGTCAACTGAGGTTTCACTTCTTCAAGGATAAATCCTGCTGATTCTTGCCGCAGGTCTCAAGGCTGCTGTATAGCACCTAACATTGTCATGATGCTTTTTGGAGGAGCAGCTAAGGTTTTAATATGTCTCAGCAACAGGAACTTTCATGAAAATCTGCATGATCCTCTGGTTACTTCACCTGTTTTTAAGAGGTTTAGGGTAGGGAGTTGGGGTTTTTTTGTTGGGTTTTTTTTTTCCATCCATTAAACTGTCTCATTTCAAAGAGCTGCCATTCCATGCAAAAGGGAAGCTGATTTTGGTTTAGCATTGCTTTCTTCTGTCATAATTGAGAACTCCTACACATGATTCCCATGACCTGCTACCATCATCCTTATTCTTCCCAGTAGGACAGGCTGTGTTACTCACTCAGCACAGTGCCTGGTGATGAGAAACAGGCTGCCCTCCCTAGAGAACTGTGGGTTACCCAACCTCTGAGCTCTCTCACAATTTGTTAGTCATCTTGTTGCTCTGGCCTGCCTTTTACACAGCTTTTCAGCTGGCATTGCTCTGCCTAAAACAGGCTCCCTTGAGTGAAATGGGCTCAGTCTGAGAGCACCCTGACTTCTCTCTGACTTTCCACCCACCAGGAAACGAAAGGGATTCAGACTGTCTGAACAAGGAGTATGTGGGACAGAGACCATGTGCTGCTCTGCCACAGGTCTTCTTACAGGAGTACTTCCTGTAACTTGGAAGAAACAGCTGCTGTGAAGAATAGCATCAGGGACCAACCCAAAGCCTTTCACGCTTACAAAGCAGATTAAAATCACTGGAATTAAAAGCCAGTTATCCCTAACAAGATGCCTTCTTTGGATGTCTGGCACATGGTCCCTGGCATACAGTGGTTGCACCTTGTGCATTGTATAGTCTGAGCCAGGAAAAAAATCATCTTGCAATGTTTCAGAAACCTAGAAATGTTTCCAGATGACTGAAATGTATCCTGTGGGAGGGAATGGGTGATTCTGCCAGATACTGCTGTAAACAGTAGTGATGAGTTAAATTCGACTTCGATCGTTTTGTAACTCTTCTAGGTTTTGTAAAAAGATTTTGTAATGTTTTGATGTAGTGGATTTCAGGAAGAGGGAGAGCATTTTAAAGGTCTGTGACCGTTCTGATTTACCAGATTGATTCATAGACTTCATTCCCGACTGTTTCTTCATTCAAACCCTGCTGAAAATGCTTTTCTAACTGTCATCTTTTGGAAACAACTTGTGAGTCCTTCAGCTTAGAAGGGGTCATTCTTTTTCATGTCGTTGCAGGAAAGATAGAGAAGATCAAGCCTCCTCCATCCCCCACCACAGAAGGCCCCATCTCACAGTCTGACCTGTCTTCTGAGGAGCCTGCAGGAGCCCAGCGACCCAAAAACCTGATGCAAACCCTCATGGAAGATTATGAAACACACAAAACTAAGAGACGAGAAAGGGTGGATGACAGCAGTGTAAGTGCACGTTTCCTTTCAACTTTTTGTTCTGCAATAGAGGTAGTGACTCAGGAGAACCAACATTCAGACAGCAAAAATATTTATTTCCTAGGAATCGTCTTACTTTGTAAGGATTTTAACACATTGTAAGGGCCAGTGTGTTTGAGATGGAAGGATGAGAGAAAGAGGGAACATCACTTCAAGTTTCAACAGCAACTGATTTTAGGTTTCTTTTTAATTATTTCAGGTAATTAATAATAAGGGTTGTAGGTAGCTGCCCTGCAATTTGGCACACTCTTGTTAATTCACATATCACCAAGACCCTTTAGTGGGTTATTTCAGAGGCTCTCTGAACTTTGCAAATAAAGCATGTATTCATGCCTGTATTGCATTCATGCCTGTGTTCACAGACTCTCAAAGTCCTGTCCCAGTGTACTCAGGATTCAGTGTAAATGGATAAACCATCCTTCACAGAAGTGGACTGAGAGTGTCTCAGAAATAACTCGGGTCCTTCAATGGCTGGCGTGCTGTTTCCTGCTGGATTTATTCTCTTTCTTCCACACCAACAGAAAATCAGCCTAAATTTAGGTTTGTGGAGTGGGTGCCTGCATTTCAGTTATGGCTGTGGTAGAATTTAACACAATTATGTTGTTCTTTATGGAGGCACTAATTAGAAGATCTATGAATTTCATAGCTGGAAGTATCAAAATTCAGGTCCATCCATTATGCAACCTGTTTTCCAGCAACAGAACATGGTTTTTATTCAGACTCATTGTTACTGTGGGCAATACATGCAGAAGATGGTGAGATATGAGTGTGATGTAAAACTTCCTAAATGGACATAGCTGCTATTATGTGTTTGCTAAAGCAGCCACAGTCCTCCAGGCATTTCTCAGAGATGTCAGAACCCTGTCTGCCGCACCAAGGATGTCATGCTCCGAACAAAATGCTTTCTAGTAACCTTCATGGAAGGTAGAGTCTCATTAGGTGTATTGAAGTAACTGAAGGCTTGTAATATGAATATTGCTCTAGTCTGACAGCTTTAATCGTTACTGATGAATGTTGCACAGTAGCGTAAGATAATTGAAATCAAAAGGAATGTAATGTGCAGGGGTCCTGTTGCATTTCTGGTGGTTAACAACATAGCAGGAGAGCTGACTCAGAATGAAAACAGATTAATTTCCAGTGCACATCAGGAACTTTCTGATTCCTTTTTCTACTAAAGCCATTGAAAAACAAGATCTCATGGTCCATCAGGCTTCTGCTGCCATGTAGGAAGCCAGCTTGTGCGCAGCAGCATCATGGTGCCACATCTTGGGAAGGAGCCACTTTCTGGTTTCACCTCCCTCTGCAGGGCACCCAGTGAAATGGGATGACACCACCTGCTCTAGTGCACGTTGTTTTTTGGCGTTGGCCCAGATGATCTCTTTCTCTGAAGGACATTCAGGCTTACAGGAGACATGTCACACCCTCATGCCTTTTGTAGAAGCTGGAAGAGACTTTATAAAGAGAAGGAAATAAAAGTTCTGCTCTGCAAACCAGAACTGATACTCGGGAGTCCTGCAGGTATATGTCTTTCAGTCTGGTGGCTCGAAACCTTGGCACAGTGGAGAAGCTGCTCTGCTTAAGAGGTGGTGATCAGCTAGTACTCACCCTGTGCTTTTCCTCCACCCCCAAGAAGAGTGAACGTGACTTGCCCAGCTCACAAAGTGGTGGTTCATAGCTGGAATCTTCTCCCACAGCTGTGATGGTCACATGCCATTTGTCATGCATGTTGTAGCACGCAGAAGACATGCAAGATGTCATTAGACCTAACACCCTCTGCTCAGTTACCCGAGTGCAACTCCTTGGGTACTTGCAGAGCTGCATGTGTGCCCCCTCAAAAGCAGGTTGACCATGTTTCTATAGTCTCCTCTGCAGTTTGAAGTGAGCCCTGATGTCCTGACTAGAGCCCTGATCTGTGCAGTGACTGACCAAAGAGGTGTGCTCAGGGTGCCAGCTCAACTATCTGCTGCTGCTGCTGAAGCTGCCCGGGCACTGACTGCCCAAAGATGCACTGCCGGAGCATTGGTGCTGGGCAGGCAGCTTGTGGGATGGATCATTTTGTAGGGCAAATTTTCAATGCTGCAGTGAATTTATAGAGCTTCACAACGAAGTCTGTCGTTTTTGCACTGTGTTATCATTCTCATCTTGTCTAGCCCATTGCATAAAACCAAACAAAATTTACATTCCTGCTGCTGCCTACCCAAAATCCTGTTAGAGGGCAGTTTCCTGCAGAGCCCAGGGAGAGCTTCCTTGAACCAGCAGGAGTGTTTTGTTTCTCTTCCCTGCCTTTTTTCGCTTTTCTTTCGTAAACAACTCCCGCCGTTGACAGGGAAAAGATAATTCAAATAAGAAGTGCTGTACTTGTACCACTGTTAGTTGGAACTAATATTTTACATTCCAGGCTAAGCAACAGTCATTTAAACAACAAATAACTTTGATTTGTCAGCAGGGGGCATTTGACCATGGGTCCAGGAAAAAGATTTCTGTAACTAAGGAGAAAAAAGAGCACATCACCAGCGTGTTTTAAAAATATTTGAAACATAGTGGCGAAAGGAACAGAACTGACAGCCAACCAGGCAGGCAGCTGCCACTTGGAGCACTGAATCCTGAATGTTCAACATTTCTCTTTGTAGAGCTGAACGTGGCTCAACATTGCTCATTGTGAGTGAGGTTAACCAGAGACTTCCTTTGGTACAGGGAACAGTGAGGGCACTGTATGACCCGAGGCAAAACAGTGGCAGGGCTTCTGCAGAGGCAGAAAGCAGCAGCCATGGTTTCCGGAATGGGATTGTGGAGAGATCTGATGTCCGCAGAAACTTTCCTTGTATGCCCAGGACCCCAGCAGTACTGATATGTAGCACTTCAGGACTTTTCCTACATTAGGCACACCAAAAGGTAGGAAGGTGGTTTCAGTAGGACATCTACTCTGCTTCTCCTTTAAACATCACCACTTTCTGGTGTATGTCTGGCTTGAGTGCCTACAATGCAGCCTGTCTGGACAGGGCTTGCAGGTGTTGCTTTTCAGAAACAGAGGGCAGATGAAGCGTGTCTGTTTTTGGAAGAACTTCACTGCTCAGACAAGGGGGCAGTTTCTTCCAAAGAGAATGTGTTATGGTAGAGGTTTCAACAGGTGAGAAAAAGAGAAAAATCAGCAGCAAGAAAGCAGGTCAAGCACTGACAGCAAACAAGACTGAGACTGGCCAAGCAACATCACCAAAAAAAAAGCAGAGTGACAAACTTTTTTTTTTTTTTAATAACACCAAGTTGCTTGAAATCCTGTACTCTGAGGTATGCCAGTTCTTGCAATTTCTTTACTTTGTTCTTGTTTTCTGGTCATAACATGCTTGTTTAATGTACTAATGCTGGTCTTTTCCCTTTCTACCAGTATACCTGTAAATTGCTGTCTAGCAAGGTTACTTCTGAGGTACTTTTCAACTGCTTATTTATTTTTGCTTCCTCTTGCATGGTGATTCCAAGTGCATGCTGCTGCAGTTCGCGTTTTCATGCTGTGTGCCAGTGCTGTTTCGTATCAAAACTGGGATGCAGATGTGCTGACGGGGGGATACTCCTCTTACCTCTCATCAACAAATACTTGTGTGGCTGATTTCTAACACTTGGATTCTAGTTACAGTTTCTGGCATAGGAAGGGTTGTAATTAAAGGGATGGGAGCTGTTGCCCAGGACTGGAGCATTCCTGAGGCATGCAATGAGAACTTCTCCTTAATCCCTGTTACCTTTTAGCTGACAAAGCTAAACATGGGATCCAAGCATCTTCAGATGATGCATGAAACTGCTGTGGCTTTCTTTTTTCTCTGATTACAGTACACTTAGCACTATCAAAATCTCCACTGTTTGGTAAAAAATCCACTCAACAACCTCTCATCTGTGGAAGAAGAAAATCTGATTCAAGTGCATGGCCTCAGTCTGGTGAATTTTGTGAATATATCCTTGTCCCTGTGTGTTATGATGTGATGACTGGTTGCAGTCCCACTACATAGTATCAGTGTTGGTCTCAGAGTAGAAGAAAGCTGAACCTGCTAAAGAAGAGGTATTACACTGACATCTGGTATTTTGGCAAGGCAGTAACTTGCACAGTCCTTCTCCCTCCAAAGCTGTACTCTGCCAAATGCAACAAATTTAAGAGCAGAGAGTTGATACCAACTATGCTTTTGCAACATTTGTTAGGAACAAAGTGCTGAATAGTATGGACATTTCAATTGTGTGAAATTTTCTGTGCAGACATATGTATAAACCCGGACTTCTGTAAGAGACATAAACAGATTGTGGTAATGACTGACATTCATTTGTCCAGCATTAGCATTTTTTGATAAAAATGAACCTTCCAATATTTCCCTATTCTATCACAATTTTGACCACATCAGAACAACTATATGAACATTTTCTGTTCTGGTGGGTAAAGCAAAGTCAAATCTGTGCCGTTTCCTATTCATTAATGGGTTTTATCTCACTAATACAAACTGGGGATTGGTCTTTGTATGGAGTATTTATAGAGTGTTAATCAGTGTAAGAACAGTGTGCTTTCAGAGACCTGGTTTTAAACACAGCTCTTCACCCCCATAATATCGGCACAATAGTCTGAGTTACAATTTATGGATGGTTAGTAGCGATTGGAGCGTTTGATATTGTGTGAGAGGCAGAAGCTCAGGTGTTGATTTTATGTGCCCAGCCCTTGGCTTTCTGCTGGGAAGGGTAGTGTGTCCACCTTGCAAAATAATAATGATACAATGAGCTGGAAATGTATGTGCATGGATGGGAAAGGAGGTAGAGCTAAAAAAAGCTGTATGACACAGCAATTCTGCATGTGGGCAAAAGTGTGCCACCTGGCTAATCCTTAATGTTAAGCCTAAACTGAAGAAAAGTCTGGTTCTCACTGGAAATCTTTAGCTGAAGCTGGGCAGTTGTTTTAGAAGGAACAGGAAGACTCAAGGCGTGTTGCCCCTGCTACTCTCAACTGACCCCAGAGTTGAGCCGTGGCTCCTGTTTACCAAAGCTCTCCGTACTCCACTCTGGGTTGATCGTCAGCAGCAGCACTGGAACTGGTGCAAGCACAGCAAGGATCAGGGTCTCGCACTCCATCAGCCTGGAAGCTCCAGTCTGGTAAGCAGCAACCTCTGAGCGAGGTACAAGCTACTGCAGCAAACTGCAACCTGCTTTGGTAGGTTAATGAGGTTGTATCACCTTCAAATTACTGCAGGCTGTGTAAAAAGTGTATTTGTCTGCTCTTTAAAGAGACCATAGATAACTACATACCTGCACGGATGTAGGTTGGTTTTATCCTTGAAATCTTCTACTTTTGTCCTTAGAACTATACATGTCTTCAAATTTATAGGACATTATTTTGAGTTTGCTTAACATCAATCATGCTATAAGAGATAGTGCAGTGTGACATTTATGCAACATTAAAAGCTACTGCTGAGAGATTTTTTGTTACAAATCACAAAACCAAACCAGATTTGATGGCAGAGGACACACATTTTATATTCTAATACTGCTCAGCAGCAGTATAACACTGTTATTTTCTTGTTTCAGGTTTGGTGTTATTTAGTGAATAGTACTAAGCTGGTACAGTAAAGACAATACCTTTCTGCTGGCGAGATAGATATTCTTTGTTCCTCAGTAGTTCCAGTTCTGTGTTAAAGCATTTAGTTTATCATTCCTGAGCACGGACAGTCTCATTCATAGGAGCAGGCAGCCTGTTTGTTCCCTGCCTTTGTGCTTCTGTCTCTTTGTGCATGGTGTGCTCCATGGAGATGTTGTGCAGTGTTCCTGCATGATACTGCTGGATTTGAGACACTCGGGCCTTTGCATTTTCTGGTTTTGTTGCTTTTAGTTCTTCCAGGTCCAGATGGGAAGAATCAGTAAAATATTAAGCTCCAGAAAAATCGTTTCACTTAACACATCAATTTTCCTGCTACTATTCAATAAAAATCAGCCTGTAGTGTATGGTAGTCAGTTTCATTCAGTGTGGAACTACAGCACATCTATATTTTGATTTTTGTTCTCATGTTGCAAGTAAGAGAGCAATTATTACATCTGTTGGAGGGAAACTCAGGACAGGTAGTCTCCTGCTCTAGGATGGATAGATAAATTAATCTTACACCTGGCAGTGGTAGCTGCTGGGTTTTTTTCTTTTATTTTTCAAAATCCTCAAAAGTAAATGCAAGCTGCTAGGAAAGAGCCTTTTGCAATTCTTAGTGAGACCCCAGAGCTGCAGCCACAAGATCCAGAGAGCAGTTTTTTGTAAAGAGAAGTGATGAGCAGTTTTTACAGCCCTGTGGATCTGGCTACATTCATCTTTCCCTCACACCTAATTCTGCTCTCCAAATTCTTTCTCTTCTTCTGCAGCTAGTAGTCAAATCGCACTGACATTGTCTTAACTTTAGAACTTAGAGAGCTTAGTTTGAGTGAACTGTCTGCTTCATAATCTCTGATTTTCGTTGTATGCCTTCTGCGTGCAGTTATGAGGCTGGCTGCTTAGGACACCCTAACCACTCAAATTTGGCCCTGCTTGGGTCACCCTGACTACACCTTCTGAATTAGCGCGTAACATCGTCAGGGAGGATACTTATAAAATGTTGAGGTAGCATTTTATAACATGGCCAAAATGCAGCATTTTACAGACCCCTCAAAACACCCGCAATAGTTAAAGCAAAAAGCTTTCCTTCCTTTGGCCTGCTGAGGGAGCCTCTGGATCTGAACCTAGGATGGTCTACAGACAGCCCAAATATCTGCCAAGCATATTTTAAAATAGAGATTGATTGCTATTTTAAGCAAGCAGCTTCCTGGGTTGTGAATTCAATGCTCCATTGAGGAGTCCTAATTCTCCTCTCAGTCATTCCAGTTGCATGCTATAATTACCCCATTGTTTCCTCTAGTGGGTGTAAAACTGACATAGCCTAGTAAAAATCAGGGTTATTTTAGGTCAAACACTCTTTTCACTAGATTAGAAGAATAATTCTGGAGTAATTATTCAAAAGCACCTTTAGCTTATTAATATCCCCTTTACTATTTAGAAGGCTGTTTATTAATACTAAGCCAGACCTCAGTACTTGTTTTCCTGCAAAGACTGTGTCTACATTTAATGCCTTCACAGTATCTGTGGTATAATTCTGAAAACAGTTTTCATTGGAGCAGCTAGCAATGTTTGCAGAAGTAGGCACACTTCTGGGCATTTTTGCAAACAGGATAAGCGGAAGAAGCTCTGTTGCCATCTTTTAAGACAAAGACAAGCTGACTGATGCAGAGAAGAAATCTTCAAAGTTTAAGGGCCTTGACTGTTGCAAGCCATCATAAAGACCATCACAACATTGTGATTTCCAGTAAGAAAGATGTTGAATGGAAACTATTGTAAATCCTATAAAATCCTTTTTATTTTCAGCTGACATAAATCTACAAGCTAAATTCAGCAGGCCTTGTTTAAATATACCACTACATTGTGACAGAGGCAGTTTTGATTTGAAATTTATGCTGACTTTTGTGTTCTTCCATTCCAGTGGGGAGAACAGTCGTTTCTGTGTTTTATTTGATCATTATTGCATACTGGTCTTGACAGTCTCTTGTATAGAAGCATTTGTCTGTTGCCATCCAAATTAAAAAAATATCACTGGTATTTCCCCCTTCATTGCTAACCCTGAAGCAACAGCTCCCCTTTCTTACTCTGAGAAATAATAGATGGTGCCCTGATACCTGGTCCTAGTTTTGCTTGTCCATTTTTCGGTTTGGGTTGTGTTTCCTTGGTTTGGACACTCAGAATCCCAAATATGTCATTTAAACTGCTGGTCCTCATGCCTGCAGTGGTTGTAGCTCCAATACACTCTTTATAGGCCGATGTCTCAGAAGGAATTTTTTTATGCCGTCGATCTTTTTTTTTCACTGAATTGATAGATTTTTGAGCACACTTGCCCTCTACTGGGTAAAATAGAAACTGCTCAGCCCTGCTCCCACTTTCCGGTCTTAGCTCTGCAAAAAGAGGAGACATGATTTGGGGTAAAATTCAGCAAAGCATCCCTTCACTGGACCCAGACCAACTTTGTAGCCCTAGCCAGTGCTGAGAAGCAGATGGAGCTTTACATCAAAATCATCTCTGTGGGCTAGATTTTGCCTTTAGCTCTTTGGTTTGTTCATAGTCACAGGCAAGAGAAACTAAGAGGGCAAAGAAATAATAAAGCTGGCAAAACTCCACCCTACCATCAGCTCCTGAATGGAGGTCTGGGTCTTAGCTTAAATGCAGAATTGTGTTCTTGTTCTCATAAGCAAAGCTATGACCTGTAATTTGGGCCGACAGTTAAAAGCTGATTTCCCAATATTGCTTGTGCAGGAGGCCCTAGTACCTGTGTACTTTTGCAATCACAGCTTGTCACAAGCTGAAAGAAGGGGTCATTTGGTCTTAAATTATTAATTTTTCTTCTAGTCAAGACCGAAGTTCTTACTGAATGTTACTTTCTATATGTAAGACTTAAACAGCATCGTCATTTCCCAAAAGACCAACTACTCTTCTGCAGTCAAAGAGCGTGCAGAGTAGCTTGCAGGAAGCATTAGTGACTGGGGAGGGCAGGCAGTAGTTTAGTGAGCAGTCATGTATTGCGGCTTTTTTACAAGTGAGTTGAAGGAGGTTGACTGACTGTTTAAACATTTCAAAAATTTGCTTCTCTGGGAAGGGTGTTTTAGAACACTTTGCAGGCAGTGGACCTTGGCTGCTTTGTAGTTTGATCATAGGGCTGTTAGTCAGTGATGGTCAGAAAATATCGTTGCCATATGGTTCTGTAAGAAGGCCCCAGTCAGCTTTCTCTCTCACTCTACTGGGAGAAAAACACCCACTGCCATACATTATTTGCTGAGGAGTACATGAGGTGCATGCCAATGTAACAACTTTTGGGCTTGTCCGTTACTTTTTTTTACCTTTGTTAAAACACATATTAAAACTGTTTCTTATGGTTTTTAGTCAATTGTTTCTGTGTGTGCATGTGTGTGCATATGTATAAAAAATGTACATATATGCTTTTATATGTGTATATATATACACACATGTGTATGTGACTCTCTGTGTATGCAAAACCTGTAAATGTATCAGGGCCCATCATATATCAGACTCTGCAGGCTATGCAAGCCCTCTTTGTATAAATCTCCTTTCCCATATGCAAAGAGTGACTTTTCACTCCAGGAGTGCTTTGTTCACAGTGTGTAGGCTTTCCCATTGATGTAGATGCAAGCCAAAGACCACAAGAAGAAGGTGCAGGGAGGCTGCCTAGTTCTGCCTGTGAAGTGCTAAAATAAGCAGCTTTCCAGGTTGCACTTGCAGCCCCAAAGCAGCCTCTGGATGAAGGTATCAAGTGGTTGCTGGCTCCTGGTACTGAAAGGGTGCAGCTGCCTCTGGGAAGAGGACCAAGAGCTTGTCCCCTGCCTTCCCCAGGCAGGGACAGGGCATTGTGCAGCTGGAATTGTAAGGGTCAGGTGGTGCTTCCCTGAAGTAAGATGAATGCTGCCAGACTACTCTTACCACTTTTGTCCTCCTGTGGTGTGGCTTTGCTCTTGTGTGCCATCCCCTGCATCAGCAAGTGCTTCATCGCATGAGTTCTCCTGGTTTGCACAAGGTGCAGCACTGGGAGCCCTGTGGAAAGGGCTGGCCCCTGCCTGCCTGGGCGCATGGTGCAGGTCGTCCTGGCTCGGGGACCATGGGCAGCTGAGTGACGTGCTGTGTTTTCGTTTTTTCTCCTCACCAGGTCCTCGAGGCAACCAGGGTGAACCGCAGAAAGAGTGCTCTGGCACTACGCTGGGAAGCCGGCATTTATGCCAATCGGGCGGAGGACGAATAACCAGCTGCAGCATGAAGAAAGTGACCGGGCATGCTGAAACCAAAAAGAGAGAAAGGAAGGAAAAAAAACCACAAACACAAATAACACCACAAAAGCAGCAGCATTTTAGTCCAGTATTTATTAAATACACAACAAACTCAATGATGCACATAAACACAGAAGTGATCCAACTCCTGGCAATCCTAAAACAACAGGAAAAACCTATCTAGAAAATTCCCCCTTCTCTTTCCCTCCATCCTGCCTCTTAAATAATGCACTGGGGAGGGTGCATGGGGTGGGAGCCTTCAAAGGGGGTGATGAGGCTTTTGTCCCCACAAATGGGTGAGGCTTCAGGTGTGTGGTGGGAGGTCAGCATGGAAGAGCCTGTGGCTAGGGCTCACGCTTATGCTTGCCACTGACCAAACTGACAGCCCTGCGTTGCCCCCAGGATCACTATCCCCCGAGCAGCTCCCATCAGACACTCCTGCAGTTCCTTTCCCTCCCACAGCCACTGCACCAAGACTGTCAGCGTACTCTATCCAGTCACAAAACACAACTATGTTGCCCTCTATTGCTAGTTCTTTGAGGGGACTGAAGGGCTGGGTTTGAGATTGGCATGGGTTTTTTTAGGGGGGTGCGTTCCTCTCCCCTTTCTAGTGATTCACCTGATTAAGAGAAAAAAAAACCCAACAAACAGGGAGGCAATTATTGCAAATATACAATCCAGTAGACTCAGTAAAACAGTCCTTGTGTTGCAAACACAAGCCATCACAATTTAGGAGTGGAATAGATGGGGATGAGAGCTAAGCCAAATGGATTACCCTAGCATTAAGACCCTATATGCTTGCAATATCACCTGAGCTCCAGGTTCTGAGAGTGTATTTACATAACAAAGTTTCTAACTAGAAAATCTGTATTTAGCGGATGATAACTATTTTTTGATGGTGGGGAGGGAAAAGAATGGCATATATGTAAAGTCTGTGAAGATGGATAGTTTGAAGTAGAAAGGTAGTGGGAAAGGGATACAAATAAAGGACATTTAATTTTTAAATGAGGCAATAATTGAACTAAGCCACACTCTGGCCTAGAAAGAGGTATGAAATAAAAAAGAAAGATACTTATGTCTTCAACTATATTTAAACAACATAAAGAGCTTTTGAAGTAGAGTGCTTTGTGGAAGTCTTCATGTTTCCAGGCAACAAAAAGCTAAAGGGCATAATGACTTGGAAAGGGTGAATGAGGAAGAGCAGACAAGGGAAGAAAACATAATTTTTACCATTCAGACATTTTTTCCAGCACTACAAGCAAACCATAGAGCCTTTAGTGATTGCTTAGGCTTGGGATCAGCAGTGAAGGATTAGTGTGTATCTCTGTGTGTGTGCATGCACATGTGTGCATGCGTGTGTGCACATGTGTGTGTGTGTGTGTGTGTGTGTGTCTGAGGCTGGCATACCAATAAGTGTATGGCAGCGTGTGTATTGATTATTTTCTCCAAAGCTGTTTACCAGCTGTAGGAGTGAGTGTTAACTTTTTTTTTTCTGAAAGGGGATATAAAAACAAGGCACTGAGTTAATGCAGTATTTGTGATATTAAAATTTGACCCAACATGGTATTTGCATGAGTCACAATTGCAAATTATTGACCAGTTTTGTAAGCTGACAGTTAGGAAAAGAAATGTGGTATTTATTCTTGTGCTTTGTATTTGTATGTAGTATAGAGGCTGCGGGTTTACCCTTTCTTTTCATGCAAGCAATACAATAGAAATATTTTACATCTGGAAACCATAATTTCTGGACTAGAAACCAACAAGTTTGGGACATGACAGAAAAAAAAGACACTGAGCTTTTTTCTATATAAATATTCTGTCTTTTTTATAAGCAAACAATTATTATTTTGACATCTTTTTTAAAAATCATCAGCCAAGGAAGTGGTCCTCCCTTAAGCCTTCCCTTGGTTTCATGACCTGCTGTGCTCTTTTATCCTGAAACAGTGAGCTTATTTAAAATGAATACCAATACTGTGAACATACTTCTGGTGCTTTTCTTAAACAAACACGAAGCTTGCAACCAAATGATTCCCTTCCACCTGCCACTCCTTCAGCATGTGATCTCTGTCCATGGACACTATAATTTTGAGGCTTATTTTCAGGGAATTGTAGCCAATACAAATATATATGCCCGTTAACTCAGTTCTGTCAGTTGTTTCCCTAAGTGCTGTTGAACAGAAGAAAACCCTGCTGAACTGAGTATTCACTGTGATGAGGGCAGCGAGCATATCTGAAGGATGCTCTCTAAACCCAGGTGCATGGGGAGGCATCATGCCTATGAAGGACTTTCATACCTAATGAAGCGGTCCTGTTGTTCAGATGTGGCAACCAACAGTGGACTGTGATTCATGACTGCAGGTGGGTCATTACTCTTACGACTGTAGGAAAAGCAACGCCACCAATGCAGCACTCTAGGGAGACTATACATCATGTAGGCATATCTATGAGCTCTACACATCTGTACCAAGAGGACTCCTGGCTCCCTCCACCTATGGGCAAGCATAAATGAGCCGGGGAAAAAAAGGGTTTAATGAGCAGAGGAGACAGTCCCTGTATTTATAATGAGATGGTCTTGCATCAACTGATGCTCTTCAGACTTTGGCAATATTTGCTCCCTGAAATAAAAGCTGCCCTGGGCTGCCTCCCCAGGAACCTGCAACTCTGTTTTCTTTGATGTGGAGGCTTGTTTCTTCCTCTTCTCTCTCACTGGAAGCCAGTGACATGATCACCCATGACAAGACATCTCTTCATGGTTTGCCACATCCTCTCCCGCCACCACAAAAGGCCCTCGATCTTTGAAGTGCATATTAAATTGTTCTCCTAGAGAGGTGATACCGTGGTGGGGAGAGGCCAGGCTGGAGTCCTTTGCACTTAGAAGCATTCGGTCTAAACCCCTGTGACAAAAGTATTTGTGTGCATTAGCCTGGGACAGCCAAACTTTCCAACCAGCAAAGTTTTTCTCTTCCAGAAATTATGGACACTCGTAGTTAGCAGCGCACATTCAGTGTTATGGTGACACGAGTGCAATGCAGATTACTTGCCTCTGTTATTTCACTTGCATGCTACCAAGCTTAGGTGTTTATAAGTATACGCCAGTAATACATATCTATCTATATATAACTATATCAAATGCAAGAAAAGAGCACTATTGCAAAGTTAACTTTGTCTCCACAAAAGAAATGCTCAGATCCTTTCCTGTGGCAAAGAGTGGTTTTAATGAAACTGTGTATTGAGAAATAGTTAAGCATTAGCATTTGTGATTATAATCAGTTTGGGGTTACAGTGCAGGTTTTCTGAACAATTTGTTTTTAAAACTGCCGGTTTGGGCTTCATCTTGCTCTGTACTGACATTATCTGAAGGAAAATGCAGTAGCATTGACATGTTTGGTAGTCAAAAGGTGGCATCCCTGTCATGACTTATCAACCAGTTTCAACAATACCTGGCTTTCTGTATGTTATCCACTTAAATGTTATCCTGCTTCTGTTTTATAGTGACTGTGAGGCCTACAATGCAAGTATATAATTATTTTCTCATTAAAACAGAAACCTGTGTTGTGTTTCTATAAAGCTGCCTGTTTGTTCACATTCTTGCAGGAAGCAAACCCCCACAAGCAGCACACAGCTGGAAGAGTGTCCCACCTTCCAAGGCAGTTGGTTGGTCTCTCCACCAGTTCCTGACTCTGCTTCTGTCTTTTTGTCTAGAGGTGGGAGACATCTCTTTTTCTCCATGCAGTGATGTCAGCTGCAGATACAAGAGCATCGCTGAGTATTTCTTTTGCATTAACATGCTTGTGGAGGGTTGCTGAGGCCAGATCTCCTTTGTGACGAATTGCACAAGATTTCTCACCTTGCTTCCTTTACACCTGCAGGACCTCGGCTTTCCTGCACAGCAGAGCATGTCATTCCAGCCAGTCATCCATCTCTCACATGTGCAGCAGCAGAAACCAGACACTTGCCCACTGCCACAGCCGTTCATCCTTCTTTCACGGTCAGCTGGACCAGGAGAGACCCTGTCCTTCACGCTTGCTGAAAAACTGCTGTCACATTTGTCTGTGAGAGCTGGAAGGTGTCAGGGCACACAGTACCTGCCAGCTAAAACTGGCCACAGGGACTTGTTTGGGACCAGGCAAGTTCATGCCAGCCTCTGCTCCCCCCTGTGCCAGGAATAGTCAGGTGGTTAGTTATTACCCTGCCCCACAGTGCACAGGTTGAGGTGGAGGGCACTGGTAATTTTGGTGGGAGCAATTCAGCCTGTGCTCTCCGTAACATGAGCCTGCCTCTGCCTCGTGCATGTGATATCAAAAATGCCAACAGAGAAGTCAGATATGGATTTCCTTTCCAGTTAGTAAAATACTGCTGGTTGTCAGAAATTGGGTTGGGTAACAAGCCTGGTAATTTGTCTACCAATTCTGGCCTATGAAGAAAAGGAAGTTATTGTCTTTTTAAACACGGAAGAGGCTTTCTGTCTTCCTTTGACTTTCCTTGCTCTGTACTAAGAGGGATAGCTTATTGGACTTAGTGGCACACAATGGGAAAGGGAACTCCTCTAGAGCTCTTCCTTGGGTTTGGGTGAAATTAAAAGGAGAAATTGAACATTCGCAGGGAAGCATTTAGACATTGCAAAACTAACACAGCCAGTGGGCGGCAGTAGGTCAGGAATTTTTGCAATGCATTCTGCTGTTACCAATGGTGGGTATCTGTTTAATTTAAACACACACTTAGGACATCTAAAATCTTTGTCACCCCATTGTGTAGCCAAGATGGTATGCATCAAGGTTTAGAGTATTTTTACAAAGAACTTAAGGAATATAAAAGAGCCGTATTACCATAGAATCATATAATTGTTTGGGCTGAAAGGGACCTTAAAGATCATCCAGTTCCAGCCTCTGTGTTATGGGCAGGGACATCTCCCACTGGACATCATTTCTAGCATAGTCCTATAGGCAAAGGACTATAAAAGAGCTAGTTTTTCCCATATACTTATCCGATGGTTTATCCTATATAATTTTTCCCAGTACTTATCCCATATAAATAGTTAAGGACTATGAAAGGGTCATTTTATCTGTAATTTCTGGTGTAGTCCCATATAAGGTAAGGCTGTTGTGCCTTTAATAGTTGTAGGTGGCTTTAAGAGGCCTCACCACAATAGGAAAGCAAATGGAGTGGCAAAGGGTCTTCTTGGCAGAGATGGGTTTGATTAAACTGCTTTAAAAGGCCATTTGGTCTTTAAAAAGTTTAAATAGTCTTTTAAATAAATAAATACTAGTGCCATTTGGTACAGTGTTTTCATTTATGAGTGGGAATGAGATTTAAAATAAAAGCCACAAATGGGGGCTGTAGCATAAAGATCCAAGTCACAGCACCACAAGCTGTAACAAGGGCTAACGGGCTAGGCAGGACTAGAGCTGCAAATATCAGCCTGGACACTTGGACTAAAGATGACTTTCAATTATATTCTAATCATTGCATTGAGTGGTATGAACAGTCCAGGAGTCTATTACTGGTATGTGGATCCAGCCCTGCACTCCTCCCCAGCATAAAACTGAGGAGCATCTCAGTGTTTTACATGGTGCAAGACCAAATGGCAGGGGCAATCCTGTCACATCAGCAATAACACAAGGGGGAAAAAACAAATTAAAAAACAAATAAACAAACAAACAAAAATCCCAGACAACAACAGGAAAAAACAAATGCCATCCAGATCTCAGTGTCTGCTGCAAGCTCTGGCTGATGCCCCCTGGTTCATCGGCAACCTAAACCACTGCCTTATCAATGGGGCCTCCAGGAAGAAAGCAGGTTTTTACAGTAAGCACTAAGTGTGGCATCAGAGTCAGAGCGCCTGCTCAGTCCAGGCATGTGTCCCCTCTGCAGTGAGTCCAGGGCAGTGTGCCACCAGGAGCTGTAAATATTTTGAGCCTTGTTCCAATCTAGAGTTTCCAATTTCTAGAGCTAGAAAAATCAATGGAGGAAGCGGGGGTGGGGGAAAGTGTGCAAAACTCTTTTGTCACACTGTCCATTACTGCAAATTGCACAGGGAGGATTTCATGGTGGGGATTTGTGCAGCAGCAGTGACATCTGCAGGGCAGATTGCATTGACAAGGGGAAGACATTTCCAAGGATGTCTCCTGAAAACCAAATTCTGGGAACAGTTGATACCAGGCACAAATGTGCTCATTGATGCTTTGGCATCAGTTTCAGGGGCCTATCAGTGCCAAGCTTACTATGATGATACATGTGTTACTAACGCAGCAAGCCCTGTCAGGATCAGGAAGAGAGCCATGCTACATCTCATGAGCTTCCCTGGGGGAAATAGTTGGGATGGAGAATCCAGAATGCTTCTGTTCTTAGCATGCACACCCAGTGCCTTGGGCATGTGTGCTTCCACAGGGCCGCTGGAGGGTACCAGACCTCCTAGCCAGTTAACAGTATTCCCAGGCAGCTTGGTGCAGGGCTGTGTCTTAGCATACAAAACACCTCACAGGGGCTTGTACTACATTGAACTCTTGCTGTGGGGACTGTTGCTGACTGGGAAGGTGTATGCACGGCAGGTAAGAAGAGTAGGAGGCTGGAAATAGCTCCAAAAAGACAGCAGGGTTACATGTTAGACTGCAGCAAATTGATCAGTGATGCTTTCCCCCCGAGTGTCACTGGTGGCAAGAGGTTGTGGCTGAGAGTGAGGCAGGATGCTTATGAACAAATGGCCCCAACAAATGCTTCTTCCTTTCGTAGCATCTGGGAAAGCTGAACTCTCTTGGTCTTACTTTTAAATGACCATCAAGTCCTCAAGCTGTATCAGAAACACAAGAAGCAAGGAAAATACCAGCAAAAACACATAGTTAATGATGTAACACTGTTGAAGCAGCACTTCACAGCACTCATGCATGGATTCATAAGCGTTGCAAGCAAATAACCAGTCATTAGAAAGGAGGGAAGAGCTCCGATCTTTGCAGAGCATCATCTGTATGGAGAAAGGTGGAGTTCCTTGATACACAATAGGAATTAACTTGCCGGGCAGCTTTGTCACCCCACACTGCATTGCATACAGGAGGCAGAAAGTACTTAGCCCTACTTATCTGAGTGACAGAAGGAAGGTGCTAAAGTAGGGCACTTGCTCACTGCCTGGTAAATCTCATTTTCTTCTAGAAGCATGGCTTTGGGGTACAGCATTGGCCCGGGGTTGAGTCAGATTCCACAGTATTACTCTTTCCTGTCCCATGCCATCTCCTTGCTCTCTGCTGGTCCCTCCTGGCTTCTATATACTGCTATCCAGACCCAAAACATTCAGTCAGCATGACAGAATGTGTCCAAGGACCATGGGTAGGTCACTGTGTTTCCACTGAGCATCATAGGACAGAGAAGATGCTCCATCAGACCAAACCTCCAGCCACAGGTCCCTGACTGATCACCAGTGCAAGGCCCTTGCAGTCAGGGTCACTCACAGGCTGGTTTCTTTGTCTCAAGAATTTAACTAGATTTAAACTTCTCAGATCTATGAGACAAACCTTAAGTGGACCGTATGTAGTGTACCAAATGTACAAAAACACTCTTGAAACTTGTTCTTTGAGGGCTACACAGCGCTGAAGTCAGCTAGAAGCCCATGGATTGGGCTTGTGTTACTGCACTATAAAATGATGCAGGTATGTTGGTGGGGTTGACTTGAAAGGGTAGTGGGGAGAGCCATGTGAAATAAAAATCTTCTCTTGGTTGCTTTACTCATGTGAAAAGGAGCATGATTACAGCTTTTCTTTAATGCTCTGTTTGAGGAAAACAACTGACCCAAGCTCCAGCTACAGAGTGCTGCGGAGAAGGCAAACTGAGCTTGTTTGAGATGGAGAGCATTGTTTTTAAAGGGAAAGTTACTTGCAAGTTGCGGGACTTCTTATGTATAAAAAGTGGGAAAAATTCTGGAAGGAATGAAGGGAGAGGGGAATATATACAGCAGGCCAAATGGGAGTGGTATAAACAGTAGAAAACAGAAATAGGGGGAATTCTTGCTGATGGGAATTTTTCATGCAGGGAGCCAGTGCAAAGCATGCTTGTCAAACGTTTGAGCAAGGATGGAAGCTATATGGCAAAAAGTATATTTAAGCAAGCTCTTTGGAAACCAGACAAAAAAAACCTCTGCCCATAACAGCCTGAGACTCACATGCTACCAGGCCCCGGCTATGTCAGCACAGAAAAAAATTCAGCTCAGCTGTCCTTGGCAACTGTTTGCTGAGTCAGTTTTCAGCAGACGGGAGTCAGGAAATAGCTGAATTATATCATAAGCCACATAATTTATTGACATGCAGACTCTCTGAGTTTATGAATTAAAACACAAGTCAATGGAGACTGTCTAAGATTTGCAGGATGTTTCCAAGGAGTTTATTCTCAAGGCATTCCAGCAAGGGTGAAAACAATATTTTGGTGTTCCAAAGGGCTTTTTTTTCAATTCTTCCTTAATCTCTTGTTCTCTTCCTGTATAGAATTAATAAATCAGAAAGTTTTTAAATGTTGGGAAGAACATTGTCTGGGCTCACTCTATAGGCATCTGCTTGCCTTACCCTAGGCTGCCCTGGCTATGTGTCCTTGCACAGGGTGTCTGAAAGCTCATGGCTAGACATGACCTGTTAGCTGGTAACAGCTCCCATTGGCATCTTGGAGGTTACAATCAACACAAAACAAAATCCCTGAAGGTTTTGAACCAGGATAGCTACTGACGGTGCATGACATATGTCAATGGGAGGTACAAGCCCACATCACCCACACATGTTCCAGGGCTCGCAGTAGCAAAGCAACCTCATATCTACGAACTTTGGATGAAGGGAGAGGCATCTTGGATGGACTACAGGGAGGAAGTGAAATCATGCAGAGGAAAAATCAGGACCAAACTAGGGACCAAAGTGGCCAATTCGGTGAAAGATAATAAGAAGTCTTTCTATAAATACATCAACAGTAAAAGCGGGACCAGTGACAATATCCAGTCTTTATTGGATGCAAAGGGAACAACTGTGACAAAGGATGAGGACAAGGCTGAGGTACTTAATGCCTTCTTTGTCTCAGTCTTTAATAGTAAGGAAAGTTGTTCCCTGTGTGTACATCCTCAGAAGCTAGAGGAACAGAACAAATCTCCCATGATCTAAGAGGAGGTGTATAGAGACTTGCTTGGCCAAGTAAACATTCACAAGTCTTTGGGGCTGGATGGGATCCACCCAAAGGTATTGAGGGAGCTGGCGGATGTGCTGGCCAAACCCCTTTCCATCATCTTCCAGCAATCCTGGAAGACTGGGGAGGTTCCACTGGACTGGAGGCTGGCTGATGTTGTGCCCATCTACAAGAAGGGTCACAGGGAGGACCCAGGAAACTACAGGCCAGTCAGTCTGACCTCAGTGCCAGGGAAAGTCATGGAGCAGGTGATCTTGAGTGCTATCATGAAGCACATGCAAGAGAACCGGGTGATCAGGCCCAGTCAACACTGGTTCAAGAAAGGCAGGTCTTGCCAAACTAACCTGGGCACCTTCTATAACAAATTGACTTGACTACTGGACGAGGGAAAGGCTGTGGATGTATCTTGTTGGACTTTGGTAAAGCCTTTGACACAGTTCCTCACAGAATTCTTCTCAGGAAACTGTCAGCCTCTGGCCTAGCCAGGCGCACACTCTCCTGGGTGGAAAACTGGTTGGATGGCCGGGCCCAGAGAGTGGTGGGAAATGGAGTTAACTCCAGCTGGAGGCCAGTGACAAGTGGTGTCCCCAGGGCTCAGTGCTGGGTCCAGCCCTGTTCAGTGTCTTTATCAATGACCTGGATGAAGGCATCAAGTGCACCCTTAGCAAGTTTGCAGACGACACTAAGCTGGGTGGAAGTGTTGATCTGCTGGAGGGTAGGGAGGCTCTGCCAAGGGATCTGAACAGGCTGGACCGCTGGGCTGAGACCAATGGCATGAGGGTTAACAAGGCCAAATGCCGGGTCCTGCACTTGGGGCACAACAACCCTGTGCAGTGCTACAGACTGGGAGAAGTCTGGCTGGAAAGCTGCCTGGAGGAGAGGGACCTGGGGGTGTTGGTTGACAGCCGACTGAATATGAGTCGGCAGTGTGCCCAGGTGGCCAAGAAGGCCAATGGCATCTTGGCTTGTATCAGAAACAGTGTGACCAGCAGGTCCAGGGAGGTTATTCTCCCTCTGTACTCGGCACTGGTGAGACCGCACCTCAACTACTGTGTTCAGTTCTGGGCCCCTCACCACAAGAAGGATGTTGAGGCTCTGAAGCGAGTCCAGAGAAGAGCAACAAAGCTGGTGAGGGGGCTGGAGAAAAAGTCTTAGAAGGAGCAGCTGAGGGAACTGGGGTTGTTTAGCCTGGAGAAGAGGAGGCTGAGGGGAGACCTCATTGCTCTCTATAACTACCTGAAAGGAGGTTGTAGAGAGGAGGGTGCTGGCCTCTTCTCCAAGTGATGGGGGACAGGACAAGAGGGAATGGCCTCAAGCTCCACCAGGGGAGGTTCAGGCTGGACATTAGGAAAATATTTTTCACAGAAAGGGTCATTGGGCACTGGAACAGGCTGCCCAGGGAGGTGGTTGATTCACCTTCCCTGGAGGTGTTTAAGGCACGGGTGGACGAGGTGCTGAGGGGCATGGTTTAGTGTTTGATAGGAAAGGTTGGACTTAATGATCTGGTGGGTCTCTTCCAACCTGGTTATTCTATGATTGATTCTGGAGGCACCCTTGCCTGGTAATCCAGCTGTTGTCACCTGACAGATCTCAGACTAGCCCTCTGTGTGACTAAATTTATGTTTTGAAGGCAGGTAAAGCAAGCACTGAAGCCATAACCTGCAGTAAGCCCTCTGTGATATCCACTGTGGTCATTTAGAGCCAGCAAAGTGTAACTCATTCCTCAGAGCCTCTGTCTGTTTACTCTGCTGGACGAGGTTCTGAGGACAGAAGTTAGCAAGGAAGACTAACTATGGTTTTAGTCACTTGAATGTTAAAACTGTCCAGGCTATTTTGTACACAACATCCTGTCAAATACATTTAAGTTGTTTGTATAAAAATACCAAGAAACTGCAAACACAGCCCAAAATCTGCAACACTTCGGTGACATTTATGAGCCTTACCTCCCTCTTTTTCCATGTGGCAGCTTTTTGTAGGGGCTGTTTACTGAACCTCTGCAGCTCAGAAATAAAAACCATAATGAACTCAGTAACAAGTTTTCAAACTCTTTCTTTGATTACAAAGCACCATCTGCCTAGGGCCAGGCAGGTCCTCCATGGAGCACTTGAAAGCCCTTTAGACCAGTGGGTGATGGCTGCTGCTAGGGTGCTTTTGGGGTACAAGATTGCATGTCAATGTGTATCACCGTCACTGCAAACACTCCCTAGGGCTGGCTGAGGACTTCCAGGCAACCTGCCATCACAAGGCACTGCAGAGGATGTGTAACCCTGTTTCTTAACATGCCAAAGCCACACCTGGTTAATTATGCAGCTCACTGCCTGAAGGTGGGGGCACTTGTTTTGAACTGGTAGGGTGGAGAGGCCCAGCTGCCAGCATTCTCCAAGAGGGTGGCTGGGAAAATACAGGAGGACCATGTCCCTACCCACGGTGCTGCATGGCATCAGAAGTGTAACCTTCAGAAGAGTGAGCAGAGGTGTGCTTTTGCTTTATTCAACAGAGGATTGCTTAGGCTATATAGGATAGTTTCATCCCATTTCTTAAGTCCATTGCTGCCTGCAAGCTCTTAAACTTTGCATTGCTTCTGTGGCAAACATACAGGCTGACAATGTTTTAAAAGAGACACGAATACTAAAGAAAAGGAGGATGTACGCACACAGAAAAGATCATTCAGCACCAGGATTCTCTGGGGCTTATATAAAAACTACAGCAGGATTTGTTCTGTGGTCCAGCTGATCAGGCAGACGCCAGGTATTGTTAGAAGCTTCTTTTCTGCTTCTATGGGGAAGAGTTAATGGTAAGACATAGAGTTAGCTGTCAGCACTAATAACCACCTAAATTCCTCCAGCTGAAGAAAAATGAAGCCAACTCAGCAAAAAGCGTGTGTCAAGGATGTTGTGTTTTTAGTTTCCAGCAGAGGGATAAGCCCACAGGAGCCTCCAACCAGGTAAGCAGGAAACTCTGAAATGAGAAAAATAGACAAAAATATGACAACTAGAGGTGAAAGCAAGACAACATTTTCAGTGCTGAAGACCAAGCTCCAGATGCTGGTACCTGCCAAGCTTCCCTGCCCCAGGATATTGAAAGCCCTACAGCAACCCTTTTCAGAAAGAAAAGTGAACATAACTGTCATAGATGGTTTAAGAAAACAAAAAACTATATTGCATTAAAATGTTTAACATCACCACCGGGCGATATTGAACACTTTTATTTGTCCAGACTGAGAAATGCCCAAGAGCTGCTGTAACATAGTGCTGACCTAGCATCTAGCAGCCCTCCAGAGAGCCTGCAGACAAAAGAACTCTAGAGAGGGATGCACTAAATCGGTATGTTCCTTTTTGACAGTAGGCTACACCAGCGTACTTTTGCTTTTGGAATAGTCTCAGTGATTCTGTAGGTGCAGTTTTCTTATATGTCAAGGGTCACTCTTTCAAGGCTTTTAAGGCCCTGTGTTTATTTTGCATGAACGAATTTTAAAGTGGATGGAAATGCCCCTATAAATATTAGTAATATGTAAACTGGGCCTCATGGAAAAGTTGAGGCCAGAGAATGGTAATTTTGAAATCTTTGTATCAGCAAAGGGCTAAGGTATTCATTAAAAGTATTGTGCAGTGGGAAATGTCCTGGAACCTAGGTTAAACTCTTACTTTAGTGCTCACTGTTTTGCAGTTACTGACATGAAGTTACATCCTTCCACGAGAACGAGTTCTAAAAAGTACATTTAATGTGAAAGAACACTCAGAATATCTTGGAAATATATATATGTAATTCATGAGATCTCTAACTTCATTTAGCACAGTCTATTATCTACCTAGGCCTGAATTGCATTAAGAATTACGCAGTATCACCTAAATCTCAAGGCTGCCAGATGAATAAGCCAGGCAGCCTACAAGTGCAACAAAGTGTGGAGGAAAAATGCCCTTTATTTAAGAGTTGAGCAAATCTATATTCTTTAAAACACAGGGCCTGTAACATGCCTTTGCATTCCAAGATAACTGACGTCCCAGACTGAAGCTTGACTGGGACAGTCATTTATTTTTCCCTCTAATGTCTGGTGGAAGAGATGGGGCTCCCTGAGTGAAGCAAAACGTGGCAATTCTGGCTGCATTAGCTTAAACTGTTCACAGACTGATAGGTCTGAGTTTTTAGTAAGGCTGTCTGGAATTTCCATCCTCTGGAAATATTCCAGGATGTGGGAAAAAAAGATTTGTCCCACTTCTGAATAGAAACTGAAGAAACTGCACACATTTTGCAGAAAAGCAAGAGGGAAAAAAAGCCAGCTGTTGGAACAAATCTCATTATATTTTGCAGCTAGCTAGGAGTATTTTGGCCTAATGAAATAACATCTCTGGTGAAAATGAAATTGTCTAGCGGCAAATCATACTGGCAGATAATTCCCCACTTCTTCCCCTCTTAGTTCTTGGAACTTTTTTCCTTGAATCAACATATAAAACAAAAATTATTGCACAACCAAACTAAAAGTGAAAAAAATGAAACTCTTGAACCATGAGTACACAAGCATTGAGTAAATGTCACCTGAATCGATATTAAGTGCAAAGGATGGAGGTTTAACATTGTTCTTGCAAATTAATCATTGACTTAGTTTTTAAAGTAATCATCATAAATCCTCCTAGAACAGATTGTTATTCTGCCTGTTATGATTGATTGAGCCAGTGCAGAATGAGATCATTATCATTTAAGTTGGCATTTTTGGGGCTGACAAATATCCTTCAAGTATTTCCTGCAGCTGGGACCACAAATATCTTCCCTGGAGCTGGTAGACTAATTGCACCATGTCCTGCTCCAAGAGCTTCTTGTGTCTCCGGCCAGCAATACCATCATGCCTGCAGGGACCCCAAGCCACTTAGGGTAGGTCGATGACCCACTCAGGCAGCAGCATAATCAGAGATTAACTTCAAGCTGCAAATCTGCGTGCAGCATCAGTGCCTGCAGATGCACACTGGGACTGGAAAACACTTCCCCAGACACGGGCTGTCACCTATCCCAGCCTCCATCTTGGCTGGCTGATTACTAGGGCACCGCAGCCACTGATGCCTTTGGATAAATTGGGACTTTTTTCCTTCTCTTGGAAATTCCCACACTGTAAAGCCAAAGGACACAGCAGGCAGAGCAGCAGTTGTGGGAGGCAAGTTACCAAAATAGGACTTTTCCCTTTTTCCTTCTTTTTGGTGTAACTTCCTGACCACATTATTGAAACAACAATAACATAAGGGGCATGTTGCAGCAACAGGGCAGACAGGAGCAGGTAAGAGCAAAAAAGCCAACAACATATTTGTGCATAAGAAAGGGAAAAGAGCTGGCGTTAAGGGGAATTCACAAATTACCTGACAAAAAACCACGCAGCCATCCTCTGCCCCTGTAGTCACCTCTGACAAATGAAGGATACCAAAAGGGGTGGGGTGGGGGGGGGAAATCTCAACAAACCAAATAAATTACAAACCACCCCCCTACCCCCACCCCCCCATCTCACAGCAATTACTTGATCAGAGTATTTTCATTTCCTAAACTGGGAGAGAGAAATTCCCCTGAGTCATCTGATCTCTGCTGCAACTACACCAGGAAGAGAAGTAGCAGCAGTCAGTAAGGGCAGGGCGTTCTCCAGCTGTACAAAAACCTCTCATGTGTGAGGTGGAAAACAGAGCAGCCCAGGGGTGTCTGCGCATGCATACATATAGCAAGGCGAGGTGCAGATACCCTCCCAGCCAGATTGTCTCTTGCACAACTCTCTAATTCTGAGCAGGCAGGCGGACCTTTTCTTTTTTCCTACATTGCTCCTCTTCAAGCGTGCATCCAGAGTAGAGCTGCTGAAGAGCCATTTCCTCCAGCACATCTCCCTGAAAACAGCTCTCCCCAAGAAGAAGCATTCGCTGGCAGCATGGTAGGGGTTACGGCAATGAGAACATGGATTGAGCCAGTGGTGGCTTGTTCCCAAGTGGCCAGTGCCTTCTATGACACGGCACTGCTGCTCGTGGTGAAGAACTACTACAACCAGACCAACGCCAGTGCTTCTTCCCATGCGCTGGAAGATGCTCAGCAGAAGGCTGTCTCTAATTTTTATATCATCTACAATTTAGTCTTGGGCCTGAGCCCACTGGTGTCAGCCTATGCCTTGTCCAAGCTGGGGGACAGGATGCATCGGAAGATTCCCATCTGCTTCCCTCTTTTTGGCTACTTGGGCTCCAAAACTCTCCTGCTCCTTCTGATCCTGCTGGGCTGGCCAATCGAGGTGATGTATGGGGCTGCTGCCTTCAATGGGCTGATGGGCGGTTTCACCACGCTCTGGGCAGGTGTCATGGCTCTAGGATCCCTGCGCTCCTCTGAAAGCAGGAGGTCTCTGCGGCTTATCATTATTGAGCTCGTGTATGGCCTTGCTGGCTTTCTAGGAAGTACGGCATCTGGCTACCTCTTTGTTGGCTTTAGTGATCACTATGGAGAGGGCACTGTGCTGGTGAGCTGTAGCATTGCTTGCTATGCTTTCTGCCTCCTTTACAGCCTTTTTGTCCTGACAGTCCCCGAGCCAGTAGCTTCCTACCCAGCCAAAGGTGAGAGTGCAGAGAAGGCAGCCAGCCAGGGACCTGCTAACACAGGAGAAGCAGCAACAGGGAGTTCCCAGGCTTCAAAGGGCAGCAGCTCCTCTCCAGTACTTCCCTCAAAACTCATCATCATCATGTTGTTTCTGTCAGCAATCCTCTATGATCTTGCTGTGGCTGGTGCAATGAATGTACTCCCACTCTTCTTGCTCAGGGAGCCTTTAAGTTGGAATGCCGTGGAGATTGGCCATGGCAATGCTGCTGGGTATGTGATCTTCATCACCAGCTTCCTAGGGGTATTTGTGTTCTCCAAATGCCTGAAGGACATTACCATGATCATGATCGGCGTTGCGTCATTCAGCACTGGCATCCTCATCATGGCCTTTGTGCGGTGGACATACCTGTTCTACATTGGTGAGTCAAGCAGCCACGTGTGCAAGCAAGCACACCCTAGGAAAGGGGCTGGGGTATCCCAGTGTCAGAAGAAGGGCTTTTGCTATGCCTCAGTTTCAGACTAGGGAGCTTGGCAGATCATCACACAATTAATTCCCCACATCTCACTTTGTACTCTTACACTCAGCACCCTACAAGATCCAGAGAAGGCATATAATCCTGCCAAGTCTTCATGTAAGGCCAGTTGAGTTGTAACTACTGGTTAATCACTTAGTCACAGCCCAGAGCTGAGCAGGGGAACAATGCTCATACTGCGGGGACACACACACACCACCACCCTTGTCAGCTGCACTGTTGTATTAACGGGAAGCACTTGCTTTTTGTAAAAGCTTAAGACTATGACAGAATCAGATTGGCAAAGGTTTCCTATTAAGGGACTGTCTTAAGATGTGATTTATTTTTGTTACATTAAAACACTTGGCTGATACATCAGCATATGGCTGATGGGAAACTTAATAGTGAAATAATAGAATTGCTTTAGCATCTAAAATATTACCAGAAGATGGTGTGTAGATCTTACACTATGTATACATGACAAAGGGACAGGTAACAATAGAATGGACAGCATCCCACAATGAAGGAAAGGCAAGTTTATTGTTAAGAAGTAGTCTTAGCAGGAGAAAAACAAAAAACAAATCCCAAGAACTGAATCCATTGTGGCAATGGATGATTCATATCTGACAGAGTATCGTGTTGCATGGCTTAGAGGTTTTGCTTCTGAAAGTGGAAACAGAAGTTCTAAAAGAAGTGGCCTGAAGCAATTTTTTCTGTCTGCCCCTACAGGGAAAAAGAAACAGAAAATCAAACAAGGTTATGGTAAAGGGAAAGGTGGTATGATATTTATTTGTGTACTAAGCCAAATACTGAGTGAAATTTTTAAGAGTTTTTTTTGTTTAGGTAGTCACACTGGAAAACAAAAGATTAAAAAAATAAAATAAAATCTTAATTCCATCATGAAGACACTATGCTATACAGTGTGCAGGATGTTTATTCCCTGCATTATAGGAACACCTTGGTTTGAGACATGGACTGATGGTTGATTCTGGCTCACTAGAAGTTTCCACACTAGAAGAACCTTAAAATACTGCAAGCCAGAAGCACTGAGACAGAACACAGCTATAGAGTTATAAAGGTACTCTTGCTGTCAAGGCCGTGGAGCAGGGGGTGCTCATTCTGTTTGTTAGACACAGAACAACACACTCATTATTACAAAAGACAGCACTGTATTCCATCTGCACCAGGATTCCTGCCTGAGAACGATACCACAGTTGCTTTGTGCAAAGTGCCTCTGTTAGTAGGAGCAACAGTGGCTTATCCACCAGGGCTTGCATGAAATGAAGGCTGACACCCCTACCAAAGATTTATACTACCTTCTAGTACCTCAAGGGACAAGAAAACGAGAGGCAAGGGTTCTGCCCAAGGCAGAGGCACATAGTCTTCAAAAGCCGTGGTGGTTGTGTTGGGGAGATAAGAAGTTATTGATAACCACCTATTCAATGCATTGCAGCACGGGCAGTGATGCTCTTTGCCCTCATCCCCTTACCAACCATCAGGTCCATGTTATCCAAGCATGTTGAAGGATCATCCTATGGTAAGTACTTTGATTACTTTACTGATTAAAAAAATACCTCAAATCAGCCTAAAGTGCAAAGAGAAATATTAGTTATTGCTGCAATCTGTGTTTTGTGTAACAAAACAAGAACAGTTAGTACCACAAATGGGAAGGGAGGAGCAGAGAAACTTGCAGGACAAGATTGTCACCTCCAAATTTCTTGCCCTCAGTTGCATCATCCACAATTTTTATCCACAAAACTTTTAGTATGTACTTCAAGAGATTGCTGAAAGGCAGGGAAAATACCTGAGGTGCTACTTAAAAAAAAAAAAACAGTGCTCCAGACAAGACCAACATTAGCAAGATGTTGGCTTGAAGCACTGTGATACCCACACCATTTATATATGTCGTCTTCTACTTCTAGTTTTGGGAAGGATGGTTTTCTTTCACTTTTTTTTCAGCTACGTTTTCTAAATACTGTGGATATGACTCGAAGTGTTACCTGGCAATTCGTTCCTCCCAAGACTATGATTTAACTAGCAAAGGATAACCCTTGCATAAAAATTGGGCCTTCTTGATAAACAGAAATTCTATTCTATTAAAGATGTATTACTAATAATAAAATATATGTATTTTACAGCTCTGTACTGAAGGCCACTTTTACCTCAATAAACTGGATTTAGACACCACAGACAGGACTGGCCGTGCATTCAAATAGCACCTCAAGCCCAGGACTGCTCATGCTTTATCCAGACATGTTCCCACAGCTATCCTTTGCATACCTTTTCTTTTCTACCATACGAAGATGACACTGTTCTGTCATCAGTTCATTCCTACTGTTTTTGCTCCTCAACGTGCTCCAAACTCACCTGCTTGCCACAAATAATGCATCTCACACCCAAAATTAATCATTGTAATTAGCCATAATGTTGTTTGGCCACCATGAGCCATCCAGGCTGCACCTGATTACAGAAGCAGCTCTTGAGCAGGATCATGCAGCTGAGCAGCCCTTGCCTGCTGGCAGCACTGTGGTCTCATAAGGTGGTGGCCACTGGCACTGTGCAGCTGGTGTTGCCAAGGCAGCTACCCTGATCCTACATCTATAGTCTGTTTAAGCAGACAGTTTTTGAGTTGGATCTTTTGTCCTATGCCTAAATAAGGAACAGTTATTTAATTCTGGTCCAGAACAACAGCAGATACAAGCTCATGCTATCCAGTGCTGGTGAAATAGCGACAACACCACTTTTCCAATGCAGTGGTGATTCATCAAGGAGGTACTAAAGCTGGTTTTCTCTCCACAGTAACAAACTATGTTCTTGTTTTACAGGTAAGGTATTTGTCCTGCTGCAGTTGTCTTTAGTCACCACAGGAGTAGTGACATCTACGGTCTACAACAAGATCTATCAAAACACACTGAACTGGTACAGCGGCTTCTGCTTCATTTTGTCTTTCCTAGTTGGCTGCCTGTGTCTCCTCCCTTTAAGGTAAGGAAAATGAAGCATTTTGTCTAAAGTACATGCAGTATTTTCTCCATGCTTACCAATACTAGGTCTAAGGTGGATTAATATAGAAGGAGAAAATGGAAAAAAAACTTAGAATTTGAAAAAAAAAATCAAAGAAAAGAAAAATCTTGCAGAAATGAGTAGACAAATATCAAGGAGATTCAAAGAATGAAACTTGCAAATCATCTAGCCAATGTTTTTAATCTTCTTTTTGTTTAATGTAATATGAATTGCTGTAGCAGGAATATCTGGCAGACTTTAAGACCTGATAATGCCAGGGCACAAAGACTGCACAAATGCAGTGATTGATACTGTTTTTGACCCCGGTGTCAGCAGGACTACGAGCATGAGGGAGACTCTTCCATACTTATCATTCTTCTGGGACTGCTTTCTTCCTCTTATTTTCTAGACACAGGAGTGACTAGTTTCTTACACAAAACCTTGCTGTTTAACGGCGAGTCACTGCTAGATACTCACTTCCTTTTAACACATGCTCTCCGAGTAGAACTAGCACTGTTCTCAATACAAACAGCAGGATTGGGACTTATAAGTCTGAAAGATAACAAATGGTGCCAGTTTCATTGCTTGTACACAAGAGTAACTTACAGAGGTTGGCAGACCTCCAAGAGGAATCACATGAGCACTGAACCAGCTCCAGATAACCAAGCAAAGTTTAAGCTAAAGAACTGTTGAGGGAAAAGTGAACTATAGTTTGAGAAACTAGCTTGCTAGCTATCTTGTAACTTGCATTTTTACTGCTCTTTACAGCATCGTGGCCATCAAAAACCGTTCAACAACTGGCTCCCTTCAGATTCTGACTGAGTGACAGAGGCTGTACCAGCTAAAGCATTTTCTGATTTGTTATCAACTTTCTGAGCTACCAAGGTGGGAACTCTGCCAAGCATTAGCCCCCCACAGTTATCATTATTACAGGAAGCATCTCATTTATGTTCCCATTTCAGCATACCACAGCCTCCCAGTCACAGATCTCACCCAGGACAAAACAGTTTGCCATCTTATTTCTGCAGCACACCATCCTGCAGAGTACATGCATTGGCTGTTGCACACCAGCAGTCTTCAAAGCATTTTGCTTTCCTTTAAGACCGGCTAGTAAAAGTGCACTTCTGGACAAATCATTCAATATGAAACGGGAGAGCAGAAGATCAGTTTCCCATTAGTTCCTTCTTGTCTGTTCATTGAGAAACCCCAGGGTAATTCTGTGACTTTGGCTGATGAAGCAGGAGCCTGAAAGCTGCATGCTGCATGTGCATGGATGTCAGCAGGATACATCTGGTCCCAAAGCGTTACAGAAGATGTATCAGCCCACACGATCAAATACAGAAATACCACTAAAAAAGCAAAGTAAGATTAAGAATCTTATAGTAATCCCTACAATAAAACCACTCCTGAACAGATGTGCACGCCTGTGATTGCTGGGAGATTGTCCCACTATTCCTGAGTAGTGCCTTAACAGAGCACATAGGAGGATACCTGTGACTCCAGAGCTGATATCAGCATTTCAATTCACATCACCAGGATGTACTGATGGCAAGTGCGGCACTCTACTCCTAAAGGCTTTATAGAGGTGTAGGGACACTGATGCCACATCACAGTTACTTTGTTACCCCAGCTTTCTTCTAAGCTGAAGAAGGAAGCTTCTACCAGAAGGAACCTTATACTGTACAGCAACTGGCATGAGATGTCAGTTGAGTCTCAACATAATCCAAAAGACTAGCACGCCCCAGAGGGATCAGGACTTAAATTATGTTTCTACTGTCATGCTAATTGAATTAACAAGGATTAAGTAGCTTCCAAGTAAAGGTAAGATAAAAGCCCTTCAGTAACTGAAATAATTTGGAGGCAAAGCAGGCAGCTTCAGTTTGAGCCAGGATGCAGCAAGCAGAAGTTGACTGATTACTCACCATGAAACCCCTTATTTTGAGGAAGTTGCTGCCAGCCCTGCTCCCCACATGCACACTCATGCAGTCTTTCCTCATCTCCAAGCTTCACTTTCAATTAATACTAGATTTACTAAACCAGCAAAAAGATGACTTTTAGTCAAATTAGCAGTGAAGTAGGATTTTAAGGGAAAGGTATTTCTGCAGCAAGATAGTGAGCTGCCCAGCAAAACAGGTGCACTCATCATTTCAATGGCAAAGGCTGAAAAAAAAAAAAAGAAACTTTATATTCTAGGTAAAGCAGTAATCTTTTAATACATTTATTGGTCCATTCCATTAAATTAATTGAGGTAAACAAACTGTGCATTTTAAAAAATGTACACACTAATAGAGAACTACAAACAATTTTACCTCAAAGTGTTTTTCTCCATCAATACTAGTTCCATAGTAAACAATGCACAAAATATATTTATACAGAGATATATGAAAGGGTATAGAAACATGCCAGCACCAGAAGGCAAGACAACATTTTATAGCCTGCGAGTCTGAACAAGAGTACAGTTGCCAGATTTGGTCAAGTACAGGAAGCAAAAGCCTCCTTCCCATTTTACCATTTACTAGCTAATCACACAGAGACAAGTCTTTTCACAGCTTTCATTTTGGTTTTTAATGGTATGAACAGTGATCTAGTTCCGGTGAATACATTAACAGAGGTTGAAAGAAGAGTCTGGGCAATAAGCCAACACTGTTTTGGTCCCCAGTACTGATACCTTCAATAAAGAGGGAGATGCAATCCACCTCCGCTCACAGCTAGCTTGCCTTCACTTGCATGGCCCAACTCTCCAAACCTTAAGGAGGAACAGAGGGATCCAGGCACAAAGGAAAAGAGAACAAGGATGGTGCTGCTTTATTGTCATATACTAAAGACAAAAGCCCTTTGGCTGTTATAAGACTGTCCCTCTGCAATCTCTCTCCCTGTGCAGTGGGAATGTGTGGCACTGGCCCCAGCCCTAATGTTTGATCTGATGGTATGCATACATACCCCAGCAGCAGAGTTAAGGAAATAGTTTAGCTTCAAAGCATACCAAAGTGTACGAAGGCCTTCGAAGTAGCCTAGGACAATTACTAGCCTTTAATGTTTTAGTGTGCCACTTACATAAGGGTGATCTACTTATGACTTTCTGGAAAGGGCATTATTTTCTGCACAAGTACTGTCTTAGCCATGTATGTCTTAGCCATGCAACCCTAAAACCAGCCCAGTTCATTACTGAGTGCTTGTACAAGTCAAATCCCCCAACGAGAATCCAAAGGGCTAAGAGCAGAATTAAACATTGCTACCTTAGTAAAATTGGTTAAACAACACTCCCAAAAAGTTTAAAATGCAACACTCGCACTGCCAGAAGGCAAGTTTATTCCTGAATCCCTAGCTTCACTTTACAGAAGAAAAATAATCTGTCAAGTAGTAGCAAGTTCCCTACATAAAAAAAAAAAGACCCCATTTTCCCTACTTATTGGTTGTTGTAGTAAAAGTTAATAAACCAAGGGAAAGACTGTTCTACCTTCAGAATTTAAGAAGGCTGAACATCTAATGAGCTAGTTCAGTCTATGCAGATTTGCTCAGTGGTTATCAGCACCACGATTATAAACAGTCTGTAACATTGTGCAAGTTTTAACAAAAGCACAGCTCCTGTTAAAGCACTGAACAGTCCCTGGAGGGCTGGGAGGGAATTTTTCTGTATCTTAGCATCTGCCAGACTGACACCTGTAGCAATATGCATCATAAACAGGCTATGCAGAGCCACCACTGCAAGGCTACCTCACAGTACTTCTACAGGACCATCTGCCAATCATGCTTTGCATACATTTCTTTCTGCCACTTATCCCACAACTCTATCCTTTGCATGTGTCTGTGTGGTAAAAACCCAAGTAGATTTCAGTGAAGAATACATAAGTTTATTCTTTGATACAGCTCACATCAGAAAAGTTCAGGACTACACCTATAACCTTTTCGTTTTTCAATGGATACCTGAAAAAGCCATGATGTTTCAACATCCATGTTTATTGCAAGAGTTAGAACCTCGTAAGGATACACACGAACAAATCACACACGGTTCTCTACCAAGAATGAAAAAAAGATTTCAGTGCTTGCTTCACTGTGCTGGTGCCAATTAAGAGAAGAAACATCCCATAAACTACACAGAAGTAAATAGGACAGTAGTGGATTATGCATCCTCTGAGAAAGAACTTGGTCTGGCTACAGATTACAAGGAAAACTGGACCTGCTGTATTTTAGTACATGTGCAGAGGGTGATATTAAATGACTGATCATTCAAGAAGTTACTCAAAGATGAAGCTACTGCACTACTCCTACTTCCTTTTACCAATACTTTTTACTTTGCACGCTTACAGTTTGGGCCATCCAAAGGAGAGATAACATCTCAGTTTCACCAACAGTTCAGATCTCAATCTCCCACCAACAGCAGTTAAGTAAGCATGGGTTTTACATCTTACAGGAGTTTCCTACTATTTTGTAGTTCTCCTATTCAGCATTGCCACCTTAAACCTCACAGTTAGGATCCACCTCACAGCCTCTCCCACAGTTAGCTAGTGATTTACAACAGCTTTTTTCTAAAAAGACTACTCCATACACCACAGGAGCTGAGACATCCACCACTACACACCCCTCTCAACACTGCAGCAATTCTTGTGGTGGACTCCTCTTTTGAATGTTACATTTTACTTCCCTTATAGGAGCTTTAGGAGGATTTTGGTGTTCCAGATCATACAAGCCCATTAGTGGCCACAGCCTGAGACGTATGTTCTAACCTCTCCTCTAAATCAACCTGCAGATGTCACAGAGCCACATACTCAAGAAAGGAAGTGCAAAGCATGCCTGCCTTTCAACAGCTTAATCAGAAAGGGATATAGCTGATATTGAAACACGCTTTGGTTGAGGACTAGTTTAAACATCTTGCCACAGTATCAGTGGCAGATTAAAGAAATTTTAAGCTGATCTTCAACAGCTCCAGCCTCAAGTTACATGTTGATTCCAGCTTCACATGGTACTCTCCACTGTCCGTTATGCTTCTCATGAACAGCTGTTATGTCGACTGCTAAATTCCGCAGAATCAACACCCGCTTCAATTTGACAAAAAAATAAGAAGCAATAGGACTTCAGTGGAGTAAGGCATCAGACAAAACCTACTCACCTGTAAGAAAAAAGTCACTATCCTTTCTACTCATCTTGCAGATAGTATTTTTTTATAAGGCAAAGGGAAGACCGTCTAAATATTAGTTCAAATTAAATTTTGCTCGACTCCCAGTGATGTTGCAAAGTCAACTACAAAATTGCATTTACCACACAGGAACCAGCTCAAAAAAGCACATTGATCTCTGTGGGAAATAGGGAAGACTGTAACCATTAAGGTCAGGCTGTTAAATAGTATGCAAGAGCTTATTTTAGAAGGGAAAGATTGAGGAAAACACTTGGTTACTGTTTCAAGATGGTACCTGTTAAGCACTTCACTTGCACAACAAGAGTAATTCATCATTCTGGACATAAGAGCAACTTACAGCAGAGTTCTCATTTACATCAAATAAGCTTATATTGGCAAACTACAAGTTTAAACCAAAGAGTATAGTTCTTAGTACCACAAAGTTGTCAATAGAGGCTGAGTCAAAAAGGAAGACCTCTTAAAACATCATACATTTAGCTTTTGCACTCAGAGACAATCATCTCATTAGGCTGATAGCTACCATATTGCTGCAGTAACTCATTTTGATAGCTGCTATAAAGCCACCAAGCTGAGTAGGAAGGCTTCAGGTATACTTGGGGTTTATGAAGGTATAAAGTACAAACCATACTAGTACCTGGTAGGTTGCCACAGGAGAACACAGAAGATGCACATACTCTATGACTGCTCAGAATCTTCACAATGCTGCTTGGAGATCAGATAATCACTCAAACTTAGCAGTAAGTGCTCAGTTATTTATTCTCCCAAATCCCACTATTACACCAATATCGCCCCAAATTCCATCACTTTGGATAGTTAAAAAGGATTTATGTATATGCTATGAAACCAAGACTCTGGGAATCATGGCAGCATTCCTAAGGCCATTAGCACCTAGCAGGCTTTTGCTTTGGATTGCCAAAGAAAGTGGAGGAAAATGGGACTTGCAGAAGCAGTTGTATTTCTAAAGGCCAATAAAAACTAAAAAGAAAATAGATTTGCACCAAAAGTAGTCCTAAAAGACTTGCCATGTGATCCAGTAGAGACAAATATGAACACTATGTGTACCTAACAGGGTCTCCATCTCTCCCCACTGACCTGTTTAAGGCAAGCTCAAAACACAGTGATGCTTCGTGTAAGCAAGCATTTGACACTCTTTACTTCAGCAGGCACCTTAGATGACCAAGCCCAAAGTGGCTCTAGTTCAGAAAAAAGCATGCTTACAGCATGGATGAAGAGAATTTTACCATGCAACTTCCAGAGCCAGCTTCAGAAAAAATACACAAGTCGTACTTGTCTCCCTCATTTCCACAAGCCTTGAGAAGCCACTGTTCAACTCATTACTGCAGCTATGCTGATTTTGATCCCCAAGTCAGTCACAAGTACACTTCAGCCAACTGACATTACTTCATAATCACCAAGGTAAACAAAGATACTCAGTATGAACCAATAGCATGCCACACTCACAAAAACCACATTCATGCTTGCATCACAGGCTATCTGCAGGTGGTGTTGCTAAATTCTGTCTAGGACCAGCATAACTCCCACGCAGAAAGGTCTCCAGAAACCATTTTATCCAGAGGGAGTGTACGGGTGGTAGCAAAACAGAAAATATTCATTTCCAGCCTTTCCCTGTCCATACAATAAAAGGGATAAGGATTGGTTAGAGAGTACTGTATCAAAAGAATAATTAGCCTTTTCCAGCAAACAAAACAGAACAGTAATGAAGATGTCATTTGGCACCTTGCAGTAGAGTTTTATTTTCATCTTTTTAGTGTTTCACTCATCAGTTCCTTTCAGTCTAGAGAGGTAAGTTTTATCAAGATCCCCGTGCACTTTCACTGTGAACCCCCAATCACTCCATAATATAAAGAAGGAACCATTCAAGATAACTTAAAAGATGAAACATACCCCAGTTTAAACACAGAAAGTGAGAAAAAAAAACCCAGATAGTTTTCAGAGTGTCTGTTCCAGCCTAAGTGCAGCTGGTATTTCAGTTAACTTGACAAAAGGAGTCCTTCATACAGTTCCAGTATGTCTAGTGGTACTGAGCACAGAAGTGCTAGACTGTCCATGAAGGTACCTCTTATTTGGTCTCTGGCTTGTCTTGCAGTAGTGGTATAATTGACTCCCACGCCGTAAGGCACTGCAGAAAAAATAAAGATTAAAAAAATGGATTGCATATCAGTTCTTTTATCTTTTAAACAACCCTTCAAGACCAACATAACACAAGTTCAAGAAATGCTAGCCAGGTCATTATATATTACAGAAGGAGGGGAGAGAAAAACAGAATCTCAAACAGCAAGAAAGAGTTCAGAAAAAACAGCTGCAGTTTGCAAACAAAGAAAGCAAATTAAAACTTCTCGAAGTCATCAGCTGGCCTAAACCATTAAAAATTGTTAGAATACTCAGAATATCCAGATATCAAGCTGGATTCTAAGATGAAGAACACCACAGCTTTCAGCTCAGCAGACAAACTGGTTCTAGTCGAAAATCACATCTTTGTGATGAGAATGTGGAAGAGGGCTGATATGAATGCAAAACTAACTCCAGCAAAATTATCTGCAAAACCCATGTGGTTCAGGGAAGGTAGTTCAGAAAGATTGTACTCTAGTACACCTCTGGGACTTGATTCCAGTGCAAAACAAACTAGTGCCTGGTATACTAAAACAAAAATGTAGTCTAGCTTCTGGGTTATCAGAAAGTCACTCCAGGCTTTGAAGTCGTTTCCCCAGACACATATATTTGCTCCACTCCTTGTGCTGTGTACCATTACTGTCTTTCAACTATATTCAACCCAGAAGTCAATCTGGACAAATATAGACCATGGAATACATAACTAAACACTAGGAATAGGCAAACTAATCACCAGCTCTTCTACCCACAAGTCGCTGCTATCAAACACGTTTCTAACCTTGCAGATCGTACTATAGGTAAACAGCATATTTCTAGTTGTGTATCCTGAAGCAATTAGATGCTTTCCTGCCAAAAAGTTTCCTTGCTGCAGCTAAGAGCAAAACTAGGATGTAGAGATTTAACCACCAATTGCAGAGGCACTACTGGAAGTCTTTAATAGCCTTCTCCAAGAGAGAAGGGACCAGGGTGAAAGAAGTTCTGTGTAACTAGTTATGGATTATTGACAAGACAGACATCAGAAGGGGCCAAGGAAGTGCATACTAAATACTACATGGAGAAGTAACCTAGTACAGAAAGAAGGTCATAAAGTAGATGTGGGAAAAAAGTGATAGGAAAGGAGCTTATGTCACCATGCGTAGGCCTGGCTGCAGTTTGTGTACCAGCCACTGCATGAGGCAGCACCGTTATAGCAGGAAGGAAAACTAGACTGGCACTAGACTGGTAGCATACACAGTTAAATGTCAAGGCCCTTCACTGAAAAAGTCTGACACTGAGTCTCAGTTACACTCAGTTACACTAGCACAAACTGAAAAACAGCAGAGGCACCTGACCAGGTATTTGCAGGACTAACATACAAGAGACAGAACTATGCACACCAGGGCAGATAAGAGAATTATCTATGCATACCAGGTGTAATCTATAAATGGATCCATGGATGTACACTAGAACATGCAATTTTGGGTTTTTTTTATCATCACTACTGCGGCTCAGTAATTTTTTCAATTCAAGAATGCAAGACAAGCATCCAGGATGAAATGCTCTTACAGGGCTTTCTTACAAAAGAAAGCTAGTCTTAGGAATAACCAGAAACTTAACAGATAACACTAAGCTTCTGACAAAGAGCAGCATCCATAGCACTAGAGAATGGATTTAGACATCCAAGATCATTTTCTTCAAGACTATGTGAAAATTTCTTGAAGAATGATCACCACCTCAGAGGAAAGTGAACTACTCCTGTTCCTGCCAATGCTCCAGCACTGCCACATACCTTCTCGTAGTACTGGATGTTTTTATCTGCCATCCCCATGAGTAGCTGCCTAAAGTCTTGTCTTTTGTTGTTCTGCCATCTCTCCATATCTGCTTTCAGGTCAGCATTGAAACACTCTACTCGGTCTTGACATTTCTCAACATCTGTGGGTACCTGTAGCAAAAGAAATGAAGACACAGTCACTGGCTGCCAGACTGCTGAATTATCTCAAATCTCACTAAGCAAAGCTAGAGAAATGGCTAACTTAACAGCTTAGTACTTATTCTGAATAAACATGGTTATGGCTGCAGGGAGAAAAGCCAAAATTCCATATTAGTGAGGAAACGGCATTCCTCAATTGTCCTCTGCCGTTTGACATGGTGGTCAGTTGTGCTTGTCCATCTCCATATACTGAGGCAGACTAAGGAAAAGCTTGCTAGAGGCACATGAGGAGGAGAAATATTTGGTGGAAAAGCTGGGTGCCTAGGCTCAGTTTCTAGTTCTCAAAATGAGCAACTTCACTATAGCTCCAGAGCAAGCTTTCTCTCCTCCTTCCCATGTACAGTTGTACTATGTATTTTCCAATTTACACTAGAGCATAAGAAGCATTTAGCATTGTCCAAGAATGCTGGGTAAGAGACCTCAGTATTATCTCTTAACCACTGTATGCATACAAACAGCAGTGACCAGCTATGACTGTAGTATAACATTCCTAAGTCTGTAGTTTCTAGTTTCCACTTTTAACCTTTCATGCTGCCAGAAAACAATGTAAGTGCAAAGCACCTAAGATTATCACCATGTTCTGGCTTCCAGGCCTTTGGGCTTAACACGAGACACAGTCACACATAAGCAATGGGAGGAATCTTGAAGAATAGCCAACTGCAAGCCTAGGTAGAAATTTAAATGGATTATGACAGTAGTGACCAGCCCGAGGTAGATGTACTTTAGGACAAAGATCAGGTATACCACCAGGCAACTACAGGAATAATTTACAAACGTTTCTTCCAGTGGGAAAGCCATGAATGCATTTCTCTCCCTTCTCCTTGTGCTGCATGGTCCACATGGACAGGAAGCCTGTAAGGATGCACCTTAAAAGCCCATGACCTCAGAAAAGAAAAACCTTGAGCTCTAGCACCAACATGAGAAATGAACTTCTAGAAGCTGTAACCTGCAAAGGCAAAAGGCAGAATGAAGAACATTTGCAGAGGTTTGTAGTAGCTCCTCTCATACTTGATACTTCCAGGAAATTGCCTTTTTCTTTGAGGGGTGTGAAGGAAGGGGATCAAAAGACCACATAAGAAGCTTCTCATGGGTAACAACATGGCAAGTTAGAGGTATGCTGCTACCTTGCAGTTTGGCAAAATACGTGATTTAGGCAGAAGTGCAACAACTCTGGTTCTTCTCCAGGATGTGGATTATGGCCAACTAGAGAAGCACTCTATCGACTAATGCTCAAAGGAGGTCCCTCAGAAACAGGAAGCTAGCCCTTTATACCCATGGGAATCAAGTACTCCCTTATTCACACAACTGGATTTACACTACAGGCAGCCTGGGGATTCAGCAGCTATACACCTTTCCCACCCTCTCAGAGCACTCTGTTTCTACAGGAATCCACTCTGCTACAACTCCAGACAAAGTTCCTTTGTATGCTTCGAAGAACTACCAAACCAGTGGTTGGAGAGTTTAGAAGATGCTCCCCTCAAGACAAGTATGACTTGCATCGTAATTGTAAGTACTGTGCTATCTTAACAAGAAAGGCTAGGCTATCAGGAGAAAGAGTCATGAAGTCTGGAAGCAAAACCACATAAGATTTCCCAATCCAATTAAGTTAGTTTCTGAGCACTCACCAGCTTCCTGCTTCTTCTGCCAGGATCTGAAACCACAAAGAAGCTATAAAGAAAAAAATCTGTTCTTTCTCACAGCCAGCTATCTTGCAGGTCATGCTGAGAGTGCTGTATGAGGTTAGAGCTCTGGGAACAATCCAGTGGTCAGAAAACGGATCATGCATACACTAATTAAGGGACAACGAACTCCAGCTACATCTCCACAGGCATAATCAAAACAGTGTTTGCATATGCACTGGTCCTGTTCAAGAGCGTAAATACCTTTCCTTCAAAAACTGCAGTTTCCCAGATGTTGCAAATCAGTAGCTGAAACAAAATTTGAAGTAATTAACAGCTATTTATCACTTTATGTCTAGTGCGAAGTTAAAAGAGAGGTTATAGTTCTAGCATCAAATTTGGATATAAACTGAAATATCAAGGCTGTTGCTTTTATCTGCGTTTACCAGTGGAGATATTAAATATTAGCTAGCAACTAGGAACAGAGATGAAAGAAGGCTGGACTTTGGGAAAAGTTACTACTTTTTTTACTGATGGCTGCTCTCAACCATGGGAACAGCTCAAAAAAACTCCAGTGCCAAAACCAAGTGACAACTGGCTCAAACTCTAACACACTCTAGAAAGGGCCCATCACTGTTGTAGTGAGTCAATTTAAACTGAGAAGAGTTATATACGGAGGCAAGAGCAGAGCATAAATTTGTATATCCAGGAGTCTGGTTATCTCATGGTATGATACAAGGTTCTGCACCTGCATCTACCACTCTTCACATAATTCTTGGATGAGACCACAGTCTAAGTACACCTCACAACTAGAATTTAGCATGGTCAAGTGCAGATGGCATTGCCTGAAGCATAAGCATGTCCAGTTTTTTTACCATGTCCACTTTTTTAAAACTCTTCTACAACCTCATTACCTCATTACACTTTTGGTTTTAACTTTGGCATTCTGAGCAGTATTTGCTGTCAGACATTTACATTAGCTCTACAACACTTCTGCATATATAGACCATTGAGTTCTAAACTGATCATCTCAATGTGAGAATGACACCAACGGAGCCATGTGAAGTCAATCTGATTATGTATACAGTGAGTTTCAGAATGCCTTCCAGTAGATGAGATTAACAAGTAATGATAGGCTCTTGCTTCATAAGTCAAAAAGAGGCCTCCTTTCCTTTATATTTGGGATTTTTTTTAACACACCTTCTGCCTGATAAGCTAAATAAGCCAACACAAATGCCATTCACTACATAACCCCGCTCATGATCCTCTTTCTGCTTTCAGTTTCCAAGCAAGTCACAACCAGGACACCTCAATGAATATAAGCAGCACAGCTCCAAGTCAACAGCCCTTACAGATGACAGCATTCCCTCCAGGTGGAAAGTATATGAAAACAGTAAGCTAGAATTTTATGAACACACAAGGAGTTCTATTAGTTTGTTCAACGTCATCTTGTAAACAACACAATATTTATGTTACAAAAAAGGGTACAAGGAATTGCCAAAAGATACACCTATACTCTGAAGAGGAGACAGAAGTATTAAAAAAATTCTTAGACAGTTATTTAAATGCTGTATTTATACAATAATCCCACTGAGAAGTGAGATGCAAAAGCCTTTTAGTAGATGAAAGGTTAACAAAGTTCAGCAATTGCACCGCATAAAGATCCTGATACTGTGAAATGCCTAAACAACTCAACTGGCTTGCTGGATATGCTAGACTTAGCTCCCTCTAGCCTAAATACAACTTGTCAGAACACTGCTTATACAAAGCAACACTGAGGAAGTAAGAGTGCATACCACGCCAGCCAGCAGCAGGGCAGTAAAAAGACCAAAATACAAGAGCACCACAAGATACCCAAGACACCACTATTTGAGGAGTCCATGACAGACACAAGACCAGAAAAATACCAGTCTGCATTTCTATACTCTGTCTTCTTTAGCTTCTTAAAAGATATTATATGAACCTCAATGTAAGAGTATTATAGAGTAGTCCTAATACTGGAAAGTCACCCATTAGTTAACAGAAAGATGAAAGAGCACAAAAAAAAAACCCAAGCAGAGGAAGAGAACAAAACCATTCACCGTTGTTGGCTGAAGCTGCAGCTATTTAAGACAGGGTTCTTGCACATTGCTTCATGCAGAAAGCAGGTGGCAGCATATGCACGCTCGTTTACAGCTTTGCTCTGCAAGAAGGCCAGCCAAAACCTGTCACCCAGGACACCTGCTGGGACTGTTCAGTATCACACAGGAAGAGCTCCCTAACAAAAGGGGCAAAACATGGAGTCTTCCACAGTCAATACAGTTCAGCAGTTCCAGGGTTAGGACTTTAACTCAGCTACCTGACATACTGCTAAATCACCAGAGACTGTTCTACTACTGCTTTAGTCCCCATCACTAAACAGCACAGCTGACTGCTCACTGTTATTCAAGTATTACACAGGTCAGAGCCATCCTGCTCTGAATGGTGGGAGGCCAGCAGTACAGAAGATGTTAGACAGGTTACATGTGTTCATACACAGGCCTTTATTATTTCACACCAGCTTGCCAGTAATACACTTTTGCCAGAAATTGCTTATACTGTAAAGAAGCTGCCAGACCCAGATAAAGCAAGTTCTGTTTCTCCATTCTTTTCAGAAAGTAACCTAAGCGCAAGCTGGTTTTGGAAAGTAGTTTTAAGTGCTAACCTTTGGACGGTCTTCTTTTTTCAAGGCTACTGCTTCCAGTTTTGCTTCATACTCTGCTTGAACTTGGTCTCTCTTCTTCAACACATTCTATGGACAAGAGAAAAAGAAACCTGTGAGAAGGATCCTCTTATTCCTTTCCTCCCGAGACTGCAAGACACTGCAAAGCAATACAGCTTAAGTGCTAATTCAGTCCTAAGTCAGACTTTCAGACCTACTTTGTCCTATTTTACTGTATTTAGGGAGTAGCTTTTAAAAACAAAGAGCACTAGCTCTCCAGCAGCTGGTGGAGTCAGATAAAAATCAACTTTTGGACAAGCTGGAGGCATGCAAGACAGAAGCTATCATGTAACCATGAATATAACACTGGCTAAGTAAATTCAATTCATCAGTTGGTCTACTAGCATGAAAAGGACATACAAACAAAAGCATGAAAGCTGTCAAGGGCTGGTGCAAAGCTTTTGATAACCTTAAGCAGCAGACAGACAACAGTACAGGCTAAGAGACAGAGCACCACAGAAGGTATTAAATCTCCCTTTTCACTTGCAAAGACTCCTCAAAGTCCTTTACTGTAAGTTGTTGCATTCTCCCGTTAGAACAAAAGCTTTGCTTCTAGATCAGTTTTGGAGGTCTGGTTGTTGGTTTAATTAGAAATATATGAAAAGCACATTTTACCCAAAAAGCAGCAAACTGCCTGGGTGAGTTTAACAAGTTGGAAACATTCTATTGACAGTATTCTCAGAACAGAGAGTACCTTGTACTACCATCTATAAACCAAGTTCTCTGCTAAGGTCGTAATTTGGAGGGGGGAACGTGACAAAACACTGAAAAATTCACTTTCAACAGCTTAGTCCTCGCTTTTGTCCCCAAGGGCATGAAAGCAAGCATGCCATTGGTCATATTTGCTTGAAAACCCTCAACACTCCTATTCCTTTTGGAATCTAAGCAGCTAGGTAGAATAGCCTTTAAGTGCTTCAGGTAACCAATCCAAGAAAAGCCTGCGAGATTTAACAGGTATTTCTGCTTCGTATTGCCTCTTGAACTTGAGTCAGCTGAAATTTCTTCTCAGAAAAACAACCACTTCCAGCAATTGCATTCAGCCTTTAGAAGCCTGGAGTCAGTGCAATAAACTGGATCTGTACAAGGAGTAGCCAATGATTAACAAGCACGGCAGACTAGACTCAAAGAGCAGGTGTCTTATTTCTCCCTAAGTGCTCAAGTCTATCAGCTGTGGCCCATTAACAATATGCTTCTCAATGTAGCTTTAAGTATCCATTAATGACTGGCCTCTAAGAGAGAAAAAACATTGCTCTCTCTTTCACTTGTCCCATATGTGAAAGGAAGTGCTTCCTCTGGCACCTCCAGGCAATCTCAGTTGTAGATCAATGCATTAATGGTTCAGCAGCTCCTCCAAAAAGCTCTGTAATAATTATCTTACCAACAGCCTTACAGAGCCCAACAGTTACCACAGTCTAACACTTCCGCTAGTTAAGGCTTCACTTAGACAAAAAAAAAAAACTAATTAAAAAATTTAAAAGTTGGAAAAACATCAAACAGAAGAAAGTCATACACCACATTTCAGTTTTTGGGAGACAGAACCAAACTGCTGGTCCCTGTGCAAGCAAGACTTAGCTTGCTCTCAGCCAGGCAGTTCCTCCTCCCTTTTGTATTTAGTTGAAATATTTCACTTTGGCCCCTGTCTCTGAAGAAGCTTCAGGAGTTTGCCATCAGCCCATCTCAAATTGCAGTCCTATGCCATTTGCACACCACACAGCTTCCTACTGTAACTAGACCGCACAGGAGGACCCCTATTTACTGCGCGACTTTACACAGATAGTTAGCTATTCATGTGGTGCTTGCTTTTAACCATGTTCTGAAAGTAGTGTCCAAGCACACAGCTGGGGATCACGTCAGATAAGCCTTTCTGGCCATGTTAAGCATACAAAGTTCACATAACATTTTAATATCAGCACTGAATTACGTAAAGCGGAGTTGGTTCTTTGCACTTGCCTCCCTGGAGAATATCAGTATAGAATCATTAGGGTGGAAAAGCCCTTAGAGATCACTGACTCGAACCATACCTGTCCACAAATCATGTCCCCAGGCACCCCATCTATCTGCCTTTTAAACACCTCCAGGGATGGTGACTCAACTAGTTCTCTGGGTAGCGTGTGTCAGTGCTTGATAGCCCTTTCTGAAGAAATTTTTCCTAATGTCCAATCTAAACTTACTCTGACACAGCTTGACACCATTCCCTCTTGTCCTACCACTTGGGAGAAGAGACCAACACTCACCCCTCTGCAACCTCCTTTTAGGAAGTTGTAGAGAGCAATAAGGTCTTCCCTCAGCCTCCTCTTCTCCAGGCTAAACAATACCAGTTCCCTCAGCCGCTCCTCATAAGACTTGTTTTACAGCCCCTTCACCAGGTTTGTTGCACTTCTCTGGACACGCTCCAGTGCTTCAATGTCTTTCTTATAGTGAGGGGCCCAGAACTGAACACATATTCAAGGTGCGGTCTCATCAGTGCTGAGTACAGGAGGAGAATCACTTCCCTGGCCCTGCTGGACACACTGTTTCTGATACAAGCCAAGATGCTGTTGGCCTTCTTGGCCACCTGAGTACACTGCTGACTCAGGTTTAATTGGCTGTTGACCAACAACCTCAGGTCCTTCTTCTCCAAGCAGCTTTCAAGCCATTCTTCCCCAAGCCTGTAGCTCCACACAGGGTTTTTGTGTCCCAAGTGCAGGACTCTGCACCTGGCCTTGTTAAACCTCATTCCACTGGCCTCAGCCCATCAATCCAGCCTGTATATCACAAAAAAAAGCAGTAACACATATTTGCTGACAAGGACCTCACTGCACTGGGATTGAGACGTCATCTGGCCAACTCATACATAGGCTGTGTTTTAGAAAAGGTCTCTCCTAGGACACCAGCAGCACACATTTTAACTCAAGGTCACAATGCCAGTCTCTTCCTACTCCTGCAAATCTTTCAAATGAACCCAGATACAGGGCTTCCCTGGAGTCAGCCACTATTTGTTTCAACCAGAACTACTCGGCTTTGTAGTTCCCTCAGGCTGCCCTCCTTGGGTGAAACATTGCTCCTGAGGACACCAAGGTGAATGTTAGTTTCAGACTATGAAGATAACCTGGCAGTTCTTACTCTGAGGAACATTCACCTAGCTAGAGACTGCTCTACACGTCAAGTTCCCCTAATTATACCTTGGGTACAGTGCACCACAGACAGAGCTATCAAGCTTGCACTGAACTCCTACTACCTAAAGATTTACCTTAGCTGTTGACTTGGAGACTGCACCTAAGCATCTTTGTCATCATCTGACAAAAGCCCTTGTAGAATGGGGTTGTCTCCAAGCCAACAAGTAGTCCAGTAGTCTTTAATGCCATTTTCCCTTTTCTAAGTGGTGTTTAGCTGCCAGAAATACCTCTTCAGCTGAACAAATCCTTGGTTTTTACCTTAAAAAAATTTTCCCCTGCTACATATGTGAAAAGGGCCTCTCACAACCCTGCTTGCCGCTTCAGATGCCATCTCCAGTACACCATGGCATTTCTAGCATCAACAGCTAGATATTCTGGGCTAAAAGCTTTAACCACTAGCCTCATGCTCTGTTTATGTTTAAGTACACACATGTATTCCTTCTTCCTACAGACTAAGTCTTAACACCCTGGTTCAGGGCTGCCAGCTACAGCTCAAGGTGTTCCAGCAACACTTGTGCGTTAATAGCCCTGTAAAGAAACCGCATCTTGTTTTGCTGGGGTAAATACCACAACTATGAAAGCAAAAAGCACACTCGGGGAATTAGCACAAAGCCTCCTGCAAGAATTGTTCAGCTAGGAAAGACAGGAGCCATAAAACTAGCCATCTGAAGCTAAGAAATAGAATCTGCAAGCATTTCAACTCTCATTTTGAGAAGTATAGGATGACTAATGTTAAGATGCAAAGGGACTACTATGTTCAGACCGTAGGTTTTAGACTTCTAAAGCAGTGCCTACTCTAGTCTTGTAATGGTTGTTACAAGTGGGAAGTCCTCTGCCTGTTAGTACCCTATAGAAGGGCTGCTAATACAGACTGTACCATGGGCACATGGTGAAAAGCTCTAACAGTCAAACTGGAGTCCTTGGTTTCAGTTTTCAGTACATTTAATTCAGTTTGTTATCAATACTCCCTAACTTCAAGAATAAAAACGGCATTAAAGCAGCTATTATTAAATTTATTATAATTACTCCCACTTATACAAAGGGGAAAAAGGAGAACCTGGGGAACTGCAGGCTGGTCAGTCTTACTTCTCTGCCTCACACGATCATGGAAAAGATCCTCCTGGAAATTCTGCTGAGGCACGTGGAAAATAAGAAAGGTGACTGGCAACAGCCAAAACAGCTTCACTATGGGCAAACCATGCTTGCCAAGTCTGGTGGCTTTCTAGGATGGGGATACAGCATATAGCATAGGTGGGTAAGGGAAGAGCAATTGACATCACCTACCTCAACTTCTGCAAAACATTTGACATTGTCCCACACAACATTCCAGTCTCTAAATTGGAGAGAGATGGATTTGGATGGACCACTCAGTGTATAAGGCATTGGCTGGATGGTCACACTCAAAGAATCGTCTCAATGTCCAAGAGGAGACAAGAAATAAGTGGTATTCCTTAGGGGCTGGTCCCTTATTGGGACCAGAATTGTTTAACATCTTTGTTGCAGACATGGACAGTGGGATTGAGTGCACCCTCAGCTAGTTTGCCACTGATACCAAGCATGGAGCATGGTCAATATGCTGGATGGACGGGATGCCATCCAGAGGGCACTGACTTGAGAGGTGGGCCTGTGCTAACCTCATGAAGCTCAACAAGGCCAAATGCAAGGTCCTGCACCTGGGTCTGGACAATCCCAAGCACAAATACAGGCTGGGCAGATAAAAGATTGAATGCATCCCTGAAGAGAAGGGCTTAGGGGTGTTGGTGGATGAGAAGCTCAATCTGACCTAGCAATGTGCACTCACAGCCCAGAAAGCCAAGCATATCCTGGGTTGCATCAGAAGTGTGACCAGCAGATCAAGGGAGGTGATTCTACCCCTCTACTATGCTCCTGTGAGACCCTGCCCTGAGTGCTGCATTCAGCTCTAGAGGAAGCACATGAATCTGTTACAAGCAAGTCCAGAGAAAGGCCACGAAGATGAGAGGGCCACAGTACCTCCCACACAAGGACATGCTGAGAGAGTTGGGGTTGTTCCACCTAGAGAAGAGAAGGCTCCAGGGAAATCTTATAATAGTCTTTCAGTGCTTAGAGGGAGCCCACAGGAAAGCTGAGGAGGGGCTCTTTAACAACGAGTGCAGTGATACAACGAGGGGTAACAGTTTAAAGCTAAAAGAGGGGAGATTTAAACTAGATCATAGGAAGACATTTTTTATCGTGTGGATGGTGAGGCACTGGAACAGGTTGCTCAGAGAGTTGCAGATGCCCCATCTCTGAAGGTGTTCAAAGCCAAGCTAGATGACGCTTTCGGTACCCTGATCTAATTGAAAGCATTCCTGCTCATGGCAAGGGGGCTGGAAATGGATGATCTTTAAGATCTTCCAGTACAAACGATTCTATGATTCCATGATTCTGTGATTACTTCTGCATAAACAGTAAGATATCAAGTTCTTGGAGATTCTAAGTCACAGAATAACATGTGTAAGTAATTACATAATGTGCAGAACTTAACAGAGCTTTACAACAGATACATCCTGTCTAGGGTATGGGGATGAGAGAGGAAGCAGTGTCTGTCATTTGGTCACATGGTTCTAAAAGGAGTCTCCCAACCCTACTTATGTACAAGTGACAGAAGCTGCTAGTGCTACCTTTTCTGCAGGGCCAGACACTGACCCAGTAGTGAAGAGCCGAGCCACAACTGACTTTCTGACAAGTCAAATAGATGAGTCTAGGCAGCCACTGGATGTCTCCTAGAGCACCACCCGCCACTCTGATGAAGGAGAAACTCTTCAACACTTTGCGGGCACACCAGGATTACTGACCTTATCTTCACTGTATAGGAGAGCAGAGAGATAATAATACCCATGCAGTACCCAGCTACTAAACATACCCAAGTTTGGTTTTATTATGAAAATATCCTCCTACTTCATGTATTATCTACATTTCCACTTTTCCCATGACCAAGCCTTCTCACTGCTAGAAAGAATGAACTCACTGGTGTTCAATTCCATGCAAACGCAATGGCAGTGTCTTCTGCCACAGGGCTCTCTTTACCTTCATTGACTCTGAGTACAATATATATTCCCTAAGCACAGGCAGGAAGTCTTCTGTCATGTCTTCACTGAGTTCTTCAAGAGCTGTGCAGCAGTTCCCAATACAAGCAGACACCCCTTCCAGTGGCTCCGACAGCTCAACCTCCAGCCCTCCCCAGGTTGAATAAACAGGTCCATATTCTCGCAGTTCCACCAAGTATTCTGCAAGAGGTAGATGGAAAAGTAGATTAAACAAAGTGGAAGTGAGGCAAAAGGATCTACAAACACACCAAACAGGAGAAACTATGTGCCAAGTCTATGAAACATTAACTCCCCCAGGAGTCATCTTAATAGGCAGAGGTGTACGGGTGCACAGGTGACAGGTCCAAACTGACTCTTGCTTAACTGACTGTTCCTACAAGCTTCTCATACAAAGACATTTGCATCTGTACAACTTGTGTCTGCTAAGACAGGTCTGTAAAGATTATCTTCAGCTAGGAATTCCATCTGTACTCCTCCAGCTAGAATCTACAAGTTTTTCCCTCTCTCAAAAGTCTTGCCAAAAATAACTCTAGTAAGAGAGCAAGTTAGCATAACAGCAACTTTAAAAAATATTTGGCAAGTCAACCTAAGACAGTTAACTAAAATACTGTTAGGCTTTAAATATGAAAGAGGCATCAGATTGTGCTCTGTACGTAGCGCATTACAAGCCAGAATCCTTGATGCAAGTTGCCTTGCTCATGCCATAAACCAGAACAAAGCACAGCACACAGACAGAAGCATTATAATAGAGCACCCTGTATTCTTACCCAACTGTTCCTTGATAATCCGTTGTGCTATTCTGTCAATGGTACCAAGCTTTAGAGAGAATGTGTCTAGGTATTCCCCAATGGCTGCAAACTCCAGTGGCCGACTTCTTAATTTGTAGCCTCCTGTGACGTATTTGACAGATTCCCCCATTTTTGACAGCAGTGCCATCCCTTGCTTTTTGTAGGCATTCAGATCCTAGGAAGTTAAAAAAACAGTTTAGAAATTTCACTTGCACGTTGGAAGATTAGTAGAGTGAAGGATACCTTCGAGTCAAGATCAAATGTTGAAGGTAAGAGATGGCATATAGTGCTAGAGAAAACCTCACTTTGTACAAATTGTACAGGTGAACAGAGCTTCAAGACTGCCTTTCAACAGAGATAAGCTACCCAGAATAATTGTATTAAGTACATTATAAGTGTAAGAGTAAGGGGCCCACAACTGCACATGGGCAGACTTTCCCACGTTCCTGTACTGTCACCAGGGATGTAGTAATATTAACAGCTGTTTCCACCAATGCTTTTCATGCCATTTATCCATACATACTTTTAAGTCATAACCCACCATACCAGTGTCGTGCAAATGCACTGGCAGGCTCCAATGACCTCATTCAGAACTATATATTGCATGTCTATTTGGTCAGCAGTCTCCTCACATCAGCTGTGTGGTTAGACAGAAGGCAAGGGAAGAGTGTACATGCAAACTGTGCAGTTGTGTGCAGCATGGAGAGACTAGCACCATTTCTTTGTGAGACAGACTTCAGCTCAGGCTAGGTCAGATGTAGCCATGCTGCCTGTACAGAAAGCTTAAACTTCCTTGCCAACACTTTATACATTTGTATAAATCATTCAGACAGCCTATGTTAACAAAGTTTTTTGCCTACAATCTTCAGGGTATTTCACCTTGACAGCAAATCAATAAAAAATGGGTTTAGTTAGCCAAAATGCCACCCATGCTGCATTTTACTCCTTCCAGCAGGGGTCACTATTCAACATCTCAAAACAGGCTTAACAGTTACAACAAGGTTATCCTATGCAGCCTGAGGAAGAGTTTTCAAACCAAGTAGGCCTGTAGAGATCAAGAATCAAGATGTGGTATTACAAACCAGATTAAAAGCTTAAGTGTTCTTTAAAAAAATAGAACAGCCATCTTAAAAATATGTTCTATGGTATTTTTTGCCCAGTGCTTATTTATTACATAAAACATAGTCTATTGAAGAGAACCTGACATATTAGCAGTTACTATAATTCTGAATGACGCTTGCACTTAAACATAGTCATTTCATTGCCTCTTGCCTTCCTCCTATCCTAAGCACTACCTGCAAGCAAGCATCAGAAAAAGGCCCTTTAACTGAAAATTACTCATTCTCTCAAGAATTCAGGTGTGTTATTGGTCCAAACGGGGATAAGTAAGACTAATTTCTCTTTTTCAAGCAGGAGGTGGTTTCATGATTTTCTGCAGCAACTAAATTCTTCCTAGCACAATGAACTGACACCTCAGTGCTGCAATAGAGTAAGTTCCAACACTAGAGACAGCCAGAAGAACACGTGTCCTTTTCCCTCAGCCTCCCTGGATGCTCTGTATTCTCAAGGCAAGTCCTGCCAAGCAGAACATGAGCCTGAAGTGAGCCCAAATGCAAGTATCACATTTGAGTGAGCTAGCATAAGGTAACATTGGAAAGACGTGTTTTCACAGCTCTCCTCACATCAGGTCAAATCCAAGTATGATGGTAGGTCCGCCTAGTCTTATTTAAAACACAGTTCAAAAGACAACTGAAGAAAACTGCATTGTTGCTGGATGAGTCATGCAGAAGATAAGCATGAAGCTGTTGACCAAGGATAAACAAGAATGAAGACTTCACACTTAGTTTTGAGGGCAACAAGTGCAAGCAGTGTAGAAGGCGCTGACAAGAAAAAAGAAATTTTCAAGCTTTTGTGCAAGATCTCTCCTCCTCTCCCAGCTTCCTTCTTCCTCAAAAGGAGACGCTATCAAGTATATAGTTTTCTATATTCTGAACTTTTCTTATATAAGAAGAATAAGTTCTAGAAACAGGGACACAAAATAACCAGGTCTGGAGAACCAAATGTATAAATCTGCCAACTAACCTTCCTGTCAAGCAAATGCTGTTGTCACACGCAGGGGTCTGTTAAACAATATTCAGAATCTCCAATAACTCTAGTATTTTAGAGGCAGTTCTGACCTGTACATGTTATGCCTTTTTTACCTTCATTTCAAAAGAGACTACAAAGGTGTCTATGCGATTGTCCCTGTCAATGACTCTGGAAGTTACTGGCTTACCTTGGCTGTGAGAAACACGTTGAAGTGCTCATTAAAAGAAAGCACTGGGTGATCAGTTATTCTCTTCAAGAATTTATCTAATGCTTTCCTCCTTGTCTCCACAAACTCTTCAGAAAAGCGATCAACAACACCCTTCACCACGAATTTCTCAGGAAGAGGCTGTTGGAGAGAAGCAAAATGCACAAAATTCAAAACACAACAAGCTTGCTTCTGCTATGTTTGCTTCAGCAAACTCGGGTCTTAACACAAATTGGTATGTTATGTTTGCTAATGAGAACTGTGTATCCGACAGGATGCAAGCCTGGCTCTGAATTCTGTGGAGTGCTGATAGCATAAGTGATAGAGCTTTCTGAGCAAAGACATACTCGACGCAGCAAATGGTTAAGCAGTGCAGGCTGGAGCCATCACAAAGCACTTGCACACTCAGTCCTCTATCCTAGTCGCCACTCCTGACCGTGTTCGTGTAGGTGACAAAGCTCTGCCAACACATTTACTCTTTCATCTTACACTTATTTCTACCTCACCAGCTGATCTCGGCAGTTCACATTAATATGTAAGCCCAAGTCTGTTTCCAGACTTGCTAATTCTGCAGTCCCTCCTGCTACACTTAAGACAACAGACTTCAAAGCAGTGCTTCAGATGGAAAGGCCTAAGCTTGAGCATAGTTAGTCTCAGCTCTGCCACTAAATCTGCTTTTGTTCTTTTCAGACAGCACGGACTCTCAAAATTAATATGAGTTTTAAAATGGTGTTTTGCATTTTATTCTTGTAAAACAGTAAGCCCAGGCAGATAATTGGCCTACTCTTAGATGAGCAACAACAGCCACTTTCACCCAACTTAGAAATCAGGATTCTCCTCTACAAAGAGTCTTTGTCGCTTGAAATCTGTGACAAAAGTAATGCAGTGACAAAAAATTATGTATGCATGGGCCTTTCCCACCATAACCTAGTTGATGTGGGATGTACACAAAGATTTCATCTCCCAAAAAAATATCCAGCCAGCATGATTTAGCTGCAACACAGCTACCTTTTGACCATTATATTTAGTTCTGATACTTTAAGACCTGTTACTATGCTCAGCGCTCAGATAAGTCATTCTAGTTAAACTGGTGTAAAGCACACTCTAATTAGCTTTCTTCAGAAGAATAATGCTTCATACAGTAGTCTCTAGGGAGGAAGAAACTCCTCCCTTGCTTTGTAAACTACTTCAGCACCATATGCAGGAGGAAAGGACAAGCTGTAAGACTAGTTTAGAGAACCTCAGTTCAACCAAACACATACAAACTGGCACTGAATAATTATTAAAGCTTGAGCATTTGAGACCCAAAGAAGGGTGCAGCTCTGTTGCACAGAATTTTGCCATTTAACCTGGGTTTAGCTATAGCAGTAAATACAGTCTTTTATATTTTAGGCCTTTGGAGGTCCATGCCAAGGAGTAAGTACATAGAGCTAGCAATTAATAAGTGCTTTAACTGTTACTTATCTACCTTATAGTCTTCCAGCTTAATAGCCTACTGTTTACGGCTGTGACATGTGAGCCGAGTTCACTGCAGTCAGAAATGGCTTCAAGAATGCAAACATCACCATCCAAAGACAAGATCCTTGGTCATGCTAGGCTTATCTTTAAAGTCAAGATACATATCTGAGAGCATTCTAATCTGTTCTTTCAAAATAAGTACCCATATTCAGTTTAGTTTGGGCTCCTAAGTGTAGGCCATCAAGATTCACTGCACCAAGAAGACAAATAATTTGTTACAAGAAGATTTTAGATAGAGTCACTAAACCAAGATTAGAAGGACAATACTCTGACAGTATCTTGTTCGACAGAGGGCTTCCAGGGATGTGCCAATCTCCAGTAACAAGTATGGATGCTCTTAGATTGACCTTAAACATCCTTTCAGAATACTCTTGAGTCAAAGTGCACCTGAAACTTCCTTTAGCTTCCATTTCTCATCTAATTCTAGGCAATAAATTCATAAAGCATTCAGCAATCTCCCTGCCATACCACTGCATGGAGGAGATTAATAGGAAGTTCTGTAACTGCTAATGTGTGCACAGACAGATAAAAGAGGGCAGCACATCCTTAGGCTTCCACATTTTCTGGAAGAGAAGTATTTAAGAGATCACCTTGTTCTGCAGCCAGTTTCACATCTGGTTTTTGAACTGCTTGTGCCAAATCTGCCATTCTGTGTGCAAAGAATTCCAGGTCACTGCAAAACAGCTTGAATCCCTGGCTGTGATTCACCTTCTGCTACTAGACCATTATTTATTGCCTTGCAGCCTTCAGGCAGGACTGGCAGTCTTTTAGTACATTCAAGAATCTGCAGAAGCCTCACCTCAATAGTTCCAGCTGTTCAGTAAACAGGAAGGGAAAAGAGTGCATCTAGGCAGATAACATCAATCTCAAGTCTCTACCTTACCGAAGTGAGCTTGCTCACTCTTTTCTCCCTATCCTGCAGTAAACATAATTGCTGTCAGTTAGTGGTGTCACATGGTTTCATGAAGTATTTCTTATCTTCGAGAGACTGAGCTATTATTCTACTTAGAGGCAAGTCCCAGAGAAATAAAGGACTTAAACAGTTGTCCCTGGAACAGCCTAACTGAACAAGTACACAGCCTAGTCTTTGCTGAGGGAGGGAGACAAGAAAACTTCACCCCATCCCAGATTAGCAAGCTAAGGTATACTAGCAGTGTTGCTCTTTCCCAACAACTTACCTCCCACAGGCTTTTCTAAATTTCTTTGTTTAAAAGAGATGATAGTGGCAGTCTCAGAATTCCTACCATTTCACATCTTGAACAGCATCAAAAGCAGATCAGCATCAAATTCTTCACATCACATAAGGTGGTCAGACTGCCAGCTTCAGCAACAACGTGTGCAGCAGTTTAATTAAACTCATTAACTAAACTTCTGCCTACTGAAGGTAGTCAATAGCTGCTAAGCCATACGCTAAGATCTGCAAGTCTGTGCTCTTAAGAGTTAGGAAAAAAAAAGAGTTTTAAAATATACTTTAAAGCAAACTCAAAAGGCCAACTTGAAAACTGACTGAGACTAGGCTGTGAAATACCCATGTAGCTTTTCATAATCCTCAAATGCTTGGAAATCTAGATGTAACAGTTGAGCGAACAGATAAAGTGCATTCAATTTATGCCACAACAAATGTAGTCAGCATATATATTGCCTTACAGGACGTGCCAAAGTTCACCTCTCAGGTGTGCAACCCATGAAAAGTCTAAGCTTCATAATTAGTCATTAATGGGATGCCCTTCCCACTCTAAAAGAAACAAGTACCAAATTTAAATCTAAATACTAGAAGATAATGAAGTACTGTAAAATCTAAAGAGAACTATTGCCAAAATATCACCCTTGGAAAACAGATATAGAACTGTCCTTAATAGCAGATTCTTGCTTGCTACCTACGGGAATAAGATGTGTTGGCTGAGACTCTTCCAGCTTGTTTCTCAGCCAGTCGAAGTCTTGGTACCGCCGGCGGACAGAATACTCTGGCAAATCAAACTCTGCTCGTGTGGTCTGGAAAAGAAGAGTAAGATACACTAAGTGTGCTTCAGCAACAAATGCAGCAGAGCCATCACTGGCAAGGGTGAGGCCAGACAAGCTCTGCACCCAAAATCATGTTTGCAGCCATTGGTTGAGAAAGATCCTCTAGTCTTTCAAGCAATGGGAAAGCCAGCAGTAAGAAAAATCATTAATTGGAGCTGATGTGTTCTTAAGATCTATTAGTACTTCACAACATGTTCTGCTCAGATAAACTTCATGAGAGGAGTCTCTGGGGAGTAGAGTACTGTGCACCATATTAACCTCTTGGCAGTTACAAGTTTCTGGAGAAGACTATACGAAATCCTCACTTTAAGGAAGAGATTATTTCCGCCACCAAGAGTTAAAAGCAAACGTTAGTGACTTGTTTATTTCATGAGATGCATAATCTGTTGGTAAAAAATCATTTCACCACTGCATCATATTCCAGAAGTGATAGGCTTATTACACTCCTCCAAGGATTAGAATATACAACATGGCAAGGCTTGCAGAAGGACCGTTTTTTTTAATTCCGAGAGGAAGAAATTAGTTTGTTTACTAAGTTTGCTTATGCCTGATTAGGAATATCAGTACATTAAGTTTAAAGATATAAAGTTTCCATCCTTTGGGGCGAGGATTTAAACTTGCTGATACAAGTCTGAGACAGAAGGTAAGCATGCAGAGAAAGGACTGTTTTATCCAGTCTTCCAAAAGCCCATAGCCTGAAAAGCTGACTGTGTGAGGCTGCTTAGACAGCCCATCTTGCAACTGCCTAAAAGTACTAACAAACCTGTGTACCAACTAGGAGTCTCTGGTAAAGAGACGGGTATTGCAATAGTCCCAATTGGAAAGTAGATGCTCCTTACTATTATGTCCCACTGAGAAGCACAGCTCACAGAGAAGCCAAGAGTTATACTCAGTTACCTGCATCATCAAAACCATCTTGCTGTGAAGGAAATGCTGCAGTGCCAGCACACTGCATATCTGCAGCTAAACATAAAAACCACTGCCTTCTGGAGAATGCACCAGCTCTCCTACCCTTTGAACTAGCACTGAGTCCAGTACTAGGTTGCTTTGCTGTTCCTAGCCATTGCAAATACTTGCTGAACTCCAACAGAGATTTTGTATTTACTTCCAAACTGAGAGCAACTGCCTTGTATTCAGAGAACACCAAGTGGCAGCCTTGAAAGGTAACGCACCTCTTCACTTGCTCTTTGGATGGAAACTCTTCATGTTACTCCCCACCAATCCCCACTGGGGATCCTGTACAAGTTCTATGTCAGAAAACTTTTTCTAGGGGGAAGTTAGCAGCCTTAACACTATCAACAGAACAGTAGCTCTAACATACTATAAACAGCATGCTAATGTGGTATTACATATGAAATAGTTTAATTTCTAGAAAAGGCAGGCACACGGGGACAGAAGAGAAGAAACCAGGCTCAACTCCTCCCTCCTTTGACCTACTAGCTAAGGTAAGAGTAGGAAAACAGAATAAGTCCCAGTACACAAACTTTACATTAGTTATCATTCACCTCGAGCAAACTATTCCTGCTGCCTTCACATAACAAGGAGATATGCAAAATATTCCATACATCAGGTTTTGTTCCTCAGGGGTAGGCAGATACAGTCATCACCATTTCAGTGTTTGCTCTATGGGCTGTCAAATCTAGGCAGCAAATGAGCGTTTCAAAGCTATTTGGACAGAACACAAGCGCCCTTTAAGGTTTCAACAACACCTCACTAATGCTGAAAGAATTTGGATCTCAGATCAAACTGTTCATTAGCCTAGCATGAGTTATTTTTTCCAGACTGCACATAACACAGAAGAGGGTCTTGCCGCTGTCCAGGAACACCAAGTGAAATGTCTGGTTTTGACACAGTTGAATTCCTCCTGCTTTCTTAGTGGGATCCATAAATCTCATCTTTCAAGGACACGTGTCTCTCCCAAAAGAGGTTGAGAAACCTATGCGGCAGATATCAACCTCTCAAAAATAATGGGCAAGACATTTCCAGGGATTTAGTGGAACTGCACTGGAATTTTCAGTAAGTCACCACTGAAGTATTCTGGGCTCAGTTTTACTTGCTGGAAAGCAGGCAGGTTACAGACACTTTTACCTCTGTTATTGGAACAGTTTTGACTTGAGGCAATATTAAGGCAATCATCAAGTCTTGTGTAAGATTCTTGCTTTTTGCTTGTTGTTTTGGCTTTTTTTTTTTTTTAAGAGAGTGAGCAGCCAAACCTAAAGCTAGCCTATGTGAAAATATTTTTATAATCTAGTTCTAGTCTTACTTACTACACCTGACTGTGGATTCCTCTCCATGTCACTATTTAAGTTTGGGTCCAAATCTTCAACTAGAAAAAGAGGAGAAAGGCAAAGGGGGAAGGGAGCAAGAGGAGTGTTCGTGGCAGTTCATCATTTAATTTGTCTCAAATACTTTAGCCTGCCTGCAAAGGAGGTCATAGCACTTACATCTGCTCCGCTCTAGAGATCAAGCTGTTTCATGTGCTCAGGTAATCCACCCAATGCACACACTGGAAGAAAGAGGAAAAAGACAGGAAAAAGAAAACAAGATCTCCATTTCAGTATTAACTGGCTTGAAAGCCTCTCCCTTCAAGCCTGCAGAGCAACTGCACAACTCTGAGGAATGGCACACAGATGTCCAGGCTTCCATGGTAAAAGACAGCAAAAGAAAAGGCCTTGCCATCCTAAATAGTACCACAAAACTGAAGTAAGAAGTAAGGTTACTTATGTTTGCCGTCAGGAGAGATGGCTGCATAACAAAAGTAAGCTTTATTTTCCTCCTCCCTCCTCAGAAATACCTGCTAGAAAAAATCCCTCTAGAGCATGCATCAGTCTATCTGAAGAACACAAAAGTAAAGAACACCCAAGAAACTTCAGTCATCACAGTCAAAACCAATCAAATTCCAGCACAGCTTTCACACACCTCATTTGTTTCACTAGATCCCCCACATAAGAAAACTGCTGTTAGCAAGAAGAAGAGAGGGTTTGAAAAAGTCACAAGAACAAGGTCAGAATCACTGTCCCCATTATACTGGGGATTTCCATTATATTTTTCAAATGTGCTCACCCAGAAGACAGGTTAGGGAATGCTACCTGGTTCTTACAAGGATTTTGTGAAAGCAGGGGCACAAGCAGGACCACGTAAAAGCTAAGCTTTATTTTCAGTTTCCCTGCATGCTACTGTTTTAGGCTCTTCCCCAGACACCACCACCTGCTGACAACATTACCAGAAGATGAGAAGTCTGGGGCATACTGCAAGACTTCTCTTTTTTGCTGTTACAATGAAAGACTTTTCTAAAGAAAGAAGAACACACAACAAAACTAAGACTGTGGTCAGGTTACATTTTCCTTACAGTGCTGTTCAGTCACAGCCACAGGCACAAATTATAGCACTAGTAATTACATACCCCTCTTCCACCTAATGATGCTGCTTTTCACAACAAGGAAGTCTTCAGTATAATTCATTCTAGGACCTAGATACATCCAAACCTTCGAGCTTCTAGTGGCACTCTTCAGTAAAGAGGGGGAAATAAAGCAGCCATCCCTGCTGAGAGGTGAGACTTTCATGGTGCTTGATAAACATAAATTATGCGCTGTTTCACAACAGCCTTGTAACACTATGATATAGATTTATGTGCTATGGTGATATCCTAAATAAAAGATGTAGTAACAGACAGATAGCTAGATATGCAAAATCTGGAGTACAGGATAAGGGGTTTTTTAATTTCAAAAGGACTATTTGGTATACATCTGATTTAAATATAATAAATTGCCTTACCCACATTCCAGAAGGGAACCCTTGTATGAACACATACAAGTAGACAAATATCATCAGGGTGCCACTGTGAAAACGTATTTTATCTTGACAGAACAATTGGGTCTTAATTTAAGACAGAAACAACCATAGCAAATTTTAGCCATTTGCCTGTGGAAAGCTGCAACTCATTTTGTGCTTCTTATTTCTTCTGATCATATAACAGCTCAAGGCTAAGCTGCTCCAAGTAGAAAAAGTTTCCTACAACATCTTTTAGCATTTTCTAGTAGTTAAGATACAGCATTTCTTGCAAGACTAAGATACTTAAAGCCACAAAGAATGACAGGTCTGTGTTCCACTAGAAGGCAACAGGGGTGTTCGACTAAGAAAGTGATGCATTTCAATAGCCCAGCTGAAGTGCCACTATAAAAATGCATGCAACTTGTGCAACACACAGGAGGAGCTGGAAGCTACCATGCTGTTAGAAACCTATGATCTGGTTGCCATCACTGAAACTTGGTGTGACAATTCCCATGACTGGAGTGTGGCTATTAATGGCTACAGGCTGTTCAGAATTGACAGAACGGGAAGGAGGGGTGGAGGTGTTACCCTCTGTTTCAGAAAATGCATAGAGTGTGAAAAGCTGTCTTTGAAGAGTAGCCATGAACAGGTCAAAAGCTTGTGGGTCAGAATAAAGGACCAAGACAACAAAAGGAACCTTGTGGTTGGTGTATACTTCAGGCCACCTGATCAAGGAGAGCCTGCCGATGAATTCTTCTTCCTCTAGTTGCAGGAACCTTCACACTCACAAACTCTCACCCTACTGGGGGACCTCAACCACCCTGACATATGCTGGAAAAGTAGGACGGCAAGCTGTAGGCAATCCAGAAGTGCATTGAAGATAATTTCTTAATCCAGGTAATAGAGATTCCCACCTGAGGGGATCCAATACTGGACCTGATGATCACCAATGCAAGTGAGCTTATCAGTGACGTCAAGATCAGAGGCAGCCTGGGCTGCAGTGATCACATACTGCTGCAGTTCAAGATCCTGAGATATGGGACAGGCAAGGAGTATAGTCAGGACCCTATATTTCAGGAAAGCAAACTCCAGCTCTTCAAGTCAGTCAGTAGGACTCCCTGGGACACGGTCCTCAGGGGCAAGGGAGCCAAACAGAGCAGACAAATATTTAAGGATGCTCAGATGTAGGAAATTGGGCAGGGGAGGGAAGAGACCAGTGTGGCTGAGTCGAGACCTGCTGGTCAAACTGAAGAAAAAGAGGGAACTGCACAGGCAGTGCAAGCAGGGACAGGGAACCCGGGAAGAGTACAGGGACGCTGTCTGGTTGTGCAGGGATGGGGTTAGGAAGGCCAAGGCACAGCTGGAGCTGAACTTGGCAACGGAAGTAAACAAGGGCTTCTACAGGTACATCAACCAGAAAAGGAAGGTTATGGAGAACATAACCCAACTGATGAATGAAAACAGTGACCTTGTATTAACAGATGAGGAGAAGGCCAAGGTACTCACCTTTTTTGTCTCAGTCTTCACCAACAACTGCTCTCCTCACCCCTTCTGGGCCCGTGACAACAAGCTGGGGACCAGGGGAGTAAAGCCCCTCCACTGTGGAGAAGGATCAGGTTCATGAACACCTGAGGAACCCAAACATACACGGAATCTGATGAGATGTATCCCAGACTCCTGTCAGAACTTGATGATGTGGTTGCCAACCCACTTTCCATGATATGTGAAAAATCATGGCAGTCAGGAGAAGTTCCTGGTGACTGCAAGAAGGGCAACATTGTGCCCATTTTTAAAAAGGGTAGAAAAGATGACCCTGGGAAATACTGACCTGTCAGCCTCACCTCTCTGCCTGGGAAGATCGCGGAATAGATCCTCCTAGAAGCTATGCTAAAGTACATGGAGGATGGGGAGGTGACTGGAGGCAGCTAGCATGGCTTCACCAAGGGCAAGTTCTGTCTGACCAACCTAGTGGCTTTTCTCTGATGGGGTAACCACATCAGTGGACACGGGAAAAGCAATAGATGTAATCCGTCTGGACTTCTGTAAAGTCTTTGACACAGTTCCCCACAACATTCTTCTCTCTAAATTGGAAGGATATAGATCTGATGGGTAGACAGTACGGTGTATAAGAAATTGGTTGGATGGTTGTATTCAGAGAGTGGTGGTCAACAGCTCAATGTCCAGATGGTGATCCATAACAAGTGGTGTCCCACAGGGATCTATACTGGAACCCATACTGTTTAATATCTTCATCAATGATATAGACAGCGAAATGGAGTGCACCCTCAGCAAGCTTGCAGAGGACACCAAGCTGAGTGGTGCAGTTGTCACAGTGGAAGGACGGGGCGTCATCCAGAAGGACCCGGGCAAGCTGGAGAAGTGGGCCTATGTGAATCTCATGAGGTTCAACAAGGTCAAGTGCAAGGTCCTATACCTCAGTGGGGGCAATCCACAGTTTTAATACAGCGTGGGGGATGATGTGATTGAGAGCAGCCCTACGGAAAAGGACTTGGGGTGCTTGATGAGAAGCTCAACACGAGCCAGCCATGTGTGCTCACAGCCCAGAAAGCAAAACATATCCCAGGCTGCATCAAAAGAAGTGTGCCCAGCAGGCTGAGAGAGGTGATTCAGCCCTTCTACTCTGCTCTTTTAAGACCCCCACCTGGAATATTGTGTCATGTTCTGGAACCTCCAACATAAGGATGTGGAACTGTTGGAACAGGTCCAGAGGAGGGCAACAGGGATGATCAGAGGGCTGAAGCCAGGGATGATCAGAGGGCTGAAGCACCTTCCATACGAGGACAGGCTGAGCGAGTTGGGGTTGTTCAGCTAGGAGAAGAAAAGGCTCAGAGGAGACCTTATAGTGACCTTCCAGTACCTGAAGTGTACAAGAAAGGGGGTGTACAAGAAAGCTGGGGAGGGACTTTTTACAGGGGCATATAGTGGTAGGTCTAGGGGGAATGGCTGTAAATCGGATGCAGAGTAGACATTGGGAGGAAATTCTTCATGATGAGAGTGGTGAGGTACTGGATCAGGTTGCCCAGGAAAGTTGCAGATGCCCCATCCCTGAAGTGTTCAAGGTCAGGTTGGATGGGGCCTCAAGCCACCTGATCTAGTGAGAGGTGTGCCTGCCCATGGCAAGGGGGTTGGAACTAGATGATATTTAAGGTCCCTTCCAACATAAACCATACTATGATTCTATATTAAGTGTGCAGTAATAGGTAGACACTATTTCAGAGAAACTACACTTTCTCCTCTGCAGCCTGGAAGTGGAACTTAGAAGTAAAAATATAGATTAAAAAAATTCTGTGGATTGTAAAGATTTCTTTATATCAAAGGAAAATATTCTCTTTAGTACAAACTGCCATGTAGGCAGACCAAAGGAAAGTTTACCTTTTTGGACAGGCGGATCAAGTATATTCCTAGGGATATTAGTGCACATTCTGTGTCTCAGGTAACTACAGGTGCCCAAATGCTAATGAGAGTGAGCTAGTTAACAGAAATCAACATTCCAGTTTTGAGAGCAGTGGGATTTTTAGATCACTTCTCCTATCAATGTCATTAGATTGTATTACTGCCTGAACTACAACAGATGTTAAAAACATCTCTAGCTTATTTCTTTTGAAAAGCAGTAACATTCCTAGTCTACTTAGTTTTAGGAGCAGCTATACAGGCTTCTGTGTCAACAACTGCATGGAAGCTTGTTTACAGTTGAGGATCAAGATTACTATTTAAGCAGGTGGCTTATAGAGGAAATGTAGCAAACACTTAAAGCATTTCATAAAACTGTGGGCAAAACGCAAGATCATTAACAGTGAATCATCAAGAAAGTACATTTCCCTTGAGGGGAGGTAACTCACCAAATGGGTGTCAGAGTACTTTAAATGAACAAACTTTTGAGTTCATGAATGAAACTGGCCTTGCAAGTTTACAAACAGTTCTGTTTAGGACCCAGAGAAAAAAAAATCTAACATTAAGAGTTCTGCAGTTTCATACACTGAAGTAGTAACAGTTGTGCTAAAAGATGTCACACCCTCAACACATTCACAAGGTACTGAAAGACAGCAAGTTCTTGTCCATAAGGAAATACAATGGAAGACACAGATTTCTAGATCATGCCTTAAAAAAAATCCCAAACTTCCGCAAATAAAGTACTAGGAAAGGAGAGTGTTGCTTTGTACCTTTGTTGTAACCCTGTATGTGATATACGTCTCCATTGTGCACACATGTTTTTTGGGATCATCAACAGTAACAAAGAGGTCTCTAGTTTCCCCATCCAAGTCATCATCCAACTGCAGTCTGTTGAGGAGAGATGAGGAGGAAGCAGGGCTAGAGGTGTCCACACGTGTGCCATTGGGTAGACTGAGATCCTGTATTTGAGAAGAAAAAAAACAGCAAGTTTTTAACATTCACTGTAAAGCACCATATTCTCAAAGATGCCAATGACAAGATTCACAGATACAGTACAAGGGCTATCTATTTTAGCAGCTCCAAGGATCACCCTTTCCAGGGCACCTGGGCAATCCCCTAAGGCATGGGCTTTAAACATTAGTTTGTTCTACCTTTCCACTGCTGAAGAGAAAGCAGATTACAACCATAACTCCCCGGATTATGGAGTAACCTGGTTTCCGTCCATGAGGAAGTAGAAGTATTGCCGAAACTACAGTTCCTGTTGAGACTGAACCAACTTGGACTCTAGAAACAAAACAGCTAGGCAAGTAGAGACCTACTTAGAAGAGGGCTTCAGGCAAAGCGGCAACACTTCAGTTGACTGGAATGCAGTCAGTCTTCACCTCTGCAAACTCCCATAGTAGAAGGAGAAGGGCAAACTTGTATCAGAGGCTTACCCAGTCCATTAACTTCCAAACACACTGACAGTAAACATAGACTAAATTGTCATCACTGCGCTACAGGACAAGCACAGATTATAGAACCCAGCACTACTGTCAGCATACACCTCCCTTTTGGAGTCCTAAGGCAAATGAAAACACTGTGTTTTGCTCAGAGGTCCTTGTTCCCACCCTCCCAACTCCAAGAGGATCACCCAGTGTATAAGGAAGACAGAGACTAAAAGAATCAGCAAGAGGCTGTTTCAGGAAGAGACACACCAAGATACAGGAAGTCCATAATTCCTTGAAACTGATTCAGCAGCAAGGCAAAAAAAACCCCAAAACTTTGTAGCCAACTTCATACATTCCCACACCTTCAAGTCTCACACCTTAATATAGACCAAGTACTCCATACAACTAGTGGTTACTTCACTTTGCATAAACACCACAGCAACTGCACATGCATTCTCTGTTGTTTTTTTATCAGAGGGAGCTGACAGCATTTGACAAGTTGTGTAATACGTAGGAATATATGTCAACAGTATTATGAAGTCCCAAAGATCCAAAGCTCTTTTTCTTCAGAGAAGAGAGGAGTTTTTTTGTTGTTTTAACTAGTAGCACAATAACAGATTTATCCACCAAGTGTTTCCCTTGTAAGGACAAAGGCTCCTCTAGTTGCTAGACAGAGAGACGTCACTATAGCTAAGCAGCATATTCACAGAAGTGCTTTAGTTTTAGAATTAACACTTAGCCCCAGCTTCATATAATCTTTAAGTGGCTAAATTAAACCTCATCTCAGCAAGGCCATCCTGTTTGCACAAGATCTTGTTCGCCCATCAGTATTTCTGACGTAATTGTGGTTCATGTTCCAGCCAGACAAGGGTAATCCTTGTCTTCAAAAGAAGTCCTCCTTTGCTAAGGTTCAAAATTACAGCTAGAGTTTCAAGTTCAAACTACTTATGAAGGTAGTAATAGCTAAGAACAAAGCTAAGTTGCTTCCAGTCTTTGTCACAAATCCATTGTGGGAGGATTGGGATTTTAATGACAGCCCTCTGTCTTTTGCAGTCCTGCAGAACTACAGTAGCATTGCTTTTCATCTTGAGGACTGCCTTATGAAGTAGGGAGAATAATGCTTTAGTCTAGGCCCTGGGGAAGCAGTGATCTAAACTACTGTCTACTAACAGAGAGGTTAGATGCATTCTCCCAGCAAATGTTCAGAAGCAGTTACCAACAGATGAAATATTACAGATTTAACTGGAAAGCAAGCAAGAACTGGAAGGCATGCACTCAAATGTTCTCTTAAGAGGCCAAAAGAGCAGGATAAGCATGGTACAGACTGCCAGCTCATGTATGAGGTGGTCAGCTTGAACTAAACAAGCATCTTGCTCAAACTCAAAATAGCAGGAATGTGTACAGCAGGAAGAAGTAACACTTCAACAACTTAGCAGATAAGAAGTTCTGTTCGAGTTACACAAACAGAATGTGCAGGACAGGATAAGATTAGCAAGAGGAGATAGCTTCAGAAAATCTGCAGTTCAGCTAGACTAGAGAGTTCAGCCAAGCAGACTAAAGAGCAAACCAAACTCTGGGACACCACAGTAGCTGTAGATAAATCTGTTCCTGTTTTCAAAAGGAAAAGACAGCTCTTCATTGCCCATGTGCAATACGCATTAGTTTTGAGACAAGTTGTGCCAGAACTGAAGCCAATCAGATTCTAAGCTTCCAGTATGGAAATGAATTAACTTGTGGAAACAACTTAAGTCTGGTTGCACAGATCTCAAAAGCTTGTAACAAAACCCTTCCAAAAGGGAGCTTAAAGAATATGATGGAACCTGCTTAAAATATGAGAACTCTGCACCAAGGCATCAGAACAACTGGAAGAAGGACCAAAGATGGAGCTTGCAGCCACTTGCATGAAGTTAGCAACTTTCAGCACCAATTCTGTTGGAAGTAACGATATCATACTAGCACATCTTGCACTTTTTAAGCAGGGCAGACGTTTGTGAAGGCTGGAATCCACTTCAATCTACTTGAGTGTACTCTTGCAGACATAGGTCCTGAGGAATGTCTCAGGTCTTAAAATAAAGGATGTGATAGTTCAATCTTGGACAAAATAGCCCAAATCTTGATCAAGTAAAGCTTCTAAACCAACTCTGGTTATAAGCAGGAGGGCAGTTAGCTGAGGTGGGGGCAGGGAGGAAGGACAGAGGATGGGTACATCAGAAGTACTACTGTGCTATATTGGCTCATAACTGCACCAGCAGAACCCTCTCCTGGCAATCACAGCAGGCATCATGTCCTGCTACTTGAGTTTTCAGCAGCTCAAGGCCAAGTTACAGCTATTTGTTCTGCTTAATTGGTGGAGCCTGCTAGCTAACTGCACAGGGAACAAGGCTCATGACTGCAAACTTTTGTTTAACAGTAGGCTGGATAGGTTTACTGAAGTCTTATGCTGTTGCTAGAAAGAGGTAGGCTTTGAAGTGTCACACCAGATGGCCTAGCAATCTAAGCTGTCTCAGGCTGTAATCCTTTCAGCAAAGCACCTCCTCATCATGTTAATTTGCACTGGCTTTCTTCCATGGGACTTGAAGAATTTTTTTGAGCTGGGAAAGCAAGAGTACATCATCTGTTCTAGTCTCTACTTACCACAGAAAGAGGAGTACATCCTGCAGAGTCTAGCAGGCAAGTAGATCTGCAACCATCTGCATTTCTACCTGTCAGAGCAGTTATCATACCTACAAGCATTTGAAATAGTGACTAGTATTAGTTGTTTTATATAACAACGAGTTTTAACTTCGGTGCTAGGGACTCATGCATCAGTTACACCGTTAGTGCACCAAGTAGCTGCTCATCCACTTTTAAGTACCTTTCTGTTTTATAAGAGATAGGCAGAGTCCAGTTCCCATCAGGTACCTACTGTTCACGGAGCTCTTCACAGAAAATAAACCTTTTCAACACAGCACCTGTTGCTCACTGTATAGTCAGCTTATTATGAATCTGAGAAGACCCCCAGTAGGGAGGAGTGGAAGCTGCTTCTAGGCATACAAAATGGAGGACAGATTCTATCGAGATATTCTTCAAGTCTTAGAGTATCCATGAAGACTTCAAGTTTCAAAGCTTTTCCTAAAGTAAAGAGAAAAGGTCCTTAACCTCTGCCTCTTATCGTCTCAGGCCAGTCTCATAATTTTGTCACCTGCTGAAGCTTATCAGGTGAAAGTCTAACAAGGCCTAGATCACAACCTATAGCAGAAACAGTACAACATTCAGATCTTCAGGTTCATTACCTACTAGTTAAGTACCAGCCTTTTGTGCACAGTTGTATATCTACAGGCACTCAGACTCTTTACACACTCCTGCGGAGCTTGTAGGACTCCTCAGGGCACCCAAATTTATGGTTAATGAGATCAGATGACTCTAGTAGCACACATTTGATTTCCTACAGTGCAGGGCAAGTACAACATAACTGCCTGCACTGGAAATGCATGAACCCTGCCAACTATACAGGCTGATATCTGGTAAACAAGCAGCTTGCCATTCTTTTGTTGTATTATGCAGTCCAAACACCTTGACTAGTTAGCCTGCCCAGAAACGGGTATTAAATCTATCAAGTTTACTTCTTCCAAGTTTAAAATTCAGTTGAATTTTGTAAAATTGAAGTCTACATCTGAGATGCAAAATGAGTTGGGAAGTTTCCAGCTGGTGTCACCTTTTCCCTGCTTCATCATCCCAGATTTTCCAAAACTCTGGATTTACAGAGCAGCTTGTATAAAAGTAAAACCTCAGAAGCCTGGTATTCAGTCTTCTGCATGGCAGCCTCCCTCAGCAGAGTAGCACACATCAAAGACTGCATTCAGGATTCAACACTTGAAGGCTAGAAAAGAATCTAAAATTCTGTAGGATTTGGCTTATCATCAAGTGAAGATCACACAATCTTCTGCCGAGTTAAACACAACTAGTTGATACTGCAGCATCCATAAACTGAATGTTAGTTTTTACCTATGATGCCTTAGCAAGTTTACATCTTAATCAGACTGCTTCGGTATCTAAGCAGTAGTTCATGAAGGTGGTGGAAGAGACGGTTTAGCTAAGTCTTACAAGCACAGATAAGCTCATCTCTGAAAAGGGTTAGCCTGAAACCCCCTCTGTTGCAAACACATTGCTCTCATTCAACAAGCATTAGATAACAATAAGAGACTAATTAATTTAGGAATGTTGCTGTTTAGAGGCAAGTGGTGCATTTGAACATCAAATATGCCTGCTTAACCCAAGGACTTTACAGCCAGGCCTGTACTCCTTCTAGAGCCTCACTGCTTCACTTCTGGAATTCATTGCTGTACCTTTCTCCTTGTGTTTCAAAGTGTTCCATTGCTTTTAAGCATCCATTTCCCAGACAGATACAACCACAGGTATAGTCACATCAAGGGGAGTCTTACCTTCGTATCTTCAGTATGTGACAACAGGCCACAGCAGAACTGCTGCTGGTGACTAGAAAACTAGAATGGTTTAGATATAAATATTTGCAAGAACATCAGAAAAGCTTGCATTAACTCAGCTTTCACAGACCCATTCACAGCACTAGTTGTAACATCCCAGCAAGTTTTGAAAGCAGGTTTTTTTTGTTTATAGAGCTCTCTGCCACAGGTCTCTACCTTTGCATCCTCCAGGCCATCTAGATCAGTTCATCTGTCACTGACAGCATCCTATTAGAAGATCTCACTGAGCATCTGTATAATGAAATCTCAGTCTGCACAAGACTATTAGCAAATACTAGCTACAGATGAATATCTGAACTTCTCTTCAGAGAGCAAACAAGGGTAGAAAACTCCTTTGCTTCCCCTTTATAAACATTCAATTACATTCTCTACCAGGCATAAGCATCACACTTTGTTTACTAAAGGTCACCTTTGTCTCCCCACATATATCAGAGGTAGGTACTGCACGTCCTCTCCTCTAGCACTTGTCTTTGGGTAGCTACTTTAAAGCAATAGCGACCAAACTGGGGACCCAGACCCCAAGGAAGGGACAATGCTCCGGACACAGTAGGGAAGGAAGGATAAGGTAGCAGTCTTTCTTAACAAGGTCTGAAAAAAACCTAAACAAAGCCCAACAGTTAAACTCCCAAATCCCTATACATTCCCAAGGGAAAGAACCACACCCCTACTCTGATCCACAAATAAGACAGTGATAAGTTGTACTTTCACAAGAACCGTGAGAATCAGCTTCTAAGACTGGACCTAACCTCCTGGAAATGGGTAAGCAGCTATATGTACACGAGCCCCTGACATCCTTCTCCAGTAATGAGAAGGAAAGTACAGTATGTGTGGGCGCATTTACAAGGAACAAGATTATACTCTCAGAAGAGGTCAGTGTATTCCACTATATTAATCATCTATAATCAGACTGCAAGGTTGAGGCTGTTTTAAGAGCAATACAGACTAAGCTGACATCAGAAACAGTTCTAGCTCTTACCTGGAAATGTGTCAGCAGAGGAGGGGCAGTCTTGGGTGTTGAGGACACAAGCTCAGATTTTTACTTCCTAGCCCTGCAGGGTATTTATTATGCAGCAAGTCTGTGAGCCTTACAGTGCTGAGTGGAAAGCGCCCAACTAATGGGGCACGCACACCACGCCTGGTCCACACCTCTCTTCTACAGCTCCAGAAGTACCAGTGGTATTCTGTCCATCTAACCAAAATGACACTACATATAGACTGGATCCATTTGCTCTTCGGATATCTTAAGCAGGTGACAGAGCGCAGTATGCTGCCAAGCCATGAGCCTTACAATTTTGTTCTGGAGTTCATCATCTGAACTAATGTTTCTACTTTGTAGGTCAGAGTAGCCTGGAGACAGGCTCCTTAATGTACCTGAAAAAAACAAGAATTTCTGATGAAGCGTCTGATCATAGTGCCACACTGTTTGGTACTACTCAAGACTTGTGAGCGTTCTTGCTTATAAAGTTATCATACCTGGAAGGTTGTTTCTTTGCATTTCCTCTGGACAGGGAAACACTGGAACAAGCTTCACAGACACACCGCATGATTGACACAAGCACTTCTCAGGCTGCCTTATGCAGGTCATGAGATTCCCACTTCCATCCTGTGGCTATTAGCCAACTTTTATAGGATTATTTTATTCTGCTGTTTGTTTTCCCATAAATCACAGTTAAGCTAACCAGAACAAGCACGCAGTCACAGAAGCGTTTCCTGCAAACAGCATTTTCAGCAAAATGCAATAAACATACCTCTGTTGCTTAAGTCTTCAGGGACTCAACCACAATACAGCTTAGTTTCAGCCTTCCTGTGCTCGGGGGCAAAGAGGGATGTCACAAGAAGGTGTCAAGTACCACATCAGGCCATCTGTTCACACAGTCTAGCTATATGTCTGTCTTCTGACAGAGTCCTGAAGAGAATGGCCTCTTTTCCTGGTTTGGGAGAACTGTGCAATATCACACTAAAGCTAAATGTGGTTCAGATTACACTGTAAAAATGTGGATCATGAGTGGCATCTCACAGATGTTTTACATCAGTTAAGATCAGTCTGTCAATACTAGTAAAAAGCCATGTTACTGTGCTACTTTGTGCATAAAAGGTCAAAAGGCTTTGGGGACCAGGCATCTGCCAGATAAAATGGGTTATTTGGAGCACACACTAATTAGGCAAAACGTAAAGGGATAAGACATAATTGTCATATTGACTCTCACTAACCTGACATGTACTTCCCCCTATCCTTTGAACAGGAAGGAAAGTGTGAGGAGTTAACTGGATGCTTGCCACATCTTACAGCTCCCTTACTGTGGCAAGGTATTTCACATGCAAAGAGGTATTTTAACACATCCACAGGATGAACGGTTCTTTTGGCAAAAACAGCCCCAGATCCAAGGTTAGCCTCTACATCTGTTTACAAAGCACGAGTCCTCACAGAAAGCTTTATCTATGTTCCTAAGCAAAAAGACAGTCTGGCAAGTTTCCAGCAAGATTATTTCAGTTATGTTTAAGCTGCAGAAAGCAGAAAAGTGCTCATGACCCAAAGGAAACCAAGGGAGTTGAACATTTGGGCAGACTTGGATTTGCATCCTTTAGCAGAGCTAAAGGTTTGCTCTTCTACAGTCCTCAGTAGAAGGCAACAAGCACCATCTACACCCTATCTTCAGAACTCAAAGATTTCCACAAACGGCAGAAGCTAAATGTCTTAAAAAATATTTAGAAAAATGCAGACCTTTTGACTCAAGTCTCCAGTTACTCTCCTCCAGCTCTGCTAAGTTCAATGTCCAGGAGTTTATTTCAATATTATTTGTTTTAAGACTGGAGTTATTATCAAAAGGGGTATGTATCAAGAACATCATAATCCACTTCAGCATGCTAAAAAGCACCTTCTTAAAGAACAAGCCCAACACACCCAGTGTTTTGTTTAAAGCTTTGTTTTCAGAACCTGAGCTCTGATCTTCTAAACAACAATGCAGGAGCCAGGATTCAGATCATGAGCAGGAAAACTTGAATTCAGCATATGACTAGGAACCATTCCCAATCCAGTAAAACAGATTTGTATCAGATTACAGATGGAACTGTTTGTTAAGCCTGTCCAAACTGAACTGCTTTCTCCTAGAGACACGCAGCTTTGTGTTAAAGCTCTGCAGATATACCAGGCAGCAGCTTTTTCCTGTTCATACTCTAGAAATAGGTTTAGTTGCATCAACAGTTATCTAGGTATCCAGCACCATTAAAATGCCAATTTAGCTGAGATGTCTTAGAGAGCAAACTGTAATATTTTTTAAATGTCAACAGATGTGAAGAACTTGGGAGAAGTAGAAAGAAAAAAACAGGGAGGGAAGACAACAGATGACTGGAAAGCACTGTTGTATCCTGGTGAATAAATATTGCGTTAGAATGTGCATTTCCTCAGGTTTACTGTTTAGGTAAATTGCACTAGCATTTCCTTACACAAGATCGGTGGAGGTTTCATGACAGCAAGTCCAATTGAGGAGACATCACTGTGCAAGTAAAGGAGGTAGAGATATTAAAAAAGGGAGAACTCGTGCTTTTATCTCAAACCTTGGAAGAGCTGGAGGAGTGTGTTGTTGGGGGAGCTCTCAGAGTTAGTTTATACAGATGCAATTTAAAGAACAGGCCTCCATTGCATATGCTGATAAACAAAGTATTTTCTAACAGAAAGGCATTTGCTCCCACGAGTCCAGTGCATATCTATTGGAAGAAAAAAAAAACAACCAAAAAACCACACAGCCTGACTGTTTCACTCCCTGCTTTAAGGAGAGCAAGTCATACACTATTTCCTCACAGTGTGAAAATTTTCTATAGGGACAAGGCCATGAGATCTGCAGACTTGTTCATCTTTAGAAACACCTTTTATTCATATGGCCTAGGGTCCTGACAGTCACTGTGGCACAGACAGGTGTTTGGCACATATGGCTTTAGGTGAAGTACACCAATCCAGGAACAAGCTAGCCACCACACTTAAAGTCAGCATATAAATCTTAATGCGGCCAAGCTGATCACTGGCAATAAGTGGTATTGATTAAAATTTTCCAGGGATTTTCTTGGTGACAATCCAAAAGACAGCTTCATCTTGGCTGTTTCCAAGAATTTCACTTCCCATTTGCATTATACTAGCACTTTAAAAGCATCTAAAAGCAGAAGCCCCAGCTCTACCCAGATAAGCATAGGTTAGAACATTATCAGGGATACTCCTATCACTTACCATTCACAACCGAGCTAGCTGAAAGCAGCTGTCCCTAATGCTGTCTGCAGCACTGAGGGGGGGAGGGGGTTTCTCTGCCCTTGAGCAACACCTGCACTGCAGCATATTCCTTTCAAGGAACACATCATGTCATTCAAGCTCACTGGAAAAGCAAGGCCAACTACGCAGACAGACTTTAAGATAGGTGGTTTTACACCCTAGGAGGCCCTTCAGAAGGATACAGCAAGTCCCATTCAAGCATTAAGGCAACATTTTCCCATGAGGATAGGGCATTGAACCAGCACAGTAATAGCTTTCCTGGCAGATGTGATAGAGAGAAGCTTCACCCCTTGCTAGTATTTTGGCTTTGAGAGGCTACTAACTACTGTCATCAGATATGCTGGGTTAGGTTGGTTTAAAAAAGCTTGGTTTTCAGACTTAAATTCAGCTTGAAGTTAGCACACAGACTAAGAATCAGGATCAAAGCATGTGCATCAGTGCTGTAAGCTATCCCATCACTAATAACACTACGGACCACTGCAACTAATCTTTTCCAAGACTGGCAGAGAAGTTGTCATCCTCATGGTAGGGTCTGTGCTGCTTAACTGAACAGCATCATCCAGACGCAAGTAAAGCCAGTTGTTATTCACATTTTGTTAATTTTCTGGGAAGGTAAGAGTACGATTCTTTCATGTCTTGGCTCCCACGTGCTAGTGTAGTTCTCTTCAGTCTGAGGTGCATTAAACTACAAACCTGAGTGATTTTCAGCTTGCAGCAGAAGCCCATCTTTAGGGGTTCAACACACCACCACACTTCCACTTCCAGAATAACTTCCCACCTACTGCTTATAGCTTCCTAGAGGTAGTGGAGAATCTCTGAACATGGCTATAAGATAGTGATGGCCTCCAGAGGAATTTATGCTTCGAAGACCACCCTAAATACAACTCTTGCCTGAACTCTTTCCTTGCATGTTATATGACTTTTGGATTATTGCCTTTATTTTTAGAATAATACCAGCTAGTTCCATTAACCCATGTCACCTATACGCATATTCAGACAGATATTTCATGGATTTGGCATTATAGAATTATAGAATGGCTTGAGTTGAAAGGGATCTTACAGATCATCCAATTCCAAACCCTCTGCCATGGGCAGGCACACCTCCCACTAGATTAGGCTGCTCAAGGCCCCATCCAAACTGGCCTTGAACAATTCCAGAGATGGGGCACCCAAAACCTCCCTGTTCCAGTGCCTCACCACCCTCATAGTGAAGAATTTGCTCCCAATGTCTAGTCTAAATCTTCCTCTCTCCAATTTGTAGTCATTCCCCCTTATCACAACATGCCCTTGTAGAAAGACTCTCCTCAGCTTTACTGTAGGTCCCCTTCAGGTACTGGAAGATTGCTATAAGGTCCCCCTGAAGCCTTCTCTCCTCCAAGCTGAACCTCAACTCTCCCAGCATGACCCAATAGCAGAGTTACTCCAGCCCTCTGATCATCTTCATAGCCTTCCTCTGGACCCGTACCAACAGCTCCATATCCTTCTTATGCTGAGGATTCCAGAACTGGACACAATGCTCCAGGTGGAGTCTCACAAAAGAGGAACAGAGGGGCAGAATCCCCAGCAGCTAACTTGCTGCTAGCTATTGCCCTTAGTAACTGGAAGAGAAATAGGTTCCCTGCAGTTTTTCAACAATTTACTAAGTGTAAATTCTTACTAAGAGTAAATTAACTCAGCCTTTACATCAGGGTTGCAGATGCCACCACTTCCAAGTTGGAGTTTGAAGTTTTCTGCCCCATTTCATCCTTGTGATGGGAGTAGTCTTCCCCAGCCACAAAAGCTTGGAATCACAGCTGCGCTGCAACTTAGGCTCAGGCAGTCAGGTCAGCCACAGCTTAAGAAGTCAGTACAGCTCAGCATTTAAGACCTTGCTCAAGGCTGGCAGAGAACAAGCCTCACTGAAGTTACTTCTAAGAAATATAAAAGTGATATTGGACCTTTTAATTGGCATATTGTCTTCTACAGAATGAAAGCACATGCAAGTTACAACCTCAAAGATCCAGTTCAGGAGTTGCAAGTAGATTTTCATGTAGCAGGACTAAGTTAAGTCTCACTGTACCATAAGAGCTCCCGTCTTCTCTCCTGACCTACTTTACAGAAACCAGCCTCTACACTCAGAGAAGACAGACAGGCTATCATGGCAGCCAGATGATCTGTTTGAGATATCACAAGAGTTGTTCATGCTAGAATACATGAGGTAAATAGTTTGCGGGTTAATCTAGGAACTGATGTCTCCCATATTGCAGTGTGTCAATAAAAAAGCCTCGGTCTTTATCCTCTGTCCCTTCCATCATTAATCACAGGAACATGCTGCCTGAGGCATCACAGACTCCCACGGCACCAATAGGAGAATTGTGTGCCCACACAGCTGTAAAAAAAGTGCTGCTTAATCTATCTGGTTATCCCCTTCTCCCCAGAAAGAAGCTCAGAGTGCATCCAGCAACTTGGGTAGCTTTAAGGTATTCCAGCATAGGCAGCCCAGAGAATTCTTTCCAACCACAAAGCATAACTTTTTCCACCATGGCTGACAAGTTATTGCCAAGACCTACCCTTCTGAAACCCGCCTGAAGAACTAAGTTCCTCAATATACATTTTGAATATCTGTTTTCAATACACTGTCTCATTAAGTATGAGGCAATCGCATCAAAGGTTATGAAAGCTGTGCCACACCGAATTCAACCTCAAAGTATACCCCTCCCTCCATTAAGACATAGAAACCACAAAGCAGTATTACTATTATACAGTAGAACATATGTTCAGTTTCACCAGATGGAAAGATTAAAAAAGTAACAGTACTAGGACAGTTATGTTGATACAAGTATTTGTCCAAAGTTAAGCATTTAGCTATCCTTCAACTTGTTCAGAAGAAATGCGAATTGCCAGTTGCAGAGAAACTCACTAGACTGGTAAGTTGTGGATCACAAAGAGACCACTGAGTACAGTTTTACAAAAGTACTAGAGCACCTACATTGTAAGATAATATCAAAGCACCCTTACCAATAAAAGTCTATTTCTGTAAATGAAGCCAATTGTAAGCAAGCACACACATATGTCATTTTATGTGCTTCCACACCATCAAACCCCTGAGAGATTACCAGAAAGAAGGAAACAAGCACTCTCTCTTTTCACCATGATATCATGGTATTAACCTACCCAAGTGCTGTTATGAGCTTGAGAAATGCTGTTCTAGAGAAAACAGTTCTAGTTATCACCATTAGGAAAGATGGGAAACTGGATTTTGGCAGCAGCTTAGCTCTGGGTAGAGCACTAATGCCAAGCTGGAAGCCGTACTAAGTTTAAGTCAGTTCTTTTAACTAGAATACGAGAAAAAAGCTGCCTGATGCATTCGCATGCACACATGAACATGGTGCAACATGAGAAGAGATAGCAGTTCCTTTAAACAACTAAGCTCAGCCTTTGAGAAAGTCCACTCGCGAAGTATGTGGTAGACAAGTGCTTGTACACAAAAGCTTCCTGGTCTAAGAAACGTGGCTCAGTGATTTAACACATACCAACACAACATAACCTTCCCATTCAGTGCACTGACTGAGGGAAGAGAATGACATGATGTCCCAAAACCCAGGAGAACAGCTTCATATACAGGCGAATCCTGAAACAGATAGGATATAATTCAACCAAACTAGCATTCTACTGTCCCTGGTGGAAAAAAAACATTCCTGTATCCTTCAAGCACTTCTGCAGACAAGGACAGGGATTTACTGCAGGAAGTCTCATGCTCACAGGTCCTTATAAGTAACTTGGATCACAACAACGTTTGATGGAGCAACAACACAGCACAGTTCAACATCAATTCATAAGGTTTCTGAAGAACAGTGACAAGAACTGCCCAACACAGGTGAATGATAAGCTGGCAAGGAGAGATGCTGCGCTGAACTGCAGTCTTACAAAGAAGGAAGAATTGTTCAGGGATGTGAATCACAGCATCATAGAATAGTTTGGAAGGGACCTTAAAGATCAAGGCCTCAAGCTTTGCCGGGGAGGCTTAGGCTAGACGTTAGGAAAAAATTCTTTACAGAAAGGGTCATTGGGCACTGGAACAGGTTGCCCAGGGAGGTGGTTGAGTCACCTTCCCTGGAGGTGTTTAAGGCACGGGTGGATGAGGTGCTGAGGGATATGGTTTAGTGTTTGATAGGAACGGTTGGACTCGATGATCCGGTGGGTCTCTTCCAACCTGGTTATTCTGTGATTCTGTGATCATCTAGTTCCAAACCCCTGCCGTGAGCAGGGACATGCCCCACTAGATCAGGCTGTCCAAGGCCCCATCCAACCCGCCCTTGGAACAACTCCAGGGTGTTCATCCCCACATCTGTTGCTTATCTACTATAGTAGGCTGCAAAACATACAGCAAGAAGGATTGGCTTGAAGGCATTTGATGTTCATACCTAAATCCACAACAGGATCCAAGCTGAAGAGGTGATACATGATCAGCCCACCAGAACAGTTCTGAGCATGTGCATGTGAAGATAGGGGGCTGCCTCAGCTACAGCAGCCACGAGCTGGTCGAGATGAGAATCTCAAGAGAAGGGAGCAGAGTAAAGAGCAGGATCCCAACCCCAAACTTTCAGGGAGCAGGCTTTGACCTCTTCTGGAATCTGCTATGAAGAAGGCACATGGCCCTGAAGAGGCATGCAGGAGAACTAGCTGATTTTCAAGGAACACCTCTCTAGCCTTGATACTGGTCTATCCCAACAAGTAGGACATTAAGCAAAGGTGGTTGAAGACTGGCATGGACGAGCACAGAGCTCCTGACTAAACTCAAATATAAAAAGGAAACACAAGAAAGGCAGCAGCAAGCACATTTGACCGAGGAGGTATTCAGAGACAGTCTGAGCACGCAGAGATAACTTTAGTGGGATGGAGCCCAAACTGACAAAGGATGGGAACAGGAACAAGAAAGGCTTCTACAGGTACATCAGCAGCAAAACAAAGAACAAGAAATATGCAGTCTTGATAGGGCAGAGTATCTGATGACAAAGGATGCAAATAAGCCCAAGGTACTCTGTGCTTCCTTTGCCTGCCTCAGCCTTCAATGAGACGATCACAAACCCCAGGCCCCTGAGTCCAGTGGCAAAGTCTGGAACAAGGCAAACTCACCATCAGTGAGGGAGGACAAGGTTAGAGAGTATTTCAACAAACTGAACAGACATAAACCCATGATGAGATGGACTCACAAGACTAAGGGTAGTTGATGATACCTCTGTAATGCTATTTTTAGTTACTTTACTCTTATTATGGTGATGAGGCAAGGTTCCTGAGGACTAGGAGAAACCAAAGCATCCCTTCTGTCTTCAAGAAGCTAGATAGAGGGAACGCTACAGGCCAGTCAGCCTCACCTCAATCCCTGGAAAGGTGATTGAGCAAATATTGGAAACCACTTCTAAACACAAAGGTCATGGTGATGAAAGTCAACATTGGTGACACCGCACCTCAAATACTGTGTTCAGTTTTGGGATCCTCACTGGAAGAAGGATGTTGAGGTCCTGGAAGGTGTCCAGAGAAAGGCGATGAGGCTGGTGAAGGGGCTGGAGAACAAGTCTTACAGGAGGCAGCTGAGGGAACTGGGGTTATTTAGCCTGGAGGAAAGGAGGCTGAGGGGAGACCTTATCACTGTCTACAACTACCTGAAAGGGGGTTGTAGTGAGGTGGGTGTTGGTCTCTTCTCCCAAGTGGCAGGCAATAGAATGCCACGAGAGTTTCAGCTTGGATATTAAGAAAAATTTCTTCACTGATAGGGTTCTTGGGCTCTGGCAGAGATTGCCCAGGGAGGTGGCTGAGTCACCATTCCTGGAGGTATTTAAAATACAGGTAGATAAGGTGCTTGGGGATATGATTTCATAGTGAGCAGGTATGGTTGGACTTGATGATCTCAAAGGTCTTTTCCAACCTAATGATTCTATGAACTCAAGGGAATGAGGCTTGACCAACCCAACACCTGCTATGAACATATGACTGGCCTGATGTACAAGGGGAGAGCTTTAATGTGGTTCATCTCAACTTTAAGCAGGTTTTCAACACTGTTTCCAACAACATGCGCCCAAACAAGTTGACTAGGTACAGCCTAGGCAGACACACAGCAAAGTGGACTGAAAAACAACTGAACTGCTGAGTTCAAAGGGCTGTGATCCCACAAATTCCAAATGGTGGTCAGTCACTAGTGGAGTACACCAGCAGACAGTAATAGGGTCACTACTGTTTAATACCTTCACTAATGACCTAAATGATAGGACAGGTACATCCTCACCAGGTGGGCAAAAGACTGGATAGAGTGGTTGCTACATCAGAGAGTTGTGCTGTCATTCAGAGGGACCTCAACAGCCTGGAGAAATGGGCCAACAAGTGCCTCATAAAATTAAGCATGCAAAAAAAAGTCCTGCACCTCACAGAATAACTCCACATAGCAGTATGTGCTGGGGTCTGACTGGTTGAAAAGCATCTTGGCAGAAGGAAAGAAAAAGTCTGCACACCATACACAACAGTCTGATGGAAGAGCTGACCACAAGCCAACAATATGCCTCATGGCAAAAGCAGCCAACAGCCTGGACAGCAGAATTCTCAGGGGATCTTACCAATATGGATAAATATCTGATGGGACGGTGTACAGAAGATGATAGACTCATTTCAGTGGATCCAACAACAGAACGAGAAACCACGGGCACAAACTGATATATTGGAAATTTCACTTGAACATGAAATTTTACTTTGCAGGTGACTGGATGCAGGAACACGTTGCCCAGAGAGATGATGACAAAAAAAAACCAAAAACAAAACAACCCCACAGCATTCTGCAGCCTCTCTAGTTAATTTTGCTTTGAGCCAAGGGGCTGAACTACAAGATATCAAAAGGTGCCTTCCAGCTTCTCTGTGATTGTCCTGTAGATTGGAATTAAGATCAGTTCATCCATACTAGCATTGTTTCATGAACTCACCAACTTCAGTTCCTGACTTTTTGTAGTCCTCAGTTTCTCCCAAGACTGAGAATTTACCTCCAGCTTGCTTTAAGAACAATACATGGTGCTGCTCTAACAGTTCTCATTTGGTCAGAGAAGGAAGAAGTTTGTAGAAGCTCAGGAAGATCTATTTTAAGCTTCCAGATTATACTGCAAAATGGTTTCATCTGTGGGTGGATGAAGTTAAAAGCAATAATTATAAACTAGCAACCAAGGAGAGTGGAAGTAAAGCTCCAGACTCTTGGTATATTTTTTTGTTGGAGAGCTGCCAGGCTCTCTTCTAGAATATGAGTGCTAAGTAACAGCACTCCAGCAAACGCACTAACTATTTACATTTGATCAGGTGTAATACAGGCACATGGGGTTCTCCAAGGTGGTAGCTTGGAAACAGATGGGCAAGGGTGTGATGTTGCAAATATAGATATGCAAGCAACAGTTCTCAGTTAGTAAGTAGAAGTTTGCAGTAGGAGTTTTAATGTCCATCTCCATGAGATAGCAAATTTAAGATACGCATTGATTGCAAGCCTGTATTCCACATCAGCTGTGCTTTATATACTTACTACCTGTAAAACAGCCTTGAAGCTCACTTCTGCTGTCTAGTGTTAACAGAGCCAATTACAAAGCATTGCACACCTTAAAGAAGAAAAGCTGAGCAGGTTATAAGTACCTAGCCACAGGTATCCAGTATCAAGGAGTCAGATGTATGAAAGAGAACAAGGAAGTCTAAGACCTAGGACAGGTGGGACATGAAATACTGTGTTCAGTTCTGGGCCTCTCACCACAAGAAGGATGTTGAGCCTCTGCAGTGAGTCCAGAGAAGAGCAACAAAGCTGGTGAGGGGGCTGGAGAACAGGCCTTATGAGGAACAGCAGAGAGAGCTGGGGTTGTTTAGCCTGGAGAAGAAGAGGCTGAGGGGAGACCTCATTGCTCTCTACAACTACCTGAAAGGTAGTTGCGGACAGGAGGGTGCTGGCCTCTTCTTCCAAGTGACAGGGGACAGGACAAGAGGGATTGACCTCAAGATCCACCAGGGGAGGTTCAGGCTGAACATTAGGAAAACATTTTTCATGGAAAGGGTCATTGGGCACTGGAACAGGCTGCCCAGGGAGGTGGTTGAGTCACCTTCCCTGGAGGTGTTTAAGGTGCAGGTGGACAAGGTGCTGAGGGGCATGGTTTAGTGTTTGATAGGAATGGTTGGACGTGATGATCCGATGGTGAACCTGGTGATTCTATGATAAGCAAGAAAGCAGGATGAACCATTCATCTCACGGCAGACCATAGCAAGAACAGTCAACATAACCCTGTTAGGAAGATATTCCCACTACAGTTCTAGAGGGACTGCAAGAACCACAGCTAAACAACAGTGCAAGTAAGCCATAGAGAACACCTTCTTTCTAATTCTGCACAGCCTGGCACTTCCAACACTTAGCAGCACGCTATTAAATCTGCATGGCCTCAGTGGGGCTGCATCCAAAGTTTTATCACACTTCTACAACCATTTGGTTACAATCACACAGCAAAATACAATCTACTTTTCACCTCTGCTCCAAACCCATCACTAATGCCTTTTCACCTCGGTATCAAAGTGTTTGCCCTAGCATACAGAGCCAATTCATTACCAAAAGTGACAAACTAGTGAACTGGAGTCAAGTAGTCACATGCAAGTAGAACTTCCTTTTTTTTTAAAGGGAAAAAGGAGAGAAATCCACACTGCACTTCCCCATTTCTCCTGTGTTCTTCTACAAAGGATCTGCTCTGAAAAGCAGATCTCAATTAGCTTGTATGTCTTCCAAAAGCTCTGTAAGAGAGTGGGAAAATGAGTTTTATGGCTAACTCTGCAAGGGACCCTGCCATGCATCCTGAAGAATTGTTTCCTCCTGCATGTTTCCCACTCATTAGATATTAAAAAAAAACAACCAAAAACGTCAGTAGTGCTTAGGTTCAGCTTTACCTGTCTGTTGTCTGGAGGCTAGCATGGGTAAAGGAAGAATAATCTCAAAAAAGCTGACGGCAGTCAGCTATCAGTACAATGTTTTGCACCATTAGACGTGAGGGGAACAGAAAGTTCTTTATGTAAAGATCTGGCCAATACAAAAATGTCTCAGAGGCAAGCATCTACCACTCAAATATTTAATTGTTTCCTGGCTCCTAAAACAACTCTCCTACAATGTCAGGATGAAGATACTACTTCAGACAATGAAAGGTCTGCAGCCATTTTCATGAGATTCAGAAAATTTGAGACTAGGTCTGCTTACAGGCCCTCAGAACCAGGGAAGCTACAGAAAACGCCACAGAAGGTTTCCCTTCCCTTTCCTAGGACCTGCTGCTCTAGTAGCATTAGCCACTGTTCTTGAACAGCAACCAAAGGTTATAAGATTTCAAAGCCAGATGAGGTCTAAGCCACTAGATTATTCCCATCTGAATCAAAAACCAACAGGAGACATGCAGGCAGTGTTCCTGTCTTCCAGGTTCCTCTGACTCAGGATAGTGTTCTTACTCATTGCCTCCAAAAAAGCAAAGAAAACATGCTCTAAAGAATGCAAAGCAGTGATGGCAGAGGTTCAACCACTTTAGGCTGCACATCTGTGGCAGTGGAAATTGAAACACTCCATTGCGGACAGACAACTTCCCTTACTTCTGCACTTTTCCCCCTCAGAGGATTTCAGTCTTGGGTACTTTCATCTTGCAGTAGTGTTTATGAAGTATTTGCTAAAGGCATCTAAGAAGAACGCAGAAAAAGCAAGTTATCCAGTTCCTGGTAATGGGCCTGCTATTGCCACTATCCCTCTGCCAGAAGGATGTCCTAGGACAAGCCTGGTTACAGACAGAGATCCTTACAGAAGTTTACTGACTCAGAGCCACTTCAAAACACGAGACTTCGACTCAAACTTCTCCTGTAGTGTCAACCTCCACCAGACCCTCTGGAAAGGCCCTTGGAAACGCCAAGAGAGCAAACAAGTGCAGTTCCTATTAAAGAATAATTTAAAAAAGCAGCAGACCTTTAAGCCTGAGTCAGACTTGACTACTGACCTCTCTCTGTTACCCAACCACTGGAGCAATCCACACATTGTTAGTTGATTAGTGAGCCAGCCTTTCAAGAGATTAATGGCCCACCACCAGAGATTGTGACACACTAACCACCTGTAAAAGGCAGTTTTACCTATTTACCCCCACTTACCATACTCACTCTCTAGACTACTCAACACATTGTGCAAGCAGTTCAAGATTATCATTGCCTTAAAGTTAGGAACATGTTTGTTCCCAGAGGTTTTTCCTTCAGTGTGTCAGGTTTAAGCAGAAGAAGGTACAACCATCATACAGCAGAGCCGTTGGGACTCCTTCCATCAAAAGGATCAGACATTTGGATTTTATTTTTTTCAGCCAATTCAGCTGGAAGGAAAAATAAAATGCTGCTCTCTTCCTACTGGAAATCCTTTTATTCTGCAAGGCTTGCTAACCCAGTGCCATTTCCAGGTCAGAGACAGAACTGCCTTCAAATCTAAAAAATCACTTACCTCCGCCTCTTTTTGCTCTCCCCTTCTTTGCTGCCAAATGCCTAGGACAGGGCAGCACTGCATGCAGGTACCAGAAGATAGACTTCACCTGTGTTCCTTGTGGAAAAACTGGGTAAGTATTATCCTACTGATAATAAGTTAGCTGACCACAGCATGAGACTAGAGAGATATTGCTGTTCCTAGGTTATCAGGGATGCTGACACACTTCTCAGACACCTCAAGGCAGTAAAGCAGAGAGGAGTTTGCTTAGACGCCCAAAAGCAACGGAGCTCTTTTATACAGCTGACGAAAGAGGTCACAGAGCGTGAGCTACTCTTGAGAACAGAGTTTCTCACCAGCTACATAGCAGTGTGAATGCACAGTGCTAACTGAGTACCGTAGCACCACTGCACTCCTGAGCTGCGTGAAGGCCCAAAACCACACCTTGCAACTACAGCTACAGGTTGGTCAGACAGCAACCTAGCTACATGACTGAATTCAATATGTTACAGACAAAAAACCTTCACAGTTTCTACTCCCACCTTACTCACATACCCCTTCTTTCAGAGGGCCATGGACTCTGAAAAAAGTTTCCTAGATGAATGTTCCCAGAGGGAGGGGAAGCCTGGCTTCTCACTTCAGCAAGAGTAGGCAAATGCTGAAGCAGAGGGCTCCTTCCACGGGCAGGAACAAGCACGGAACCTGCACAGCACGGTTACAGGGCAGCAGAAGGTGACACATGGAAGAGGCCAGTCTACCTTGACTCACTTCCCTAGAGCACAGGAGTGTATCAGACCAGAGGCTGCTGCCTGTCCAAAGGCTTTTGGAGGCTGGCAGATCCGTCGTGCCTAGAAGCAGCCCCACACTCCCCAGGACAACAGCCACGGGAAGCACCTCCAGCCACCAGCAGCTTTGGAACACCTTGTATGCCCACCAGCTGGCCCAGAACTTCTTATTATCATGTTTCAAAGTGGTCCTGCCCCTTACAACCCTTGCTCCCAGGAAATCCTGCCTTAAGACATTTCAGGAAATCTTCCCACAGAGATACCGAGTCCTCGCAAAACTATCAGCGGTTCTGGGCTGCCACTACTGCTTTCACATTCAGGAATTGTCACATTCGAGGCCCACACACGGGCAAGGTACTTCACAGAGCCTGCCGCTGTCCTGGAGACAAACGCCAGAGCGAGGGACGGGGAAACGGGCACAGGCACTCCCGCCACCGCATCCCCTCGGCGAGGGACCAGCTGGAGCTCAGCTCCGCAGGGCAACGAGCCGGCGGCGAGGCAACCGCGGCAGCTGCGAGCCCTCCCCGTGAGGGCAGCGGGCAGGAGGCGACGAGGGAGCCGCGGAGACTCGGAAGCCAGGGGAAGGCAGGACCAGCGCGACCCCCCGCTCCGCCGTCCGGCCGGTGTCTCGCCGAGGGACGCGGCGCCTTCTCCCCCCGCCCCGGGGCTCTCGCCGAGGCTGCCGGCGGCGCCCAGGGCTCGGTTTCCCCGCCGGGAGCCGGGACGCAGCCGGGAGGGGAGGCGGCGGGGCGGCCCCTCTCCCTCCTCCCCGTACCTTGTCGGCGATGCCGCGGGGCAGGAGCAGGTCGGGGCTGGGGGTGAGCGTCGGCCCCATCTCCTCGCTGCTGGACGTGGCCAGGGGATGCGGCATCTCCCGCAGCGACTTGGGCCCGGAGGACGGCAGGGGCTTGGGAGCGCCCGCCGCGCCGCCCGACATCGCGGCGGGTGCGGGCAGCGCCCGAGCCAGCCGAGGCCGGGAGGGGGACGGCGGGGGGAGCTGCGGGGCCGCGGCCGGAGCCTGCCCGCCGCGCCGCCGGGAGGAGGCGGAGGGGGAGGCGGGGCGAGAGCAGCGCCCGCCCCGGCCCGCCCCGCGCCCGCGGCGGAAGCAGCGGGGCCGCCCGCCAGCGCCGTGCCAGGCACCGCCCGGGAGTGCGGGATCGCGGAATCGTACAATCATGGAACAGTTTGGGTCGGAAGGGAGCTTAAAGCCCATCCAGTTCCACCCCTGCCATGGGCAGGGACATCCCATTAGCTCAGGCTGCCCGAGGCCCATCCAACCTGGCCTTGAACACCTCCAGGGATGGAGCAGCCACAGCCTCCCTGGGCAGCTTGTGCCAGAGCCTCACCACCCTCGTGGTGAAGAAATTCTTCCTAACGTCTAGTCTAAATCTGCCCCTCTCTAGATTTGCCCCTAGTCATATCACTACAAGCCTTTGAGAACAGTCCGTCCCCAGCTTTCTTTTAGCCCCTTCAGGTACTGGAAGGTTGCTATAAGGTACCCCTGAAGCCTTCTCTTCTCCAAGCTGAACAAGCCCAACTCTCTCAGCATGTCTTAATATCAGAGGTGCTCCAGCCCTCTAATCATCTTTGTAGCCGCCTCTGGACCTGTTCCAACAGCTCGGTATCGTTATGTTGAGGATTCCAGAGATGGACATAATACAATTCCTCTAACAAAAGAGGAATTGAGGGACAGAATTACCTTCCTTAACCTGCTGGCTACGCTTCTTTTGACGCAGCCCAGGATATGGTTGGCCATCTGGGCTGCAAGTGCACACTGCTGGCTCATTGGTTGACAGCAACTGAACATAAGCCAGCAGTGTGCCCAGGTGGCCAAGAAGGCCAATGACATCTTGGCTTGTATCAGAAACGGGGTGGCCAGCAGGTCCAGGGAGGTTATTCTCCCTCTGTACTCAGCACTGGTGAGACCCCTCCTTGAATCCTGTGTTCAGTTCTGGGCCCCTCACCACAAGAAGGATGTTGAGGCTCTGGAGCGAGTCCAGAGAAGAGCAACAAAGCTGGTGAAGGGGCTCGTGAAGGGGCTGGAGAACAGGCCTTATGAGGAGTGGCTGGGAGAGCTGGGGTTGTTTAGCCTGGAGAAGAAGAGGCTGAGGGGAGACCTCATTGCTCTCTATAACTACCTGAAAGGAGGTTGTAGAGAGGAGGGAGCTGGCCTCTTCTCCCAAGTGACAGGGGACAGGACAAGAGGGAATGGCCTCAAGCTCCACCAGGGGAGGTTCAGGCTGAACATTAGGAAAACATTTTTCATGGAAAGGGTCATTGGGCACTGGAACAGGCTGCCCAGGGAGGTGGTTGATTCACCTTCCCTGGAGGTGTTTAAGGCACGGGTGGACGAGGTGCTGAGGGGCATGGTTTAGTGTTTGATAGGAATGGTTGGACTCAATGATCCAGTGGGTCTTTTCCAACCTGGTGATTCTATGATTCTATGTGGAGCTTCTCCTCAACCAGCACTCCCAATCAATGACCTGAGCTGGAAGGGACCCACAAGGACTGTCGAGTCCAGCTCCTGTCCCTGCACAGGACAACCCCGACGTGTACAATAGGAGTCTGAGGGAGAGGGACTTTTTACAAGGGCCACCTTGTGATAGGACAAGGGGAGCGGCTTTAAACTGGAACAGGGAAGATTTAGATCAGACATTTGGAAGAAATTCTTCACAATGAGGGTGGTGAAACACTGGCACAGGTTGCCCAGGCAAGTTGTGGATGCCCCATCCCTGGAGGTGTCCAAGGCCAGGTTGGATGGGGCCTTGGGCAGCCTAATCTGGTGGGAGGTGTCCCTGCCCATGGCAAGGGGGTTGGAGCTGGATGATCCTTGGGGTCCCTTCCAACCCAGGTAATTCTATGATTTTCAGGCGTGGTGCCGTGACTGCTTCCCTGGGAAGCTGTTCCAGTGCTCCACCATCTTCTGAGTGAAGAACATTTTCCTACTATCCAACTTAAACCTCCCCTGATGATCATGATGAAGGGGTCACCAGGAGGTGTCTCCTCCAGTCCCACCAGGAAGCGTGACCTGCCATGCCAGCCGCAGGGACGTGGCTTTCTTGGGGATATGGTGGTGGCAGCAGGATGGGCACACACTGCAAGACATGACAGTGCACCACAGAAATGCATGTTCAGCCACTGCCATGTGCTGACCTCCACAGTACTGGAGATGCTTCATGTTTCTGTGAAACTCTGTTCCATGCTGAAGCTGCTCAGAATCCATTGCAGGGAATTCTGTGTGAAGAAAAAATTAATTTTAAAGAAAATGCTGGGAAAAGTTTTACTCTGGCCCTGTGTGGAAAGAACTTGTGCATTTTTTCAGGCAACCTGAAGTGCAGACTCTCTTAATGATTTGCTGAAATGTGATTATATCGAGTCCTGCAGAAATGATCTGTGTGAATTTGTCTGACGGCATTTATGAATTACAAAAAGTCATCAATCTACCCACAATTAACTATGTGAAAAAAATGTTGATGACTACTGAATAATTAATAAATAGAGAAGAAAAATTATAGTCTGGTTTACGATATTCCCTGAGCAGATAAAGCAGCTACATTTGTCTGATAAATTATTCTTTGTGAATAATTTGCTCAACACTAATTAGATGTAATAGAGTAACATGCTACAGGGGGAAGAGATGGATCACTGTGACTGTCATAATCCCTTCCAGCTATAGACAAATGCATAAAGAGACGCATACAGACATGTGACTAAACAGGACTGGGATGCTGTAAACATTTTTGCTCGCATTTAACTTTTCCCCAGAGAGTATAGCCCATTGAAATCAAAAGCACAGCACTGCTACCTAAAGCAAAGTGGGCAAGTAACTTTTCCTTCTATGGTTATTTCCACATCAGGAAGAGGAATTAAACTTGCAAGATAGTAGTAGCAAAAGGGTTTGCTAGAAGCTTTGAGTAGGACCCTATAGCAACATTCCAGTACCTGACGGGGCCTACAAGAAGGCTGGGGAGGGACTTTTTACAAGGCCATGGAGTGATAGGCCGAGGGGGAATGGATTTAAATCAGAAGGAGAGAGATTTAGATTAGACATTAGGAAGAAATTCTTCACAATGAGGTTGATGAGGCACTGGCACAGGTTGCCCAAGGAAGCTGTGGATGCCCCCTCCTGGGAAGTGTTCAAGGCCAGGTTGGATGGGGCTTTGAGCAGCCTGGTCTGGTGGGAGGTGTCCCTGCCCGTGGCAGGGGCTTTGGAACTAGATGATCTCTAAGGTCCCTTCCAACCCAAACCATTCTATGATTTTTTTATTTTTTTTTTTAGAGGTGCCATGCCAGGTGCCATGCAGCAGGACAAATATGGGAGTGGAACACTGCAGACTTCCATTACAAAAAGAAATGCTGTTTATCACAGGAAAGAACTATGAAAAAAATCAATCCTTACCATAAATAATTACTACTAAATCACTACTCTCAGGTGAACTCTGATAACAGTAAAAAGCCCCACCAAGTCCCAGGCCTCTGTGCAAAAGAGGCTGTGAAATATGCCTTGTGCATTACACTTAAGGGACAACAACCTATTTATCACTCAGGAAAAAGGAAGAAAAAAACCCTAAACTAGCCAGCATAAATACATACATCCCATCTTTCTTCTAGGCAATCCAAATCTTAAGTGAAAACTACTGTGATAGAGCAGCAGTTTGGTTTGTGCATCCTGTGGGTCCCCCTAAACAAGAAAGAGGCTGACAAATGGGGCAAAGTTCAGAGGAGGGCACTGAGATGGTTGGTGACTGGAGCACTTGGCCTTCAAGCAGAAGCTACTGGGCTGATGCTTTTTCAGCCTGGAGCAGACACGGCTACAAGGGCACTGAACTGCAGTGCCCAGTCCACCACAGGGAGGGGAGAGGGATGGAAGGGATGGAATTAGACCTTTCACAGCCGTGGGTAGCAGAATTACAAGAGACAAAGGACATGAATTGAAACAGGAAATTCCTGATGGATGTTAGAAAGAACCTCTTCCCCCTGAGGAGAGGCAAGCTGTGGAGCAGGTTGCTGAGAGAGGTTATGCAGTCTCCACCCATAGAGATTTTTCAAGACAACCTGGTCTGATCTCATATTTGACCCTCCTTTGAACAAAAGCTTGTACCAGAGACCTCCCCAGATCTCTTACAGTCTTAATGACTCAGTGATTCAGATAATGTTTGTTGCTATGGAAGCCATATGTCTAGTTTCTGAAGCAATGCAACGTCTCAGTCTTCCTGTACACAAGGATGAGGTTCCAGGCTCCAATGATTCATTTACTGGTCTAGCTCCCTGTGAATGACCAGGCAATACATGCCTCTTCATTTACTAATCACATCTATTTGTGTTATCTAGATGGTTTCTGTTTGGAGATTAAACAAGTCATCCCTAAGTCTTTTCATCTGACACAAGCTACTTGGAAACATTTTCAAATAACCAACTGGACCAGTCTACATTAAATACAGGAATATTGTGCACCTGTGAATATAAGCAAGCTGAAGTCTGGTTGGAAAAAATGCAGAAGACTTTAGTAGGAGGACTTCTATCCACAAAAACAGGCAAACGTGGTGATTATTGCGGTGATACTCCTAAATGCTGACTATGATAGTAAAGTTTAAATTTCATGCTATAAAGTTAAGATGGTTAACTGTTGAGTAGGTCTCTTTTCTATATTGATCCACAGGTCACTTCAATGTAAATGTTCACTACAATTCATTTCTCATAATAACATGCATTCTGTGAAACCAAATGGGCAGAGTTAGGATACCTGTCTTACGGACTAAAGACAGATGTCCATCTTCCTCTGATTTCCGTTACTTCTAAGTCTGTAAATATCTGTATAGGCAGCAATCTATGTTTAACCATGATATATACCTTCAGCAGCAGACACAAACTCATACTGAGAATCAGAAGAGACCAAAAATCATGAATCATGTCTCAAAATGTATGAAACTTACTTTAAATTAGTAAACTGAAAAATCTGTACAACTGTCTGGCCTTTTCCTTGCTCTTTTCTCTGCAAATTCATGTCACAGACTGAGATGAGTTTTTAGCTTCCTCTTCAGCCATGACAGGAATCTTTCCTTTTTCTTTGTAATATGGAAGATGACAATCTTTCACAAGCTGGAACTTTAAAAAGACATAAGAGAAAATCATTTTAAGACTTGCATTTGAAAAATTAGAGTTAAGACCAAGTTCTTGTACCTTGATCATACGTTATCTATAGAGACCATAAACAAAGATTTGTGCATGAAATAGAACAGACGGTAGCCTCTGTGGCTAACTTCTTGTAGGATTTTTTTTTCCATACACAAATAGAAAATGCATCAGCATGTGGGTCATCTGGCTCCAGCAGCAGGCATAAGAACATACAGCCAAAAACTGAGGAAGTGCCTATTTTCCTAACGGCAGCAGCAGTGAAATAAATAAATTTCTTAATTCTGCTAAGAAATTGTAAGTGATTAAAAACATGGTAATGTTCCATTCTCCAGTTCTTAGTCTGTACCACTGACTGTAGTGGTATAATTTTATGCCTGTAATATTCCTTAACATTTTTATTGATAGTTTTCTTTTTGTTAAACATTGACCAATCAGCACACGAAACGTGCAGCCAGCAGAATAATACACACAGTGGGAATCAGAAGTGGTGACTGGGGGAAGAAAGACTGCTATTCAATGCCCACCTCTTAACCCAAGTTAAGCTAAAAAAATTAGCCTGCTCTCCTAACAAAATCCTCACTATGTTTACATAATTTCAGCTGAGAAACGAGTACAGCAAAAAGCTATGCATACCATATTAACTGGGCAAGAAGACAAATGGTCGACTTGGGGATCAACAATTTCACCCCTTCAAGACAAAGCTCACCATTTTCACATGTTTTTTTTTCTGAAGAAAACAGTTCTGCCTCTGAATCACTGAAATGAAAGTCCTGCAGGCTACCTCACTAGATTTTTACTAGGATAAAATAGAGGAAGGATCTACAGGTTGCCTCCTCATCCTGCCTTTTTAATGACACTCATACACCTCCATTATGGCAGCATTATTTCAGGAAGAACTCGTATAACTTCTGCAGTTTATCTGTATCTTCTCCACTAGGGCTGACACATATTACAATTAAGCATCTCTGGCAGCAACTGGACATCATCCTGCGTACTTTACTTCTTCTGTAATTTTTACAAAGGGTGGGACACAGGCCAGCATAAGCAAGAATGGGAATTTTGAAGATTCGTTGCAGTGCTTCTGAATTGCATTATGTATGACATACCCACAGGTGTCGGTACAAAAGCAGTTTGGTAGTGGGTTTTGAGATCCAGGTGCTTTCTCTTTTGTTTGTCTAACTCCTCTAAAAATAGAGTATTTTCTTACTTAATACAATTAATAATTTTAAAATAAATTGACAGATATTACAGACAGCAGCAAATATGCTACATGGCAGCAATCTTGAGTAGTAAAGTGCATTCCTTCACAGCAAGGATTGAAGCAGCTCTGTAATAGAGGAAAGTCACGTGTAGGAAAACCTATTTACAAGTTTAAAGATAGGCAGCACCAGTGTTTTACTGCTGTTTTTGATCTGGAGTGCCAGGTACTCCAATAATACCACTCAGGATGTTTCTGTAATGGCAGATGGCTTTGTAAGTGCTCAGTGTGAGCCTGAAAAGGACTCTCAGTTGTTTTATAACATTCTTTTTGTAATGCATCTTTATCTTCTTGTTCAGATAATGAGGCATAAAATGGCAATAGGCTTTACAATGAATAGCAGGAGGCTAACTTCAGGTTGAATTTATGTACTAGACGAGATGCCTAAAACCCACCTGCTTTCCATCAGGTAATCTATCTAAAGCCTAAATTATAGGATTCTTCTCTATAGCACACTCCAGACAGTACAGACAAGAAGCCACAAGGTAGGCTGGAGGCCACAAGAGCCAGACTATCAGGCATGGCTGGTTTGCCAGGTCAATGGCAGTGAAAGCTTTTCTCCCCACTGTCAACAGCCTGTCCTTGACAGCTTTATCTTTTCTCCCTTGTGCTCTGCCTGGAGAGGATAATGTTTGTGTCTGTCTGCACATTAAGCACATAGGAAACTAGTATGAAACAAGACCACTCTAGACGAGTGAGTGTAGCTTGTGCTTATTAACAGAAATGAGCGCTGGCATTTTGATTTTCTTCTGAACTGAGAGCAGTGGTTTCAGAGAACGATTGAAAATCCTGTATCTAAAATAATTTTGCAAGGTTATATTTTTCCATACGCAGTCCTAAACCCTATATCTTATACTGATTTTTACAGTGAGTGTGATGAAACACTGGAACAGGTTGATCAGGGAGGCTGTAGATTCCCCATCTTTGGAGACATTCAAGGTCAGGTTGGACAGGACACGGAGCTACCTGATAGAGTTGAAGATATCCCTGCCTATTGCAGAGGAGGCAGGACTAGATGACCTTTAAAGGTCCTGTCCAATCCAAACCATTCTATCTAAAAAAAAATAAATTATCCAACTATATCTTAAAAAAAGTTCCTTCTTCCCCATGCTTCTCCAGCTCATGTCTCAGACTGCAGACTGAAGAGGGAAGGCTTTTGACACAATCCAGTTAAATCTTACGCACATTCTTGTTGACTCTGTACAGAGATGGGATCATTTTCAAGTCAACAGCACTACTCATGCACATATTTAAGCTAATGTGTAAGCTTTTGCTGCATCAAAAGTGTTCAAAGCTGTGAAGTTTGATGAGGAAGCAATAAACAGGACTGTTGAAAGATAGGGCCCTAGTGACAGAAAGTGGAAATCTGCTAAATGGCTATCAAACTTAAAATCTGAAGTCCAGCCACGGAGAAAGACTACAACTATGGATGCAGTATCCTGAGGCAATTGTATATAAAAAAGCAATCCAACTAAAATGTTTAAAGAGTCTTCAAAATATTCTAATTTGTTTTTTCAGGGTTTTTTTCCCTAACATGAACAACAAATATAGAAATAAAAGAAATGTTTAGAATGGATCTGTGTGAGTAGCACTGCCAGTTGGAAATAGCAGCATTTGGGAAGATCTTGTCTGGAGCCACGGTGACATCCCGCACGGCCCATTTTCACTTCGGCAGAAAAAAAAAAAGAGAGTAAATCACTGTTTTACCTCAGCTTTGTCAACTGCAAGCAGCCTGTAGTGAATAGAACTGCCCATGGCCATTGTGAAATATTGCAGTTTATGATTATTCAGTATTACATCCAATTTAACTCAGCTTTTGTTTACTTAATGAGAAAAACAGCTCCCTCTACACTGAGATGAGAAGAACAGCCAGCCTGAAAACCAGAATTTTATTGGCTCAAGAAGCAGCGCAGCCAGATTTGTGAGGCGATGTTCAAGAAAAGCCTTTTTTTAAATGAAGATTTTGTAATGGCTTTCCAATATTGATGCTATAAATGCTGTATTTTATAGTTTTTTAATTTGATTATGGTGAACATAGAGGAGGACTTTGGGGGAAAACGAAACTATTCCGATGCACCAGAGATTAGACTCCCTTCCTTTCAAGGGCTACATTCTTTCCTGTTTCTACAACCCAAAGAGGAAATTAATTTACTCATACGAAACTCCTCCCAAAGCCAAAGGATCAGTTGACTTGAGGCACAACCATGTTTTTGTGGAGACAGTCAAAGTTACTATTATACTATGGTCATTTTTGTCACACTTTTACAAACCTGAAGAATTAATGAGTCCCAACCTTTGTGCAGCTGAGTTTTCTTTCTGATGACTTCTCCTCCTACCTCTTCCTTTTCTACTGTACTTTCTCAATCCCCAGCCAAGCACTACTGCCTGCTGTTTAATTCTTCTTAGCTGCATTAGCTGTGTCAAAGAAGCCTGTCTGTCTCAAAACTGCAGCGTTTCAGAATCACTTACATCCTTGATCAGCTCAGGCAGAATCGAAAATAATGGCTGTATGTGGGAAAGGCAGCAATGTTTGCCTTCCACAGTATTAATTAGCACAGCTTTAAAGCAAACAGAAAACTCCCTGAGATTGTCAGATGTTGGTTGGTGGTTGCTTAGGTGGTGGTTTGGGTTTTCATTAACACACACGAACACACAGAGACTGGTTTTACAAATAATCTAGGTAACTAAATTCTAAATCTGGACATTACAAGTCTCTAGACATAAATTTATTCAGTGTTACAATTTTCATACTTGGTGAGGCTTTGAAAAGTAAGTCTAAATGCATGGACAGACAGCATGTTTCGTTGGCAGAACTCTATCTCACAGAATTTATATGCATAATACTAATGCACACTGTTTTAAGTCATGCCAATTGTTCCAGACATTGACAGGATTTTCATATGTTCTGTACAGTCTCAAAAATGTACTTTATTTCTACATTACCTAGTATAGCTGGCTGCAGCTGAAGATCTTAAAGAATTGCCTTCAATGATTATGTATATATTTTGTTGTCCAAGCTAATGAACTAGTGTGACAGTTAGCACTGTGTACACCCTATGTATGTTCTTACCAATGTAAGTAATTCCATCATAACTAAACAGTTTTTAATAAGTCATTTTTTCCAATTTAATGCTGGAGAGTGATGAGGTTATAGACTTCTAAGACTTGACAGAAGACAAAGCAAATGAAATTAAATGCCCTGCTGCATACAGAAATTTTTACTACCAGATCCAAGATCACTCTGGCCATCAGTAATTGTCATTTCATCAGAAATGCCTGTTACATGCACCAACAAAATCTTAGTACAAAGAGTTAATATCCTACAGTAAAAGTACATCTAACTAGAGACACCTTAAACTAAGTGACTAACTTTCTGTACTTATCTTTAAATTTTGTTCTAAAAGAAAAAAAAAAGGGCCTTTCTTTTTGAAAATTGTTTACTGCCTTAAAAAAAAAACAACCCTGCATATGAAGTCTAAGTAAGCAATACAACTGATTTCTTGGCAAACCAGAGTACATTGTAGGCCCTACCTGTTTCCAGCCTGTATATTATTTATTTATTGCTGTTCTTAAGAATTTATGTTAGTGGTGTACGATCAGAGGTACAGCTATTACAGGCCACAGTTGAAATCAATACTCAGCTCAGTTTGACTTAAACTGAGGCATTTTAATCACAAGGGTATAAATTAAAAGCCAGATATTGCTGTTTAAGACTAAGGCTTATCCTCCAGGACAGAGCTGATCACTTAGAAAAAGATATTTGTATTTATAAAGCTGTTAACTGACATTTTAAAAATAAACTATTCATTAGATATTAGGAAGAAATGTTTTACTGTGAGGGTGGTGAGGCACTGGAACAGATTTCCCAGAAAAGTTGTGGATGCCCCATCCCTGGAGGTGTTCAGGGCCAGAGTGGATGAAGCTTTGAGCAAAATGATCCAACGGAAAGGGTCCTTGCCATGGGTGAAACTGCATGATCTTTAAGGTCTCTTACAGCCAAAACTATCCTGATTCTATGATTAATAATGTAAATGTACAACCCTTTCTGGAATTCCTGCCAGATATTCATTCTTGCTGTGTTCACACTCTGTGGCTGTGTTAAAAATATTAGACAACCCTTCCCTTCCACTTTTCTCTTGAATTCCACTCAACAACGCTGATGCTTGCCGTCCCGTTGGTGTCATCCAAGGATGACCTTCACACTTGCTCCTCACCTCTTCCTACCCAGGGTGAACCCTTGCTGGGGCCTCACTGAGCCTTGCCATGCCCAAGCCCATGCCCTCCGTCCCCTTCAGCTACGCACCATCCACACACAGCACAGAGCGCCAGTGGAGGGCACCCACCATCCCGGAGCTGCCATGTCATAGAATGGTTTGGATTGGAAGGGATCATGGTAGTCATCTAGTCCAATTTCCTCCTGTGCACAGGGACATCTTTAAACAGAGCAGGATGCTCAAAGCCCCATTCAACCTGACCTTGAATGTTTCCAGGGACGGGGCATCTACTACCTCTCTGAGCAACTTGTTCTAATGGTTCCCCACCCCCAGCGTGAAAAATTTCTTCCTACTATCTAGTCTAAACCACTCTTCTCTTAGTTTAAAACCATTAACACTTGTCCTATTGCTACTAGCCCTACTATAAAGTATCTTCTCATCTTTCTTATAAGCCCTCCTTACACACAGAAGGGCTGTAATAAGGTCTCTCTGGAGTCTTCTCCAAGCTGAACAATGCCCACTCTGTCAGCCTCTCTTCATACGGTAGGTGTTTCAGGCATTTGGTCATCTTTGTGGCCCTCCTCTGGACCCATTCCAACACATCCATGTCTTTCCTGTGCTGGGGGCTCCAGAGTTGCACACAGGGCTCCAAGTGCAGTCTCACCAGAGTAGAGTAGAGCGGCAGAATCACTTCCCCTGACCTGCTGACAGTGCTTCTTTTGACACAGCCCAGGATGCAGCTGGTGAACAAGCTTTAAGTTGGGCTTTTTCAGCCTGGAGAAGGCTCCGAGGAGACCTTATAGTGACCTTCCAGTACCTGAAGGGCATACAAGAAAGCTGGGGAGGGACTGTTTACAAGGGCATGGAGTGATAGGATGAGGGGAGTGGCTTTAAATTGGAAGGGGGCAGATTTAGATTAGACATAAGGAGGAAATTCTTCATGATGACAGTGGTGAGACAGCTCATGGCTGGGGAATTGGAACTAGATCATCTTCCAACCGAAACCATTCTATGACCTTAAAGCCCTGTTCCACCCTCCCCCCGGCCATAGGGAGGAACACCTCCCAGTAGATCAGGCTGCGCAAGGCCCCATCCAACCTGGCCTTGCACACCTCCAGGGATGGGGCAGCCACAGCTTCCCTGGGCAACCTGTGCCAGTGCCTCACCACTGTCATCATGAATCAATTCCTCTGACTCTGCCCCTCTCCAGTTTCTGGCCGTTGCCCCTAGTCATATCACTGTAAGCCTTTCTGAACAGTCCCTCCTCAGCTTTCTTGTAGCCCTTTCAGGTACTGGGAAGTCACTATAAGGCCTCCTCGAAGCCTTTTCCTCTCTAGACTGAACAACCCCAACTGTCTCAGCCTGTCCCGTATGGGAGGTGCTCCAGCCCTCTGATTATCTTTGTAGCCTTTCTCTGGACCTGTTGCAACAGCTCGGTATCCTTCTTATGTTGAAGATTCTAGGTCTGGACACAGTGCTTCAGATGAGGTCTCACAAGAGAGGAACAGAGGGGCAGCATCCCCTCCCTCGCCGTGCTGGCCACGCTTCTTTCGACGCAGCCCAGGACACGTTTGGCCTTCGGGGCTGCGAGCGCGCACCGCCAGCTCGCGTTGAGCTCCTCGTCGAGCAGCAAGGTCCCTTCCAACCCAGCCCCAGCGCCCCCCCGGCGGGGCAGGGCAGCTCCGCCCTCGCCGCTCTCCGCGCCAGGGAGCGGGGCCGCCGGGCCGGGGCCGGTCGCGCGGCTGCCGCGTCACTGGTCACGTGCGGCCCGCTGAGTGGCTGCGCGCGGCGAGCGACGGGCGGGGCGGGGCCGAGCGGCGGCCGGCGGCAGGTGGGGCGGCGGCGGGGACCGGGGCGGGCGCTGCGGCCCTGGCGGCCCGCGGCGGGGGAGGGCGCGGGGAGACACCCGCCCGCGGGCCCTCCGGGTCGTCTCCGTTCCGCCCTCCGGGGCGTCTCCGTTCCCCGCCCCCCGGTCGCCACCGTCTCCTTCCCCCCGCTCTGCCCCGGATCCTTCCACTCTCCCCCTTGTTTCCCTCCCACTCTACCCCTTCCCCCCCCTGCTCTACCCCTTCCCCCCCCCGCTCTGCCCCTTTCCCCCCCCCCGCTCTGCCCCTTCCCCCCCCTTCCCCCCCCCTTTTCTCCCCCCCGCTCTGCCCCTTCCTCCCCCCCGCTCTCCCTCCTTTTTTTCCCGCTCTCCCCCCTTTTTCCCCCAGCTCTCCCCGAGCCTCCTATTGAAATCCAACCGAGACTGACAATTCCCTTTTCCCATAGCATTCAGTGCTCCCATCCCACCCCTTCAGGTGGCACAGCTGGAGGCCTCTGCCACCGCGTTGTACAGGCCGGCATCTGAATGGAAACAGAAGTTGATGGTGGCCCAAGGTGATGTATGGTTGAGGAGAGGGTGTAGCTTTCTGCTTTGCCTCAACTGTGAGGATAGCAGCCTTGTGCAGGCCTCATAGATAGAATTTAGGTTTTCTTCTTTCAAATAATCAGTTTTCTTGAGTTAGAGTATAAATTGAGATCTTTTGGGGCTTTAACACTTAAGGTGCGTAGCGTTATAATGTGATTCTTAAGTGTAGTCCAACATACTTTGTCAGGAAGAAGTTCTGTTAGGAAAAAGGTTGTATGACTCCAAGATGACTCTAAAGGTTATTCTTAGCTTACTAGAATCTGAAAAAGAATTAATCACAAGTATTTATATTTCAAGCTAAAACTATCAATCAGAACAATATAAATACTATTACATATTTTAAGGACTGCACAAGCCATTTTTGACATATGCTTTCTAGCAGTCACCACAGTAGCGAGATCTGTAACAGAATGAAATACAAGCTTTTCTTTTAAAGGAGTATGTTTATTTTGTACTGTGCCTGTTTTGCAGATATTTGTGAGGTTAAAAGATTTGAACTACAGCTGAATAAAACTAGGGCTGAAAATTGAAGGATGGCAGCAAATCCTTCAGGACAAGGTAACTCTTAGTCTTGGGTACTCAAGGGGAAAGTCTGTGTGCAAAGTATTGGTGAAATCACCAGAACTGTAAGTTTGTTTTATAGAAAGAAAGAAAGGGGAAGAGAGGCTGGAGGGTGGAGCTGAAAGTGTCAAAACGTGAGCAAGACCACGAATGGCTGGGGAGGTCTGAATTGCTGTGTGTTCCTTCATGCTCAGGTTATGAAGTACTTATCATGCCTGTGCAGTTCTGGTTATTTCCTGGAGCATATTTCAGAAACTTAGAACACTTAGCATTGAACGTGACTTACAGCTCTTGTGCTTAGCATCAGGGAACAGCCAGAAGTCCATTGGGTACCATGTTGTGGTGATAGTAGCAACACCCAACAGCTGTCAAAGATTGCTAGCAAGTGGCGAAGCCCAGGAAGAAAAGCCAAATAAAATCGTGATGCTAACTGATGAAATGTTTCTTTGCATGATGATGTATCTGAATTGCATTAGTAAAATCGTTCAAGACACTGAAGCATGTGTAGTAGAGGGAGCTGAGGGTCTGAAGGCATATGTACGGTAAATTTTAAGGAGGGTCTTAAATCGCCCTCTGGAGGTGCTTTCTGGAAATCTTAGTAGAACTATGAGGCTTCTTTCTTCTACGTAAGAGTTGAAGAGAAAAAAGCTTCTTAGGTATGGCCCTTCACTTACTGGTTATGAGAAATTAATTCACAATTCAGGTTCCCAACAACCAGAGACAGCCTCATACACTTTTGTGTGTGAGTGTTTTTATCCAGGAAAGCAGTCCCATAAAGCTGAGTGTAATTAAGTACTTCAGAGGGGTGCCAGATCGCTTTTGTGGTTCTCTCCCTACCCCTAAAAGGCCGTCTGCTCTCAAAACAAATACAGAAAAAAATTATTGGTCCAGAAGACAGATTTTACTTGCTGCTTGACAAAAAGCAGGTAGCTTTTGGAACACATTGAGCTCTTGTGAAGTGTTGAGAAGTGGGTACTGCAGATTGTAGGTAGTTGCCTATTTGCAAATTTTGACTCTGAGAAATTTTTGGTACAAAATGGTAAATATAACTTTATTCTGTGAATACCAAGTCAGCATCATTGCAAGTAATAGAACGTTGTCATAGGGACTTAAAAGCTACTTTTTCTGAAATATGTGAATTTATTGACAAGCAGGATGGGATTTTAGTGCCAGAATGCCTTTGTTTCCATTCAGATTCCAAAAGCTTGTAATTTAATAGAGCCTTGGAATCTGCTCTTATACTTTGAGATATGCTTTAGAGGCTCACTTAGAGGAACTGTTTAATTATCATATGAAAACCATTTACACTAAACAAGCAAGAAAGCAAGCAAGAAACACTGTGAAGTTTATTCACCCAAAAGACCCTATAAATAATACACCTAGGAAAATTAGAAAGGAACAGGTAAACAGGGCAGGAGTTCGAGGCCTCTGTGTCTTTCTTCTGGCCAGATGCAGTCTAGTAGTGAAAATGATTGAGACAAATACTGCACTTTCAGCTTGCTGCATGGCAGATGTATTTGTGCTGTTCAAACAGTTCATTCTTTTCTTCTCTTGAACAAAAGGAATAGGTAAGTATGGAAACACTCACTGGAAGGGTTACACATGGAGCCACTTCCTCAGAACTATAAGGATGAGTTAAACATTAGCCTTCTACACATGTAGTCTTGTGTTTGTAATTTTTCCTACTGAGTTGTTTCTTTTGTTTTAACCAGTACTGGGTATTCTCCTAGGAGTTAATTGACTTTTATGATAATTGCAGACTCAGACTACAAAGGTTAAGGTTTTGTCAAGTGGGCTTCATTTAATTCATTTGCCTCTTAGGAAAGCAATGTGTTGATTAGAATTTCAAAGCTGAGGAGCTGCATATGAGTGTAGCAAAACTAAACAGAATTGAATGAAAGACTTGCTTCAGGCTGTCAGTGCCACATGGAACTGATTGTGTGACGTTAATCACAGCATTTAAAAGAAATAGAAAAGCTTTAAAGATGTTCTGTATTGTCCACGAGTTGAGCTGGTAGACCAGACTGGTCTCTTTTTGGGGAAGAGGGAATCATCTTCTAAATGACAGAAATTACTTTGGTATGCTTGATGAGATACTGCTTCTGCAGCAGTACTTCACAGTACTTGCATGACATGCTGTAATGAGGCTGCTCGTGTTATGCTTCTGCTTGGGCACAGAAAGGCCAGAGCCTACCTTGAATGTCACTAAATTAAGGGCTCCATGCGAAAGCCCTCTCAGATGAGAGAAATGTGCCTGCTCAGGAAGAAACCCTCCTTTAGGTTTCCACAGGTGAGAGAAATACTGGTCCTGCTTCACACAGGGCTGAACTTTTCTGAAAAGAAGGGTTCTGGCACATTGGAGGAACCAAGCTCCTGAAATGTGTACAGAATTCTAAGCTTTAGGCTGTAGCAATTCTACAAGGTCTGTCTGTCCTGGCAGTTGTTCATCCTTTCGGCCTAAAAGTGTGAAAGCACATTAATGTAACACAGCCTGAGCAGCTAGATTTAGCATTCTGGTCACCAAGTCTGTTGAAAAGGGAGGTTGTGCTGTTCTGCACTGAATTACATCATTATCTACAAACTTACCCAGTTTGGATCCGAGTTTGATGTGTGTACACAAGTATAGAACTTGAGGGCTGTAGCTTATCTCTTCCCTGTAGAACTTTGCATTAAGCATGATAATACTCCTTTTAAGAGTTACCCTGTCCAAACAGTTTGTGGGCTGCAATTTTTTGGTGATATTATTAAAACACAGCACTTGGGATGTGAGGAGGGGCTCAACACGCAACAGCTTCCAGTGGGAATGACTGACTTTTTTTACAGAAGAAATGAAGGAGATAACTTTTACATCTGTCTCTTTTTATGAGAGTGTAGTGGCTTGATAGCCATAGAATAGCAGCAAATTAGAGGTAAAAAGTATATTTTTGAGAGGAGGAGTGTCTTTATTGCTCCTTAGAGGCCTGTAAGAGCCAGCTTTATAGCTGTTGTCCTCGCTTGTGCTGTATCGGCATGTTGGGCAATAGCCAGGGCTGCTGCATCTAGTTTATTTGGTGGCCACGGTGACATCCTTTACCATGTGAGAGTCCTGTGTAATTAGAGCAGTTTTGCCACATTTTCATTTAGAAGGCAACTTTGAAAATACACAAGTGGCAGCTGTTTTAGGCATTTTCTAGATTCCCTCACTCTACTTCTGGCCCCTTCTCTACTCTACAAGGTCCCTTTGGGAGAATGATGTACAGAGCAAATGAAGGCTACGTTCTCATGTTGTGTCCAGGCAGTTTAACTTTGCTTCTCTGTTCTGGTGTTGTAGTCATACTCATAATAAGGGTGGCGTGTATGTGTAAGGACATCAGTATAGTAAAACTAAAACCTTGCCACATAGATTGAATAGAAGGTTGTAACTTTTTGTATAAGCACATGTCCAAGCTTTGTGGTTGTCTCATTCTTACCTGTTTGTTAAGTAAAACTTGTCTTATAGTTTGAGCTCACTGGCATGAGAAATTAGGCCCTGTGAGTGTATTCCTCCATTGTTATAACTGAGTTTTATGTTGAGTGACTGCATTTGAAATCTAGAACCTGGTAAGTTTACTTTTATTTGAAAGGCAAGTATTTGATCATGTACCGTGTTTATAATTCCAGAGTTGGTTTGAGAAGTGTTAGGATCAGACTTAAGATAGAAATCTGTATTTTCAAATGTATTAATATATATGATAGCTTAAGGAAGCTATTTCATATTGTAAAATGAGATAAGGAAAAAAATGAAACCTATTTATTAACAGCCTTTCATATAAGTGCAGAGCTTTAAAGATTAGCGTGTTCATTGTAGTATCGCATTGTACAGAGACTTCTAATTTTGCAAGGTTAGAATTGGGCCATAGAAATGAAAGAAATCTTTCTAATATTTTTCTGTCATTCCCTCCAGGTTTCCAGAATAAAAATAGGGTTGCAATCCTGGCAGAACTAGACAAGGAGAAGAGAAAGTTACTTATGCAAAACCAGTCTTCCACAAATCACCCTGGAGCCAGGTATATTCTGTTCTTACATCTGTTTGGACATCACTGACTACATCAAAGGAAAAAAAAAATTAGCAAGTGAGCTGGAAACTTACACAAACACTTACCAGAAGTGCTTTCTGACCATCCTCAATAACCACTCAGAGACACCTTGTACTTCAGGAGCATATTAGTATTCGGAATCATTTACAGACCCTAAACTTTGGCTTACATAATTTACATTTGAGAAGGGGCAAAGCAGATATGCTTACTCAACTGTATTAAAGCCTACCTTGAAGGAGAATAAGGGAGCAGGTACTAAGAAAGCATTTAATTGTTAAGCTAAAGTGCCCTAAGGAGTGGAAGCAGTGGACCATTAGGTTCAGGGTACTGTGTGTTTAGAGAAGAACAGTTATGACAGGGAGTAACTTATCATTGAGACTTCCTGTGTGCAAGACAAAGCCAGTTGATGTCAAGATGCTGTGTAGTAAGGATGATTCTGCGCTATATGGTGTAATAGTGTACTCTGAACTTCGGAGTCATCACTGGGATTTCTCCCATTTAAGACAAAAAGGTTGGATTTTTGTTATAAAACAGTAACTACAAAATCACATTCTGTCTCATGTGGAGACATGGAAATAGTTGAGCTTTTTGGCTAGCATGTAATGCCATATTCTAGTCAGTATGCTACTTGCAGTATCTGCATAGAAGTCAAGTACTCTGAATACAGTCCAAGTCCTGCCTTTTAATTCCTTCGTAGTGTCAAAAAGCGTGCAAAACATTTGAATTTGCCTGAGTTAGATCTCTGAGTGACTCTGTATGCAGTTATTATTCAAGCAAAATTATTGATTGCAGAAGAAAATAGAAATATTGTATGGTTATGTACAGCCCCTGACTCCTGGCAACGCTATTTCCATACTTTATTGCAAGTCCTTGGAGTTTCTGGGGGTGATTGTTTGCTTTCTTTTTTTTTTAAGGAAAAATAGCGCTATATGTTAGTGAGCAGAATTAGAATTTACTAATTGCAAAGGCGGTAGCAGGGAACACCTGCAAAGAAGCAGTCAAACTCTCTGCTCAGGCGTGGGGGGCTTTTTGAAAAAGTCACAGTTCTGTGACAGGGATGATATGCCAAAGGTTTTGGACCACGGAGTTGTCAGAAATGAGACTGGGGAAATTCTGGAAACTTGACAGAAAAAAGCTTGATGGTACATAAAGCACAATAGTGGCATGGCCAGCCTCAGGGTGAATGATTTACCTGATTTCTGGCCTAGGCAGGTAGAAGTCTGCTATCCAAGAACAGAAGACTTCTTTTGGAAAGTGTCAGCTTGTGATGAAGTGTTTAGACTACCTACAGAAATTATGTTGAAAAGTTAGAGGGTACAGAATTAAATGTAGAATAAATACCTTCAAAATAACTAAAAATGTGTTTTAAATAAGCTGAATGGTACTGTTCTCCAGCAGTGAAGTTTAGTTTTTGCAATAAAATCTGTTCAGAGGATCGTTACTTCACTTCTATTATGCATTTAGGCATAGATTTGGCCAAAGGTCTTTTTGTGAGCATGGCTACTTTTGCAAAACTGACTTAGTAAATCAGCTGTTGACATTGAAGCTGCTGGGAAAGGTCAGTTGACAAGTTTCCTTGGGTCTCTTATTGTGCTTCATACTTTTGTCTCTGTGACTGAGGAGAGCTGTGCTTTCACCTCCAGTCTCCAGACCCAGTTTCGGAAGCAGTTGTGAATTGCCTGGTGGTACCTGTCTAATAGCATTCCTCTGGAGGATGGCTGATGATGTTACTTATATAGAGTTAGAGAAAAAAAAAGTCTGCTTTTTATTTAACAAGGTGGACAAGTCTTAAGATAAAAAACCTGAGAAAACTTATTGAGAAATTTTGATTTGAAACATAATGTGCGCTGCACTGAGACAGATAAGCAAAGTCAATTTTAGGTACTCTCAGCTATTATAATCATTTCCATTAAGTCAACAGGAAGTTCCTTCACCATAATGAGTGATCTGCAAAAGAACCGGTTTTATACTGAACACAGCAGAGCTCTTCTTTGTGCTTCTGCTTATCATAGTTGTTTAGGACAGTCACTGAGTGACTGACTAATGGTGCAGACGCGAAGCTGTTGCTTTAAAATTGCTGACTTTGTTTAACTTTGCACCCCAGTGGTTCCACTGACTTCAGTGGGACTGGACCCATGAGCGAAATCTGCAACAGGCTTCAGGACTGTGAATCTTGTGGGTTTAAATTGGCATCAGTTGTTTATACTAAGTTAAATGATATAGCTATGGCCACATTTCCTGTTTCTCTTTTGTGTTAACAAATAGTAGTTCCAAACTCTAGTTAACAATTGTGAAACTGTAAGTCAAATAAATCATGAACTGTGGAAGTCATGGAATGTGTGCCTAGAATGGCAAGGACACATTTTTTTTTCTGTGGCATGTATTACACCATCTTGTTCTTTTTTGCAGCATTGCACTTGCAAGATCACCACTGAACAAGGATTTTCGTGATCATGCTGAGCAGCAGCACATTGCAGCACAGCAGAAGGCTGCACTGCAGGTAAGCTGATACAGTCAGATAGTTTAGTTTGCTTCTGTTTCAGATGTGCATCCCTTGGGAGACCAGTGCTGCACCTGGAGAGAATGAAAAGCTCCTTTTAGAGGCTAGGTTTCATACATTTCTTTATTTGTCACAAATGCAGTTTGTTCTGTTATGATGAAAAGTTGTATTGGCACGTTATCCCTTGATGTAAGAATGTAGCCTAGAATATCATTCATCATAGCTGTTCTGTACATTTTGGTCAAGAGCCAGTTTCATCAGACTGCTGAATGTCTCATGAAGTGTAGCCACGCAGCTTTCTGTGATTGAATCTGAGTAGATGCCAAATAAGTACTCTGCCATTATGAGCTGCAGGGGTGAAAGATTGTAAAACTTAATTGTATCGTTAGAGACTTCTGTTTGATGCTATTTTGCTCATGTCAAGTGAGGCTGATTTTGATACTGAAATGGGAAATTGAGCAGGAAACCCAGTATGTGGCCCCATGCTGTCCTGGCACTCTGGACGGCATGATTTGGCAGAGAGCACAGGAACAGCAGAAACACTGGTATGTAAACTAGTAATGCTGTTCACATATCCCATGCCTTGTCATATTTCTGTTAGCCAGTAAAAGGCCACACATTGCTGTTTCTAAACTGAATGGGAATAGAAATGAGCTCTGGCTGGTGTCCTCTGCTGATTGCAGGATATCATAGTTTAGAAAGATCCTCTGGGTGTTTCTAGTCCAGTGCCTTGAGTGCTTTGAGCAGGGGCTTAAAGAATGACGAACAGCAGGTCTATATTGTGTTGTTCAAGGCATGGTCCAGTTAAGTTTTGAAGCTCTCCAGGGATGGATTTCTCTCAGCCTTTCCTGGCTCTCAGTCTGGCTCTGTCTTCTCTATGTCTTGCCACTGGGTATCTGAAAACAGCATAAGGTCTCCACTCAGCTTTCTTTTCTTGCAAGAAGCTTAGTCTTTTCACCATCTTCTTGGACACTGGGAGCTCCAGCCTTCAGCCATCAAAGAGATCAGGAGTTCATTACCACTCTTTCTACCTCCATGGGATTTGCTGAAAAAGGAGCAGCAAGGAGTGGCCAAATTAAGTCCCTTGTCAGGCCCTGTTCAGATGTAGCTGATTTAAAACGCTGGGTTTGAATCTATCAGAGCTGAGAAACGGATCAGGTGAAATAAATAATTAATGCTGAAGAAGTTGTAAAGTCTTGAATTATATCAGTGCTGTAGGGAGTTATGCTTTAACAAATGTTTTTCTCTTTCTAGCACGCACATGCACATTCCTCAGGATACTTCATAACTCAAGACTCTGCATTTGGAAATCTTATTCTTCCTGTCTTACCTCGACTTGAAGCAGAATGAAGAATGTTGTTTCTCAGAACTGCAAGGTCTGATTTTGGTTCATAGCAGGAACTGTCAACCTTTTCATTTCTTCAGTTATCTTAACACCTATTTTTTCTGGATTTTTGTGGTTGCCTTTCGGGACTGTGAGCGCTAACAATGAAAAAGTGATTTTTATCCTGTATTTCTGTTCTCTCAAGTCAAAGTCAGACATAAGACTTCCTTGGTGTGTGAAGTGCATAGCGCTTACTCTTCCCTGTTTCCATGCTTCCTCTAAATAAATGTCCAAACCAGACTCATCAGGTGATGCACACTCTGTTGGCGTTTGTGTTTCTTATTATTGTGTACAGGTACTATATGTGACTAAAATGAAAGACGGAAGTTACTTTCGTCCATCAAAACAGATGTGAATTTATCAAATGCATCAGTCAGTCTCTCCTGTCTCTTTATTTTTCACTGTGCACGGAAACATTGCTAGTGTATTATTTGCAGTATCATCTGGTCTCAAGTCCTTATATACAATGTGCCTTCTTCATATTTTGTTATGTGAAATACGAAAATTAAAGTGGGCAAAAAGCAATTGTTTCAGTCAGTCTTTTAACAGACAAAATAAAAAGTCTTTAAACTTTTCTGTACATTTCAGATGGACAGTGTTGTCTGCAAGGGCAATTGTGTTTAAAAGGTCATATTTTTCTAGTCATGGCTGTTTCAATACTTGGTGTGTTTCATTTTTGTTTGCTTTTTTCTTGCTGTTGTTACCCATGGTAACCAATTCCAGCTCTGTGCTGAAAGACTGCTGTTGATTTTAATGTAAATTATTTTGGAATTGTGATCATGCTATCAGCATAAAGTAACTTAAATTGAAAAATAGTCCTTAATTAGACATCCTTACATAGAATCATAGAATGGTTTGGATTTAAAGGGACCTTAAGGATTATCTGCTTTCAACCCCCACCATCTACATGGGTTTACTAGTGTAGTTATACAACTACATTGATTGCTTTACCTATGGAGGCAAGTTTTGGAAAACAAAAAGGAGAACTTAGGTCAGAACCAGAAATCAGAAGGCATTTGTGAAATTGGTGCCCATTTGAAGCAGCTCTGTTCTTTGCAGAAGCTCAGTTGTCCCATGAAGTTTCCAGGGCTCTAGTCTGCAGATTTTTAGTGATATCTAGGGTATTCTATTTCCACCTGCAGGGGATTGCCTGAACCCAATAAGCATTACTGAACTATAAGCACTATTACTAGTTCCATTTCTCCTGAGTAAGAAAACAGAGAGAGGACCAAGAGATGGATGCAGGTATGAGGAAAATGCTGCTGCTTCATATACCTCAGCTGAGTACAGACCCTTGCAGAAACTGCAGCATACTATAACATTTTCAAGGATAGTCTTGTAGAACAGGACTGCTAGAGCTTAAAGATGTGCAATTGTAGCATGAACTTTTCATACTGTGTGCTTTTTTGGGAGCCTGATGCAGTGAGTCATGGAAATGATGATGGGTTTTGTGGGCAGTGGAGAAAGGAATACTGTCATTTCTGTTTTCAGTGGTTGGCTCTGTGTAGCTTTCTCTTTTTAATTGCCAAGTGTAACTTGACTGTGAAGCTGTAATGACTGCTCATTCTGCAGTGTGAACTAAGATACTGAGATACTTTGAAGAAAAAGATGTGTAAATTTCTGTGTTTAGAAGAGGCAGCTGTGAGTCAGTCCAACCTCAGAAATCCATAAAGGCAAAAAAGGTAAAGCAGATATAGCAGGAAGCTTGGCTTTTAGTTGAATTTTAATAGTTGGCTGGGCATTTTAACATTAAAGGAGTTTTTTTTTTTTTCCTTGAGAGGAGTGGCAAAAGAATGTCTGCCTTCTCTAGAAACAGACCTTCTGTACTGAAAAATAACTATATAGAGAGTCTCAGCATTGCTGCATAGACTCCATATGATCCAGGCAGTGAAACAACAAACATTTCTTCAAACATTTCTACAAGGTTAGGGTCAAAGCACTGACCTCTTTTCTGTGCAACAAGACTACCTCCAGCCTTTCAGTGATACAGGTGGTCTAACAAAAGATTAGAGCCATCCAAAGTGTCTATTTCAGATGGGATTCCTCAGCATAAACAGCATGTTACCCAGCTGAGTGGGACACTGTAAGACTTGCAAATTACAGCTGTCTTCTCCCGTGCTGGCCGCACCAGAACACAGAAGTAGCACTTAGCTATTTTAACTGGTTGAACACATCAAATCTAAGAGGAGGCAGCTCTCTGCTGGGTGCCCTGTGTGCACAGTTGCCTCTGAAGGAGAAGGTAGGGAGAGAGGGAAGGATTGTCTGTGCCCATCTGGAAGAATCTTCCCATCCAGAGCTTTATGTCACTGATGTATGTTTTGCTAATACATGGGGAAAATCCTATAGCATCTGCCAGTAACACCCCTGTATCTGGAAAGTCTGGTAATCTATGTCTTCTGAAACACTTTTGGAGGGAATCCTTCTTGGACTAAAATACACTAATTGGAGATTTGTGTAGTGAACAGTAATTAAAGGGGAGTCATCAAAGCTGATTTCACGTGGTGTTGGGTTAAAAGCTTGCTCCAGTGAGTTTCTGCATTCGTTGGAACCACTGAGCTTGCCCCAGGCTTTTCACAACAAAGACATCTTCTCATTGCTTCCTGGTCCTTGTTGATAGAAGGAATGAAGTGACATACTTCCCTGGGGAAATGATCTTTACACTCCTTCCTTGAATACAGATTTTTCAGGGACGAAGAAAGCAGATTAAAAGCATTAACTGGAGGAAAAATTGATCAGTGCCATTGGACAATTATCTACTCAGCTGCTCCTTACTCTGCCAGGTTCGTTCGGGCATTGAATTATGAAAGGGGGTGGCACAGTTCTCAAACTGTTGTCATTAAGGCCTCTGGTCTGCATACTTCAGTGTCAGAGGAAGTTACTTTTGGCATGCATAGCTTGTAGATTGTGGCTGGAAGTTGTTCAAAACCAACTTTTTTTTTTTTGTCCCAAGAGTTGTGCTGTTTCATTTAAAACTGCACATCACAAGCTTGCATGCCACTTCACTATGTGCATATGCTGCGCTGGCCATTAGCATATTCTTATTAGTGGTTGATAGAGAGTGAGTTTCTCTCAGTAGGGAAAATGTCTCATTATAAAAAATATATGTAGATTTGTGGACATCTTTACATCTTCAGAGGCTTTTTCAGTGCCTGAATATCAGGCAAACTCAGTTACTGTTACCTGCAGTTTTGCAGATGAAGAAAAATGAAAGGGGATTGCAGTGCTTGCAGGTGTGCTGAAAGCCTGTGCAGTTGCCAAGATTAGATTAGCTCCTGGTTAGTGAGCCAGTGTGAGACACCATCTGGAGACTACGGCTCCACACCCCACAGCAGCAGCTGGCTCATCTTCCCACTCCAAGAAGATGCCGAGCTGTCAGGTTGCTGGTTTATCTTTGCTTTCATGGATAGCTTACTGATGGGGTTTGTTTTGGTTTGTCTTTTTTCAGGTGATGAAGAAAAAGTAGGTCAGAGTTTGGGCCTTTTATGTTTGAAACTTTGGGTAGAGGGGATGGTGCTAAATAGGTAAGTGGTGTTCTACTCAGTGTTTGGAAACAAGGGCAAGTGTACTTCCTTCTTCAGAACAGTAATCAGATAAACTTAGCCGTTTTGCTGGGATTTAGCCATCATTTCATGTCCTAAGCAGAATTACATTAGAGCTTCCAACTGCCTAGGTGACAGTGGATTTATGCCACCTGTTAGTGGGTGGCCACTTGTGGAAATGGCAATGGCCAGATGTGAACCAAGCCAAAGCAGCCATCTTGGTGTTTCTCTGCCTGCAAGAGTGACGTGCATCTGGCTGACATCTGGGACAGAGATCAATGGGACTGCGGTATTGCAGCCATGGATCATTACAGCTTGTCAAGAAGAGACGCCCCAAGAGTTGTTATGTTTTCAAACTCTGACCTAGCAGATGGCTTGTTAGTCCAAGGAAAGCAAAATGTCTTATGCATTGACCTGTGTACAGGCTGGCTGACGTGCGCTGCAGTGGCAGCAATCTGTCCCATCCAGATGAAGGTGTATTGTTCTGGCTTGGCCTGAAAAGACTGCATTCTGAGTATAACCTGCTTGTCTGGGCTTTGAGGTTTTCAAAGGCTAAGTTGCCCTCTGAGCTAAGCCTGGATATGTGTCCCTGTCTCACACACACACATACACAGAGAATGGTTTCGGCTGCTTCAGGCCTAATCACTTCCATATTAAATATTTTAAACTAGCCATTTTTCCTCTGTCAGCAAACAATCCTGATTATTGTATTGTTTTGGTTAGACCATCTTTAATTGATGCATGTGCTTATCACCTGGCACAGTGGAGTCCTGACATAAGACAGGTTGTATGCATAGGAAGTCATTTGTAGTGGTGAATACTGCTGATTCAAGCTCTGTTACTGGTCTTAACTTTCAGTCTCGAACACTTCTAAGTCCATTTATGGTAGTATCACCATACTCCTTTGTATCTTATTGGAATTATAAACTCGGAGACAGTGTTTCAGAGAGATCTGCTAGTAATGTCCTGATCCCCACGTGGGGCTTTTAGCAGGGGTGCTGGTGTATATCAGAAGAGAGAACTTTGCCAGCACCACTCAGCAGAGCTTTCTGATGATGTAGTATGTTCACATATGTTAAGGGTAGCAGTTGATATTCAGCCATCTGAGAGTGGGAAGTCTCAAATGTAATAACTGATTGCTTATCCAAAATCCCAGCTCAGTGATACTGACCCAGTCCTAGTCAGTAAACTGCTTGTCTTTGCACAAGGCTGAAGGCACTCAAGTATAGCCATCAAGCCCTAAAGCGGATGGGAAACATGGTGGTTCTTGTTCCTGTGATTATTACTTTTCAGCCTTTCCATGTTAACGTAGTCTGTAATTCTAGCTGACATGTTCATTATACTCTTAATCCTTTGGAATTCTTTTCAACATTTTTTTAAGTCTTTGTAGGGTAACATCAGCCAGTGCTACTAGCTCTTCCTCTGCCAGATGCATTCATCTCTTTCAGTTATGCTGTGTTGCTTCTCCAACTCCTCTTCTTCCCATTAACTTTCCTTCCTTACAGTATCCCTTACCTCAGCTACCTTGTTTTACTTACTATTAAAAATGTGCTTTAATGAAGCTCTTTTTTAGCACCAAACAAAATGTAATTACATTTCTTGACAGATGCAAGCAAGACTGGGATCAGACAGCTATTTTTGTGAACCCTGAGAGTGCACTCAGCTGCAGAAAGGTTCATGACACTATTGGCAAAGTCATCACCCTAGTGTACTCAGATTCATTGATAAGGAAGTTGTTCTGGCAGTGCTTAAAACAGTTCTGTTATTATTTGAGAGTGACATACGATTGCTTAGAGCTTGGCAAGCCAAGTCAAAAGAAAGACTGGCCAATTCCAGGCTGACCCCAAGCTTTATAACATTACCAAGGGATACTGCGTGATGCTGGAGAACTTGAGATTAGGTAAACACCAACACCACCTGATAAAGCTCACATCAAGCCATCTCAGTCCAGAGCTCTCTCGGAGACAGGTTAAGGTGAGGGGATCTTTCCTGCCCTTAGCCACAGAAAGCATGTGCAGCTCTCATATGGGCAGTTTGCCTCATACCCAGTGTCTGACCCAGTGGAAGGCAATTGTCACAGCATTCACAGAAACCTATTTTTGCCAATAGATTGTAAGGGTCAGGAAAATAGGGCAAAGCAGCAGAGTGGTGATTGGATGAAGTTCTCTCTTGTGGGCTGAGGGGCTGCAAACCCATGTTTTTTTCCAACACAGGTTTGCAATGTGCATCTCTCCAGCCTTTTAGGTCTGGAGAGATCTCGGTTCCTGTTTGTTCCCCAGAGACAGCCTCAAACTCCAGCTTTCTGCTGGGAAGGGGAAATGTCACCTTAAATGCAGAATAGGGATTAGAGCTGAGTGAGGAATGCTTCTTCTGGGACTTCAAAATATTCTTATTCTCTGCTGGTCCTTCTCAGATCATCTGAAAAGGCAACAAGGAACCCCAGAGGCAAAAGGTAGAAGTTGACCACTCGACACCGTTCTGTGAACTGCTCCATCCAGCCCTGGAGTATGGATCTCTCCCCCATGCCACGGAAGTGTACCCAGACTCATTCTTACAAGGGCAGTGCCCTCTGCCAGAGCTCCTTCCCTTTTGATAAACAGTGACTTAATCACTGGAGCAAGAACTTGACCCTGGGTTTCCCACAAGCCAGGTGAGAGCAACACCTACAAGATAATAAGGCCGGTTTTGCTCCAAGCCAGTGAATATTCATTGTCCAAACAGGATCAGCCCTAAAGAGGGAGGCTGGAAAAGGCAGGGCAGGCCTATCCCATGTGTGTTTTTATGCATGGTCAGGACAAGCATAGCGCCAAACTGAAATGAGATAAAGAAACCACATCTCTCAGTAGTTCACATCCAAATGGAAGTAGTACAGGGCTTCTCCTTCGCTCACAGGATACAAATCTCCATCAGATGACAATTCACTGCCTCTTAATTCTATGATGTGTATTCAGTATGCATTCTGCGTTCCATGTAGATTTGGCATTATAGATCTCTTTCTTGCTTTTGATACTCAGAGTGATGAAAACTAATGCCTGGCCTCCTTCCCCCTCCTCAGTTCTTATCTGTTTTTCTTTCCTGTAAACTATTTCCTGCAATATGGATTTCAAGTGGCATAAAGAAATATGCCAATGGGATTTCCTAGCTCATACAGTATGTTGTAAATTATACAGCCTTCTGTCTGACAGCCAAATTGATTTCAGAAATATCCACATAAATAATATTTACAGTGAGTTACAAAATGCACCTTGCCGTCCCCAATAACTATGACACCTTTTCAAAACTGAGACCATTTTCATGAGGAATAAAGCAAAACACTGAATCCCTGCTGTGGTTCTTTACCAGTTCTACAAGTAATGTATTATTTACTAGCAAATGGTAGCTTTCCTGCATCTCCTAATATTGGTATTTCACATAACAGGTGGGAATTGTGCCTTAATTCTTTTGTTTTCAGTGTCTAGATTTGAAAAGAATTCAAAACTCAGGGAGGTATCATACTTTGGTGACTTAGATATTCCAGTTGCAGGTAAATCGGTTGAAACATTTTACTCTTATTAGTAGTCAGACGATGATGGACAACTATGCCTTGGTGCTCTGCTTGATTCTGATGTTGCTATTTTTTTCCTCGCTGAACAGAAACATAAACTGAGTCACAGAAAGGGGAACTGCTGTGTGAAGGACATCTAGTTATGTGTGCAGAGTGCAGGTGAGAACTCAGACCTCAGTATACTAATGGCCCAGTCAGCTGCCTTCTCTTCTGTACATACTGAGGATGTCCTGGTCTCATAGGTTTTTACCTACTCTCTGGGCCTAGTAGATCTCAGCACTAAGGTGCCTCAAGAAGAAGTCTGCCCATCTTGCATTGCAGAAACACCTGCATGTTTCTACAGTTGATAGGTTCTCTAACATCTGTGGCAGGATGAGCTTTTAGTTATGTTTTCTGGATTAATTGTAAATCATGCCACACAAGGTGCTCTATGAATGTATATGTTAATATTTGTATTTGTTACTATTTTCTCATTCACCTTTGAGTCCTTAGGAAACGTGGGTGGTTTACAAATGCAAGGTTCTTTGGATTCTTGCCTATGTGCAGGTGTAATTCTGCAAGGCCTGGCTCGGGACTGTGGTATGTGGCATTCGTTTTATTTTGTTTTTCAGAAAAGCTTAGTGACTTTCAAAATAGGATTAAGCAGCTAAGGTCTGAAATCAATGTTCTAATTAACTGAAAGCATTCCAAAGAGTGGAATGCTTTGCTTAATTGAATTAAATTTATTTTTTACATTGGCTTGAGAAGAACATTTTCTTGGAGCAAAACTGAAATATCACTTAATTTCAACTTAAATCAAGTAGACTAAATGCATCCTGCCAGATGATTTTCTGTCTCCATGCCCTTGTAAGTTCAGCTGCCAGGAGGACATATTTCCAATTGAAGATACGCGCACACACACACGCACACACACTAAGTCCACTTCACCCTCTGTTCTGTGTAACAGCGCTGTCTGCCTCCTCCCCAGCACATGAGATTGTAGGAAGACATTGTATTAATCATTACATCCTGATGACAAAGAATATTAAAACTAAAGAATCAGGTCTGTCTGCAATAACGTGCTTACGTGCAGAGCCCCACCCTAAGGAGGAAAGAGGTATATGTGCCCTTGTTGCCCTTTGGTGGTCATTAGCCATTCCAAGGTCTTCCAAAACAACTAGCAATTAGGGGTGCCCAAGCTGGCACAGCTGACACAAAGCCTTAAAGGCCTCAAAATCATAAGCCCTGAAGTCTTAGCATGCTAGTCACTCAGGTAGGCAGTACATTAATAATCTTGGGCATAATTCTGTAGCCTATCAGGATAAGCAAATCATAGATGTGTTTGGTGTGGGGTGAGTGAGGAGGGAATGCAAAACAAAAATCCCTGCAATTAACAGCAAATTCTGAATGAACCATAATTGTATCTAACTTAGAACCCAGGATAAGGAATAATGGTGTGCCAGGGTAATCTCCATGGCCCACAAAACCCGATCAACTCAGGATTTGCTAAGTGCTCTGATTTTGCAATAAGAGTGATATTTTAAAGCAAGGTAGGTGTTGAGTGCAAGAAACACCCATTAAATAATATATGCCTGGCAGGAAGTCTGCAAGAGCTACCTTCTTAACAAGGACAGAGCACAGATGAGCATGTGTGATACGTCTGGAAACAAAACTCACAGGCTAGCCCTCCAATGCACTGCAGAAGCACAAGGTTGCTATAAAACCAATCTACTTGTAATCTGAGTGTTTGATACTTGCTTTGGCTGGAAACTGGGCCAGGCCAGTGATGCAAAGATTGTGTTTCTTTGTCCTTTTAAGCCTTTGATTACTTGCTAATATTCAAAAAGAGTAAACACTGCTCCTGATGCATCCCAAATTTCTTTTGAGATAGGTGATTCTTCAGTACTGGCTCTTACAGGACCCCCAGAGGAGTTGCATTTATCAATAGTGACCTTGCAGATGAGGGGTGACACAAGTGGGCATGGCTGACACAAAGGCCATACCCTGCTTCTGATCTACATTGTGGCCTGTGGCACGTTGTATCATGCCTCTTTTCACTTTGTTGTTCTACCTTTTGGTAGGAATTGCTTCATGAAGGAAAATGTCTTCTTCAGATAAAACTAATGGACTAATATGATGCTGGTCTCATTACTGCACATTAACCAGTGCGGGAATACAGAAAATTATATGCTGAGCCAAATAAGACAAATAAGTTAAATATTGGTAGCTAAAACATAGGTTTGGGGATCATGGATTTGAGGAGCTACTAGAAAAAAAAGGACCCTCAGTCATGAATAAGTTTGGATAACAGGAAAACATTCCTTGTGACAAAAACTGACAGTTGTAAACATCATATATTCTTCCCTATATCCAAGTGATTTCTGTAATAGTTCTATTCATCTTGGTTCCACAGTTTATAAAGCTGATATTGCTTTTATTTCAGAACAAACTCTGCTCATAAGTGAGAAAAGAAACATCAAATCATCAAACTCAAGGACATTAAACAAAGAAAAAATACATACCATGAGACAAAACCAAGACCAACTCTTCTTCACAAAAGAACTCAGCATTTTTTCCTCTTTTTCACTCTTTATGTCACTATTGAAAAAAACCCTTCATAGTACTCTGATGCACTGTGAGCATTTCCTCTGTGGTATCCGATTCCCCTGCAGGAGAAGAACAGGACCACAAAGTCAGTCTGAATTGTATGATACCAGCCAACCCTGGAGATTTACTCAGTTTTCACTGCAGAATATTCAGTTCTTTGCCAAACATGGAAAAAGAACTATCCTCCCTTGGGAGGATATTGGGATATTGGACATAAGCTGAATGCTCTCCTTGGATATTTACTGACTCTTACAAACAACCTATGTATGAGCAGAGAAGTACCATTTAGTTACAGCCACTGCTCCAAGTGCCTTGATGCTGTTGAGGGAAACCACAGCAATCCCTATCACTGTGCCTTAAAGAAGTCCTACTGCTCTACACATTCCCTCTGCTAATACGTGGAACAAGCTGTTGTTTTCACACAGGTGAAACACAGGTTTCACCAGGCATGTGCATACCTCTTCTGCAAGGCCAGGTATCCCCTGGACACCTGGGCAGAGAAGGGAGCTGATGCTTTCTCTAGAAAGCCCTCCACCTTGTGCTGCCACAGGACCAGGGCTTTGGAGCCCACCACAAAACATTCCTGACCCACCAAATACAGCTATATTACCGTTTAGATCCAGCCTGGACTATTTCAGCAGCTAAAACTGATCAGCTGGGCTCCCAATTCCCTTCTACCAACCCCCAGGGAAAGGGGAAATTAAAAAGAGAGGAAAAAGACCTGCAGGTGGGAAACTAAAACTACAGTTTTAATGAAATAATAATCATAATTGTGAAAATAATTAGAATACAATAAATATATACAAATATATGAAATCAATGACTATATGTCACTACAAATGGTGCAGAGCAGATATGAAGGAAAGAGTCTGAGGTGAGGAGGGAGCTGGGCTCAGGAACTGGATTCAGGAATGCATGGATCTGGGATCAGGAGTGAACAGACAAGGTCCTCACTAGACATCGGCCATCGCAGAAGACAGCAAGACCCTCATGTTCTCTCAGTTTTATACCAAATACGATGCATATGGAATGAAATAATCTGTTGGTCAATTTGGGTCCCCTGTCCTGTTCACCCCTCCTTGCAGTTATGGCCTTTTTTGGTTACTATAGGAATGAGTATCAGCAATGGCTTTTCTGCATACCATTGTCCCATGTTATAGCTTCTAGAGAGAAACGCTATCTGAAAAACAAGCAGTTAACGTTCAGAAAATGAAGTTAGTAAGATAAGACTTAGGTGAAGTCAGAAAGCTAATTCTGCTTTAGCTCAAACTACAACAAGCTACGTCTACTGTGCAAAGGTATTAAGGGTAAAAACTTCTAGAGATTAGAGGAGCAGCCTCTGGGCTTTTGTATCTCATATTTGTACCTAAGGAAACCTCCTCCTGATTCCTTCTACTGCCAGTAGACACACCAGAACATCCTAGTTTGTGAACTGCTTGATGTCAGTGACTGCAGGAGGAGGTCCAGCAGCAAAACACCTCTGAAAAAAAGGTTCCTTCGTTAGTTACCAGAGTCTGATACTCTGGGTGAACCCAGGTTTCAAAATTGTTTGTCTTAGAAGACCTTCTCCTGCTCTTTTCAAAGACACACTACCCCAGCCCTGATTCTGCTTTTTTCTCAGTGATTTGCTCTGCAGGATTCAGAATGGTATTTCTTAACAGGGAATGCCCTCACCATTGCCCATGAAACAAAAAAAAATTATGACAAATAGACTTCTGTCTCTGGGAGCAGTGCCCGCAATGCAAACTTGAAACTGTTTTGGTAGAAGCTCGTATTTCCATCATATAACTCCGTCTGGAAAGCCTAAACATCCCTTGCCTCCTCCAGCTGATGCTGCCAAGGCTTCCTAGGATAAATCTCTTAACAAAACTCTCTGAAAGTGGGAAATAATGTCCACAGCCTGTCAGGGTTGTAGGTAGCAATTTTTCCCAGCAGGTGTTCCCCATACTAAAGTTGGTGTTACTCTGTGTTTCAATATTTAGCAAGTTACTTTCCTAAAATTAAAATAAAGTGGTTCAAAAGTGCTTAAAAGACAGCAATACTATATTTTACAATACAGCGATCCACAAATAAAACTAATATTAAAAAAAAGAAAGATAATTCAAGTAATTTGGAGGAGGGAAAAGCTTTTTTACAAAAAGTACAACTGTTGTTATTTTATCTTTGCAATTATGCACCTAGTGGACCGACACTGTGATTCTACAGTGAGTTTGAAAAACCTCATGAATCCTCTCACACTCCAGTAATCTGGTGGAAAAAAAGCCCCAGCCACCTCTTTCCATTAGAATAGAAGCAGATTGCATATTGCGAAATTTCACATCCCCAACTCTGCTTTAGGTCTTCTGGGGTTTATTTTTGTGTCTTAAAGTGTTGCCACACATCCAGCTGAAATTAAGTTTTCCTCTCAACAGAAAGTTGACCAAGCAGTAGCTGTAGAAGCTTAAGACAATTATTTTTACAACTGACCACTGATTTTTTAAAATTACATCATTTGGATGCCTGATTTGAGACACCTTAGAGTGCTTTCATTTTCTAAAGATGCTGAGCATTTGAATTGTGGTATAAGCTCCTGTTAAGATGTCTTAAAACCTGGACGGCCTCAAACTGCTGATTTTTAGTTACGTGCTCACCATTTATAAATGACTAATTGAAAATGCTGTTCTTTGGGATGCTGTAATTAACTTCATCTATTTGTTTCTTACCTGGTAAAGCCAATAGTAGTTTCTAGTAGTACTTACAGATCCAATGTAATGACCAGGTATTAAAAAATATCTTCATTTACAATACATCAAACAAGCAGAGAAAACAGTAAACCATCAAAAAATATGGTTCATAAAAGAGTAACTTTTGTACAATAGCTCTGAAAGAAAGCATAGGCGCTACTGCTTCAAAAGTGCTTGGCCCCCCAAACTCAGTGTCTTTTCTCCTAGTTATGCTTGCTAAGGAGGAAAATCCATGACGTGTGTTGCTTCCTCTAATGAGGAAGAAGCTGTCCACCACCTCCTTGCTTGGAAGACCTGGCAGTGGTGAAGGAGACCACTGCTTCCTTGCTTTGCAGAACAAGCTATATTTATCCCCCAAATGGGACCGCACCATATGCAGTCATTGTCAGGAAGAATTTCGTGTCCTGTCTTTCCATTTTTCTCTCTTGTTTGAAAGCAGCGCACCCTCTCCACATCACACCAAAGCCACCGGGCAAAACACTTTCTTGGGGTGCCAGCTGGTGAGAGCAGACAGAGTTACTGTTAAGAGGTAAGAGAGACGAGCTTCCTGGCAGCCTGACTGAATGAGACAAAAGGAACATTTTCACAGTGTTCCAACTTAAATTTCTTTGTCAGCTTTGGGAGGACACCCCTGAGGGAGTGGAGCCCCCATCCTCCACTCCTCATGATGTTCCCCACGCCACTGACCTCCTCCTGCGCTGTCAGGTAGAAGGGAAACTTGGCCTCCATCTGCATCAGGGGCCAGTGTACTTAGATTTAATGGCAGAGGAGGCAGTATGGGCAGAGCTTGTGCTCTTTTGGGTACTCATGGTAGATCTAGATCTAGTAATACCTTCTGCTTATGTTCACCCTGTTCTCTTTCTTCATGCTATGTGTTCTGGCAAAACCCAATCCATTCTGGGAGTCTTTGAGAAATTCAGTGTCACCAATATGTCAGCACGCTCCTGTAAGGTTCACAGATTCAGGTACTGGCTGTTGTATTTCACCACCATGGACAGCAGGGCTGTTATCTCCCAGGTATCCCATCCTTCACATTTCTTGCTCATCAGGAAGGGAGCAGTAGGCAACATTGCAAAAGCAGGCACCAGACACCCCAGCCTTGCTCAGGAGCTTAAGTTTTCCTTGAGCTTTCTGGTGGAAGAGCTGAAGGTGCTGCTTGTGATAGAGAAGCCGGCACTGGCATTCTCAAGGATCTGGTCCAGGCCTCGACAGATGGCATGGAGGGACGTGGCTAGAAAGTCAGACACACCTATTTTCTTCACAGTGATGTGAAAGTCCTCCAGGAGTTCATTGAGCTTCATGGCTGGTATCTGGAACAAGAGGAACAGGAAACAGGTGTCAAGGTATTTCAGCAAAGGAAACGTGTTGCAGGTGGGGAAGACTCTTCTAGGGCTCCTCTATGCTCTCTGTGAAGAAATCTGCAGCAGCTTCCATGCTTTCCCAGAATTTTGTTTCTGGACAGATTTAGAGTCTTAGAAAGAGGCTACAAGTTTATCTAAGCAAAAGAGATGCAATGAAATGAGGGTGGATGAGGTGCTGAGGGATATGGTTTAGTGTTTGATGGGAACGGTTGGACTCGATGATCCAGTGGGTCTCTTCCAACCTGGTTATTCTGTGATTCTGTGATTCTGTGAAACCCTGTGGTGTAAGGATGCTCAGTCAGACCAGATACATTTCACTGTCCAGCACCACTTTTGCACTAGGGATAGAAATCCACATTCAGAAGAAAGGAGCCAAATGCTCAGTTTTTTTTTTCTGAGTGAATGAATATCTTGGTCACACTATGTGATCTACCACATGGGTGTAATAACCTGTGCTTTTACATATAGAATCTTTGCAGGCAAAGAGGGAGGAGGAAGGGGAAAAAGAGAAGAAAGAGGAGGAAGAGGAAAAAGAGGAGAAGAAAGAGGAGGAAGAGGTGGAGAAAGAGGAGAAAAAGAAGCAGCAGCAGCAGCTTCTCCATTTGGCCAAGAGATGTCAGTATTGCAGTCAGGCTGCCAGTTAGGCTGCGTTATTCTAAATGCCAGTGTCTTAGATCAACCTAACAGAGAAACTAATGAAAATGTGAGCGGGGCTTTTTCTACTCTGGCCCTTAGCCACAGTCTTTATTTTGGTGCTCATACTGATTTTACTGGGAGTCGATTTTTAGAGAGATGCCCCCAAATGTTATGAGGTGCAGTGTCTAGCTCTGGGAGCAGAAAACATGCAAACAGTATGTCTGTCCTTACAGTAACAGCAGGAAGTCTTGTCACATGGCAGCATGAGGCCAAAGTTGTGTACAAATATTATGTATATGGAAATCTTTAGCACCACCCTGGATTTCTAAGCTACTGGCTCAAACATAAAGACAACAGACTGTGAATTAGAAAATGTTACAGCTTTATTAAGAGAAACCTGGAGGGTCCTCGAGACCATATGGATGCAAAGAGTGTTGAAATCCCATCTCTTTTCAAGCATTATGATAACTTAATTTGACCATGGGCTCCCACCACTAAAAAAACTGTATTCTTCTGCTTTCTGACCCTAGTGATGTAATCTCTTGAGTCCTTTGGTCATGTTGCAGTATCTCCACACGTTAGGTGCATAGAGGGTAGCCTTGGTAGTGTTGGGGCTCACATTGCTGATGCACAGGTCATCAAAATTAAAGGCAGGAAACTTGTTGAGCTTAGTTGAATACACTAGAAAACAAATAAAGAAAGGGGAATAAAAAAAGTTTGTCCTAATGACATGCTGCCCCCATTTCTGGCTTAGAGCAACTTGGTGTTTTAAGAAAACGTGAGGAATTTAAAATCATCACTTCCCTGATGATTTCCTGTCAGCTCTGTGCTGAAAGCTCAGATTCTACAGGAGAGGCATCAGTATGAAGTCACCCTAAGGCTGTCACAAAGCTACAATGTATTGACACACAGAGTTAGTAACAGAGATGGAGTAACACAGCATCTTTTACCTTGCTGCAGAAATAGTGGGAGGATGGCAAAGGCAAAAGTTTTTCCTTTGTTAACCATCTCAGGAGCAGAGGTAAAGCTCATCCTATTTCTATACAGCCTGGCTCTGTGCTGCTGATGTGTCACACCACTACATGTGTCTGTGCAATGGGGACTGGCACTGCTAATCATGTAGGATTTTCCACTCATGCCCACTTTCTCCTCTCTGTTAGGCACAACAGAATCAAGTCCTATTGCTTTAAGACCAAAGGCAGATGCACCTTAACGAATACTGTGAGTTAAGTGAAGACATGTAGTATGCATTTGTTAAAAGGAGACCCTCAGCCCCACAGGCAGGAACTGAAAGTTCCTGAAAGAGGATTGATGGAGAACCTTTTTATAGATGTTCAGACGCTTAATATCTTTTATGAAAGAGTAATACATTTTTATGATACCACTATAATTTTATTATATCCACTATACTTTAAGACTACTTTTTACAAGACTGAAGCTAATGGATTTTGCAGCCCAAGGCATGTTAGCTGTGAAAGTTTGCTCTGAATATCCATGCACTGAGCTACTGATCCTCACGGTGACCATCTCAGCATTACAGAGAAAGGGAAGAGGTGGTACACTCAAGAGAAGGGAGATGCCAGTTTTCTCCTTCTGATCTTCAATTCTGCAGCCACAGAGATAAAACACTATACAGAAGGAGATGTTTTGAAAAAAGGTTTATATCTTTGCAGCTTTTTGCTGTTAATACAGCATACAAAAGGTAAAAGAACTGCATAAATCCAACTGAAGAACCCAATGCAAACAAAATAAGCTATAACGCTGAATAGTTGCATCATGCACAGGCTAACTCTGAGCTCTGGACACTTCCGTAACTGCAGTTTTCAGTCTGTTGTCTGCAGACCCCTGTGAGCTTAGGGCCTCCTCCTGAAGATTTCAAGAAAGATTGCTGGAAAAAAAGCATGCTACACAGAGGCCACGTCTGAAAACGTACATTGCCATGCAAGCCTTGCTGCAACCCTCTTGCAATAATTGTTCAGACACTGTTTGCCCACTGCCAGTAAGCAAACCTTAGGTCAGTTCTCCATAAAGCCTTATACTGCCAGGATGTTTGTTTGCCATCCAACCCCACACTACATTTCCCCACCAGCCACTTGCCAGTCTGCTTCTGAAGTTGCCATCTCATGAGCTGCCACCGGCTGACACTGCTGGCTCACCTGAGGACTTCTGAGAGCACCAAGAGGCCTTGGGAAATGGCCTGCTAAAGTAGAGAGACTAACCATGCAATGTCATTTGGCCTGGAATATACAACAGCATCATTCTCACTGAAGTTCTCATACTGCAATTAACTTCTGACAGGCCTCAGTCTGAAAATTACAGTGGCTGTTTCCTGCATCACAGTATTACTCCAGCAATTTATTGAACCACAACAGCAGACAGAGACTTAAGTTGCTTCTGTCTTCCCAAGGCAGGATTTATCACATGCTAGGAAATTAAGTTATAGTTCCTGTTTTCTCCAAATTCCAGATTTTATAAACTGGAGCATATGGTTTGAGCTGAGCTCTGATACTTGACAGTACTAACGGTAACAAGCTGTTAATATTGCTACTTCAGTCCTGAACTGGGACAGTAAAGTGCACTTGAACAGGATACACAGATGGCCATTCAAGGATATTTCATACCTTATGTACGGTGATGCCCATTAAATTCTGTATCAATTCTTCATTTTCTTCTCATTAGACACCTTGTAGTCCTAAACGTAGAAACTTCAAAAATTGGCATGAGTTACTCCAAGGTTTGAAAGTGTAGCCAGACCAGAAAGTGATGGCTACTGTGAGCAGGAGTCATAGCATAACAAAATAAAAATTAAATTGAATTATGGTGTTGAGATGGCAGGCATATATCAGCTGTTGTAAGGGTGTTGTATTACCAGAAGGCTGGAACAAGAATTATGCAGTTTTCCAGTCCTGCAGGAAACAGATCATCCTTGCTTCTCCTTTTCTTTTTTAAATCAGCATAATTCATATTTGCTTTCCTTTATCTGTGAGTAAACAGCTTATACCTTTCATTCTTGGACAGTGTAGACAGGTCCTGGAAAAGGCTGGAATCTTGGTTCAAAAGTGTAACAGTGCATGGGCTCTGTTTAAAGATATGGGTATTTCCATCCTGCCATCAATGCTGACTCCAGCAGCTGCATATCAAACCAGAGAGCTCTTTCTTTGACATTGTCTGTCAGCAGCCAGATGATGCTGTAAGAGTTTTAAATGATATCTGAACACATCATGGAGGACTTGCTGGAGGTGTTGGGACACTGCCAGGAGACACCAAGAAAACCTAGGCTACCTGTGAAAGAAAGCAAGTCCTGATTCAGTACCACTGTAGGTATGGCACAAATAACTAATAAACATGGAAGAGACATTGCACCTCAATCTCAGAGTCCTGTTCCCTCACACATAATACACTTTTGCTACCTTCTTCCTGGAGGCCACCCAAGGGCAAGGGTAGTTTTCAATGGTGTTTTCAAAGACCATTTCAGGGGATGTTGTCTAGGTATCTGAATATGCAGCACTTGAACACCTCAGTAATTATGATTCCTTTGAAAAAGTCCTCTTTGTGTTCAGTGCACCTGATGCCACACTTGCAGCAAAAACCCCGTAGAATCACAGAGAATGTCCATCTGCACAGGCACAACACCTCTTGCCAAACTTCTGTCACCGAAGTGATAAATTGCACAGGAAAAAAAACAGCTATAATTGTCATTGCTTGCCAAATCATGTACATGCCCTACATCCTTGCAGACAACTGTGCTATTACCTGATAGTTTGTAGGTACTCCATGCCAGACCTTGTAAGTTGAAATGTGCATGGTAAATGTCTGGAGATCATAGAATCATAGAATAACCAGGTTGGAAGAGACCCACCGGATCACCGAGTCCAACCATTCCTACCAAACACTAAACCATGCCCCTCAGCACCTCGTCCACCTGTGCCTTAAACACCTCCAGGGAAGGTGAATCAACCACCTCCCTGGGCAGCCTGTTCCAGTGCCCAATGACCCTTTCTGTGAAAAATTTTTTCCTAATGTCCAGCCTAAACCTCCCCTGGTGGAGCTTGAGGCCATTCCCTCTTGTCCTGTCCCCTGTCACTTGGGAGAAGAGGCCAGCACCCTCCTCTCTACAACCTCCTTTCAGGTAGTTGTAGAGAGCAATGAGGTCTCCCCTCAGCCTTCTCTTCTCCAGGATAAACATCCCCAGCTCTCTCAGCTGTTCCTCATAAGGCCTGTTCTCCAGCCCCCTCACCAGCTTCCTTGCTCTTCTCTGGACTCGCTCCAGAGCCTCAACATCCTTCTTGTGGTGAGGGGCCCAGAACCGAACACAGTAGTTGAGGTGCGGTCTCACCAGTGCCGAGTACAGAGGGAGAATAACCTCCCTGGACCTGCTGCTCACGCCGTTTCTGATACAAGCCAAGATGCCATTGGCCTTCTTGGTCACCTGGGCACACTGCTGGCTCATGTTCAGTCATTGTCAACCAACACCCCCAGGTCCCTCTCCTCCAGGCAGCTCTCCAGCCAGACTTCTCCTAGTCTGTAGCACTGCACAGGGTTGTTGTGCCCCAAGTGCAGGACCCGGCATTTGGCCTTGTTAAACCTCATGCCATTGGACTCAGCCCAGTGGTCCAGCCTGTTCAGATCCCTTTGCAGAGCCTCCCGACCCTCCAGCAGACCAACACTTCCACCCAGCTTAGTGTCGTCTGCAAACTTGCTAAGGGTGCACTCGATGCCTTCATCCAGGTCATTGATAAAGACATTGAACAGGGCTGGACCCAGCACTGAGCCCTGGGGAACCTCATTTGTCACTGGCCTCCAGCTGGATTTAACACCATTCACCACCACTCTCTGGGCCCGGCCATCCAACCAGTTTTCCACCCAGGAGAGTGTGCGCCTGTCCAGCCCAGAGGCTGACAGTTTCCTAAGCAGAATGCTGTGAGGAACTGTGTCAAAGGCTTTACTGAAGTCCAGGAAGATACATCCACAGCCTTTCCCTCATCAGATGTAATGCTCTTCTCAATGCTAAGGCCAGGACTTGCACTGTGTCTGTGTCTGGTGAGGGAAGAAGAGGAGGGTTGCCAGCCAAGTCAGTAAGATGCCATTAAAACTGATGAGGTCACAGAGTTGATTTCTCTTTACACAGCTGCATTCTTCCCCTAAAGCAAAGGCCATTCCTACCACAGCACCTTTTGCTGTTCATGCTGCAAATTAGCAGTCACTGTCTTGATGGTACAACATCAAAAAAGCCTAAGACTATATTCATCCTCCTTCCATAGAAGCGAAAATACCAATCTCCCACACATCTACCCTAAATAAAGAAGATAAAGGTCTCTGCCATATCTGGATGTTCCTAAAATCCCCAGATTCTACTCAACTGTCCGCTGCTAATTTTTGTCCTAATCCCTGCCGCAAAGTTATTGACATGTATCACAGGCTCCTGGCAGGTACCACTGTTGTCCAGGAAGAACAGGGATTTTAGATGATGTTTAGAGGCCACCTGGCTTTCACAAGGTGAGCTGGGACACAGGGAGCCCATGCTCCCTGTTGGCTTGCAGGCAGCAGCACTAATATGACCTGACCAGTTTCTTGTCTGCTGAGCAGTCTGACGACCACATTTTTATTTCCAACTGTGTAACCAGTCTCTCTTCCAGAAGGGGCTGCAGAACCAGGAGGCTGAAGGACATAGATGATGTGGAAAGGTGATCCCCATAGAAGATGGCATTGCAGAGGACATGGTTTAGCCATCTGGTTTTGTGGGATGGACAACACCTGTCTGCTCGTTTCCTCAGGCAAACCTCTGAATGTGAGAACATCCGGCTACCCTGAGTGTCCAAGACTATTTGAGTGTCCATCACACATAGATGTCACCTTCCAAATGCAGATGAATACATCATCTTGTATTATATGTTTAATAGCTTTATGGTTAACAGTATCCTATCTCCTCAACACTCAATGCTTCTTCCTGTCATTTCCTGGGTATACATTCAAAGCAGAGTTTTTTTCCAGTTCTGTTGTCTTTTCCATTTTGTATGGGGACAAGAATAACTAAACATTGCAAGTACATGAGTTGCTCTGAGGCGAAAAATCATGCTACACTGTAACCTGCTCCAACACAGTCGTCCTTCCATGAACAGCAGCTCAGTGGACTTCTGTTGGAGCTCTCGAGGTATTTTTCTACTCTGAATAGTTTGCTTTCACACTATAGAGGCCTTATTAGCCTTAGTTTTCTAGTCTTTTCATTTTAAAACTTCTTGAACACAGAAAATCCAGACTTGACAAGCCACTGCCTTAAATGATGCATATCCTCAGATGTACATTTAATTTTATTCTTGATGAAGATTAGAACAAAACTATGTGGACGTTACTGATTAAATTCTAAGTGCAAAATAAATAATTTCAAGCCAAACTGTGCCTTGGAATCAATGTAACCAGATCAGATTCAAGAAAACTTCTTTAATCCAAAAAGGCTCTCAGGACGCTGGGTTTCAGTCTAACGAAATGAGATTAAATGAGCACATGGTTCCAGTTAAGCTTGCTTATAAGTACATTCCTGAGCAGGGAAGACCTTAAGCAATCGTTTAAACATTTTCTTGAAACACAGAAAAACATGGGTTATATCAGCAACTATTTCTTGGTGAGCCTATTTGCACTCTGCTAATCGAAATGCATCACAGGTCTATGGGAACTTCCGAACTATGCTGATAGTCCTATTTGAAAACCATGAGAGAGTGCTGTGCTTTTTATATCCAACAATGTGCTTTGAAATGCCAAGTAAATTATTTCACTTGATTAAAGAAAGCAGCCAGCTTTGCAGAAACAGTTTATTATATACATGAGACTTGGTTGCTACACCTAGTAACAGACAAAATACTGTGAATAAAGCATGCACTTATCACAGACATCAATGACTATCTTGATTACTTTTAAATGGTCTTTAACTTTTTAGGTTTAAGGCTGTACCAACACAAACTTTAAAAAACAAAAATAAAAAGTCACACTACAACAGTAGTAAACAATGAAATCAACTTCTAATGCAGCAGAACCAGACTTCTTAAAGATTATCATAAGGGAATAAAAATGGAGCTGAAGTGCAATAAAAATCAGAATACCTCTGGAGTCACACAACCGAACCCACTCTTTTTGAATGCCTAATTATCTGACAACAGAGCAAGGGAAGAAACTCAGACACCATTAAAAAAAAATACCTCTTGGTTTTACTTTCTTCTTATCGAGGGTGCTTTAGTACTCAAAGAGCAGTTTTTAAGGCGATATCTGACTAAGTGTGGCAGATGGCAGTACAATATATGCTTGTTTACTCCATTCCCAATTAAAGAAGAGTGCCTTGCAGTAGGAAGAAAAAAAACCAAACCCCATCCATATCAAAATAAATTCTCAACTAGCACAGGCAACAACTTTGTTGACCATACTGGGGGAAAAAGTTTCCTTCACCTGTGAAGGACCTTACCCTGTAAGAAGTTCAGTTCTTAAAAATACACTGCACACTGCAGAAATACCAATATAGCATCCACACGGGTCAAAACTTATCTAGCTGGTAACTAAAAAGATTACCAGCCCTGGAAACCCATCTGGGGATCTGGTGCTCAGAGTAGGTTAGGAAATCTTTCCTCATTTACAGCAGCAAAACCTTTTTGCTCATTTTTCGTAGGTCCCTGTGCAACTCCAGAAACAAGGTAATTTGAGGACAACGGGGTTGAAGAGGTAGCTCTGAAAATGGACTGAAGTTGACAATTTTGCTCACATTTTCAGAAAATTACCTAGTAATCTCTCCCCCTTAGGTATTCTAGACTTGCAGAGCTTAATGCATTTAAATGTATCAAAATACTACATCTCCTTAATAAACCATTGTATATGTAATCTCCCAAATGCAAGGGCATGAGATCTGTGTAAGATGTCCTGTGTACAGAAAACTGCATTTAGACTCAAAGATATGTAGCACTGCTCATGCTAAGATCTCTGCCTTAATTAGCCGATTACAGCTGGGGCTTGCAAAGGGCTCTAAAAAAAGCTACATTCCCAAATTCCACAGGGGTTTGGAAGGATAATTCATTCCTAGCTCCTTTCAGCAGCACAGCCTAGAATTCTACAGTTTATTTCCAAGTTTGTCCTGCAATATAAAGGGCTTCAGACAAAATGCAATTACAAGAGCAATTACAGGACTGACAACACGTATACTGAAGGCATCACAGTGATTGGAAGGTGGTATGTGAACCAGCACACCACTGCCATCAACCAGTTTGTGTCTTGAAACCAGTGAACCATGGCGAAATGCAAACATATGCTACTAGAGCATCTGACTTGCCACAAGCAGCAGGCTAAATCCTAACACCAGCTCTGCACCTGAAGAAATGTAACTACATTTCCAGCATGCAAAGTGCTAAATAAAGGACATTAATCACTTTCTTAGTTCAAATATAAGCTAAAGAAAATGCAGATATATCTAGCTTTACAATAGAAGAGAATATGGGGAAAAACAGCTGCTGTGCTGCAATAATCTGATGCATGGTTTTGGCTAGTTGGGCCAGCACATAGAAGCTAGGAAGACTACTTGGTAAGACAATTAGTGCAATGGGTGGGACCATGGAAACTCAGATCTAGCTATAAATAGAAGTAGAGCAGGAAATACTACTGTGTATCACTGCCTTGCATATTTACTATTAGGACCATGTAAGTCTAGAACTAGGAGTTCCGCAAACTCAAAATTCTTGACTCACACTAGTGGAAGCATGAGTTTATGTGTAAATGGTAAGCAGACAAGCAAAACAACGGAGAAATACACTGCAACTGGTCTCAGCTGGCTTCTGATGTGGCAGAAGGAGCCTGAAGAAGTTACCAGCTTTAAAAGGACAATAAAAGAACCTAACATTTCTGAACAGAGCCCTGTTCCCTCCAAGAGACAGGAACTGAGGTGCTGCAAAAGGCTTCTAGGCATCCCAATCCCCTGGGGAAGGTTTAGATCTTCAGCTGGGACTTTCAAGCTCAGCAGTTTGTGGGGAACTGGCTTGCAACCTACTACATGGGTTGATTTTCAGTTTGTTCTGGGCTGTGCCCTTTAATATTGATTTCTGTAAAAGTTCTAGGTATCACAGAAAGAAGCAGTTACATTGAGAAAACTGGCATGAACATCTTTTTTTTTTCTGGGAAGTATTTTAAATTACAAAGGCCATAAATTGTCTTGATGGGGAACATAACTTGGTATTCTGATTTGAAAATTCTTATCAAGATGTGTCACAGGCTTTCACCTCTCAGCAGAGATGGAAAACCAATGGTTAGTCTTCTTTTTTCCATACAAAATACTATTTTGAAGGCCAACCTAGTTATAGTTGACCATGCCTGGTGGCTCAGAAAAAGTGCTAGACAGTTGAACACCTCACATTTCTCTCCCGTCTGTTTCTGTTGTATGATTACAGTATGGTATAATTTTGGCTTGTCAAAATCTTATCAAAATCAAAATGAATGCATGTGTGTATTTGCTACACTGCCAGTTTCTAAACAGAGAGTGTAAAAGGAAATGAAAACACAATGTCAAAATTTTGATAACAGGGCTTGCCTGCCATGAACGCAGTTGGAAAGAACAAGATGAAAAGTCTTGGGCTTGAACTTCATCCAAGTCTCACTTGGCAGCAACGTGTGGCTTCCGTAGAGGCAGAACAAGGACTGGAATCCACCACTTGACCAGGCTGACACTTGTTTACAAGAGCAGGCTCAGAAATGTTACGAGAGTTAACAGTTTCTTATGGTAATCAGAGGAATGTTTTCATTAAAGGCATTTTAGCATGCTCTGCAATGACATGAACAGCCTTGGCTAATCACTGGATCATCACCAAAAGGAACATTTGGGTACCACCCATTCTCTTGTACCCCTCACATTCATAGCTGGCATACTGCTGCTGCTGTGGGTGTAGCGGGGGAAGATGGCTTCTTTTTAGCTATATTAAATAGGGTTTCTTTTCCAAATGAAAACTAATGAGAAAACATTTTAAAGATGGATGGAGAGCTCAAGATTATTTTTTTTTCACCTTTGCTTTTTTTTAAGCTTCAAGCTGGTAAGTGATCATCCGTGCAAAACAACATATTAGAAGTTTGCCACCTCCAATTTACCACCACATATTGATTCCTTCTACTGAAGGCACTAAATACTGGCTTAAAACAGAAAATGAAAAGCAGAATGCAGCATTTTGCCATGACACACACAAAAAAACCCCTAACTGGCACAGCTTCATAGTACAGTTTTCAGTTACCTAAAATGGTGGTGATCATAGCAGCAATGCTTAGCATTTTTACAAGTACCACATAAATGTACAAATGTCAGGACATCTAGAAAACATGCAAAATTTCAACGGCAACATCACTGAATCACACGATGCATAGAAATATTATTAATATTATTATTGTTAATATTTGGCAAGACAGCAAATCTTTTTCTTATAAAACAAAAAGAAAGAATTAACAAAATCTTTTTCTTATAAAACAAAACAAAAGAATTAACAAAATCTACTTTTTTACAACCTTTTCTTAAAAAAGCTGAGTTGTCATTAAAGTCAGGGAGTGGAAGTTAGCCTTATAGAGAGGTTTAATGCTGAGAAAGAATTGGTCACTTAGGAGAATTCACATTGTTAGGTGGAAATTTGGTTATGTTTAAGCAAAACATGTTTTTCAGCTGCTGTTTTGGGAGAAACAGTGCTAATCTTGTCAATTTACAAAATGGGAGAAGACACAGTCACATCAAAAGATTAGAAAGATTAAACACTGCATGCAGAGAAAGATAAAAGCCTTCCTTTAGCTGTTTCTCCCTAGCACTGATCACCATGAGGCTAAGGGAAGTCATAGCAAAAATGGTTTTAAAAGGCAGAGTTAAGCCAGCAGATAATTAAAATAAATGCAAAAGATTTTCTAATTCCAGTGTAAAACAAAGTAGGATATTAAAGGATAAGGATTATGCTCGCCTTCATTAGAAAGAAAGACAAAAACATCCATTGTGTTTGCCAGCTTTCCTACTGCCTTTCCACTATCTTACCATTCCTTGTTCTACCCATCTTGAATAATTTGGCTTATGCTGATGGATCTCAGGTAGATGGGTCATGCTGACAAAAACAAACACGGACAGTGCAACTACAGCCAAGCAATGTCCTTTCCTGCATATTTAGACCCATTTGATCCAGTGGGGGGCTAGTCATGTGTTTAAAGCCTCGTGCAGTTAACAGCCCAAGCTGGCTGGCAGCAGGTGGCACAATCATGTATTTCTCACAGTGCCCTGCAGAACTGGCACCAACTTCTCTCCAGCAGCAGCACCATCTGGTCTGCAGGCACTGACATAAATGGGAGCAAAATCAGATTCTCACCAGCTTGCGGACTCCACTAAGGCATTTTATGTCATGTTTTGTCTGCATAGCCCTGAATGCTCTGGGTACTTTTGCACCTGCATTTCACATCCACTCAATCAGGAACCCTGCCTTGATAGATGCTTACAGACAAAGCTCCAGCAGAAGGCAAAGCTTGCAAGACCTGAACCATAAGCACCGTTCAGAAAACAAAAGCCTCCACAAAGCAATTTACACTTCAGTCATTGTTTAGTGCACCTTCACTCTCAGAGACACTAGGAGATTAGTCTTCCTACACAAAAATTATCAAAAACCTTTTGAAGCCAATTACTATTGCCTTGCATTCTAGATCTATAGCTTACATCCACTGCTGAAGACACAGAGGCTGAAGTGCATCTCCTGCACTGGCTTCTTTTCAGACTGGAAATCTTACTTTATTAAATGTGTGATAGTAGAAGAGAAGAAGGAATCCTGGCAGGAGCAGTTTTGGGCAGACGAGGGACTACATAAGGTTACACGTGATTTAGGCCAGCTGAGAAAATTTAAGAAGGGCAGTTTCAGCAAGATTACAGCTTCAGAAAGCAGATAAAATTCTAGGCATGAGGAATGTTAGAGAGTCATCTTTGCTCATAAAAATAAGAGCTGATGTGTCAAACGTAATATCTGTAAAATTAATTTTAGAGTTTAGTCTTCTAGTGTAATCCAATACTATTTTCCAAAACAATTTACATTTTCTTCTTTTCCTTTCACTTGGCTGTTTCATTATTTTCGTGATACTTAATGGACTGTGTAAAACAGTAGTAACCAAAAAAACACAAAGGTGGATTCCTGAAGCATTGTGAAATAGCTAAACACCTCTCCTCATTCCCACTGAAACTCTACCCCACTGTATTTCAAAGACAGGACCTACCTCACCAGTCTCTTAACCACTGTGAACAAAAACTCTATTAATTACAAAAGATCAAACTGAAATCCTAAAAGGTACTGATTTTTTCAGATACTATTGACTACTGTGTAATGAATGCTGATCACAAGAATAAAAGATTAGGCAAAAGCATCCTAATTCCTTTGAAACATTAAGTCCATTTCCAATGCACAGACAACTCATTTAATGGCATTTGTAGAATAAAACAAATAGAATTTTGTCTGTATTGCCAACTAACATAAACCTATTCAGTGAGAAAACAGAGGAAATAGACTTCTTGCTTGAGACAGACAGACTAGCAACTGTGTTACAACCCATTAGTTCAGCTAAAGCAAAGTTTGGGCCAAACATTTCCCCCCCACCCCATCAGATTAGGAATTAAAGCTTTAGACATTACCACTGCTTTGAACATGTTCAAGTGAATGGCTAGTGTCAAACGTCTCAATACGCTCACAGGTGTCTCTAAGCTGTGGGTTTTTTTAGTTTTCCAGCATTTCGGCACTGCAAATCCCTCTCTGCTGGTTTCGGGAAGGGCTGAGTTGCTGGAGGACATCTTTGACAGCTTCGCAGGGCCTTGGCCAAAGACAGCACAGCAGGGAGGAACAGGCTCGCACTTGGTTTGCACAAGTGGAGCCGGTAGCAGTGCAACCATGCAGCTTGCTGGGTGCTCAGAGAAATCCAATTTGTTTTCAGAAAGACCACTCGATCGTGACTGAAGTTCTGTTGTTGTGAAAAAGGTGGAGTAGCGATGTCCCTCTTGGCCCTTAGCCTTCCAAAACCCTTGAGAAGACAGAGCGCAGCCTCGCGTATCCATCATATGCTGTCCACAGGAAAAGCACCATCATCTAGTTGTGCTCAAGGCCTTCCCCATTCTTGGTATGCAGATCCTTGGCTGACAGGTGTGTCCTTAACAAGCTATCCCCAGATTCTCAGTTTTTGGAAAGTGGTGCAGCAACACCCATGATGGCTCTGCACAGAGCCAACAGATGTGCCAGGAGACAACAGGTGATGCAGGACTGTCCCCAGCCACCAAGTCACACCCAGCGCATGGGGACCATCAGCAGGAAGTGTAGTTCAAGTTTTTTTGGCTAGGGATATAGCCGTACTTTATGCTGAACTGCCTTTTCTTCACACTCATCAGAACTGAGAGTGCAGATCCAGCACACACAAGAAAGCACAGAAAGAAAATACATCCTCTCTCCTAAGAATAAGGACAGCAATGGTGCCATCTCTTCACATCGATGTTTAGCAGCTGTGAAAAACTTAAGAGGTACAGACCCATTTTCCACCACGTTTCATAGTGAACAGCTGAGTCCTTAACCCTCACCCAGAGGCATGAATTGGCTCATTTCAGGCAAATCAAATGACATTTCTGTGGCCTGTAAGCTCTTCTCCTTCCCACACATTCACACTGGCTCTGGGAATTCAGGGAGTCAGGGGGTCCAGATGCCCTGTTGCCCATGCCGCATGAGATGAACACATTTCCACGATTAAGTGAGCCCAGAAGTAACCTACTGTTAAGGACCAGTCGTTTCAGTCCTATTTTGGGGATGTCAGTGGAAGGCCAGATGTGGGCCTGATCCTCTGCACAGGAGTGAATTTAATTTCATTTCATGATTTGCAAACGCTCTTACAAAAAGCAGGAGAGGAGAAGGAGAGTGCTTCCAGCACAAGAAATGCAGTATCACACAAACCTCACGTACCCAACATGAGGTGGTCCACCCTGAGCACGTTATCCCCAAAGCACAAGGTCACTTAATAGGCAGGGAGGGACCTCTCAGCCAAGAGCAGCCCTGCACAAAGTGCTCCCCTTGCCCTACGGTGCAGATACCAGAAGAGGTAAATATTAGAGGATCAGGAACAGTGAGAGGAGCTGGGATGTTGGGGAAGACCATTCAATCACAGTCACTTGCAGCTCATTGTCAGAAGGAATGATCAGCCCACACACCACGTGTGCTAGTCAGGTCAGTCAATGCACTTAACGGGATGTATTCAGACACGGTGACAAGAAAGGGTAAGCATAAGCTGGACAGGGAGAAACCTAGTGCAACAGGAATCTCAGTTTCCTTTAAGGCTGTTTCAGTCCTTAGGACAGCCCAGGCTCTAGAGCGACACAACACCTGCTCTTCCTGATCCCCATTTTCCCACCCCACATTGCTTGCACAAACTGCAGAACAAGATCCAGTCACAAACATCTGAGACAAGCACGCACAGCAATATAACATGTTGCTTGCATCTCATTTTCTACACAGCTTTCTAAAAGGGCAACTACACTGCAGACTGAATACCAGTGTGCATCAGCTTCTATAAAAAACAAAACCATAAAATAGCTCGAAAGTACTGATGTTGTTCATGAAGGAGAATTGCAACAGGGATGCTGCTCCCATTGTCAGAATGGCCTGTATGTCAATATCCTGGATGTTGCTATCACAGAATTATTGCACTATGCAAATGAACAAGGTACGTGCTATTACTTTCAATATCCCTTGTAATCTAGTCTACAATGTAGTTCACAACAGTATTTGACTCTCCTACAATTAAAAATACATTTTGTTCCATAAATACATATTTGAAAATTAAACACCTAGTTTGCAACACCCAGATATCAGACTTCAGTTCCAACTACTGGCATGAACAAACGTATATTGTGCAAAGCCACAGTATCATAAATACATGCATGAGAGACTAATAAATCAGAGCTTAAGCTGTTCAAGTGCCCACAGCTCTGCCTAGGTAAATGTGCAATCACATGAACAGATCCAAGAGCACAGCTGCATCCAGAACAGCCCTGTGACATCGATGTATAATCCCCATCTCTGACTCTTGGTTTGGAGTCATGAAAAGGCCACGTGGGAAAGCCTGTGCTAATATTGGTGCAGACTCCTTCTTGCTGTGTGCAGGCCTGTGCATTTTGATGGGTTTCCATGGCTGCAGGAGCTGAGCCAGGCTAATGACTCTGTGATACTGGTAGAGGAATGCTTTCCTCCATCTCCCTCACTGGCTCTGCACCTCAGTTCGTGAGCAGATTCAACTCAGTAATCTGGCAGAAAATTATCTCTTTTTGGGCTGCATTTTCTGCTGGGATAGTGAGTTGAAATGACTCACTAAAGAGGTCTAACACCAGATCAAAAAAAGGTAAGTGGCAGGAAAAAAGGAAGGGAAAAAGGAATAAAAAAAAGCGAGCCCTATTTTGGAGCCATCTACCCCCATCTTACGGTAATCACAGACTTACTCTAGGATAAAAGCTCAGCTTTTACCATTGGAACACAACATCATCAGAGCAGCGCCAGCCACCTGCAAAGCCTCACTGTAAACCACTCCACACAAAACACCAGCTTGCCAGCTATGCTGGACAGGAGCAGTACGGTCTTCTACCAACTGCCCTTACGATTTAATGGGAAAAGGTTCTCAGTATCAAGAGCCATGGTAAGAGACCCCAGTCCTCCGCTTAGGCAAAGAGGAAGGCTTGTAAGAGTTGACAGGATTAGCCCCTGGCCACACTGCTGTGTCTTAGCACCAGGGAAGCTGCACACACTACTGCCGAGTGACTGCAACTTGCTGGTGGAGCAGGTCTGACACCTGCAGTCACAGTACTGGGAGACAGTTAAAAACAACTCAGTCATCAACTGTCAGATAAGCTGCAGTGACTCCTAACAGCATAAAACAAACCCATCAAAGTGGTTTAAATCAGAAATCTCCTTCCCAGTGGGTTAATAGCCCTCCCATGGCCTAAATACAAACGGCGATTCATTAAGCTGTGGTCCCCCTACACACCAAGGAAAAGTTGCTGATGTGTGCTGCTAAGTGAAGGGTATCAGAGACGTTGCCTCACTCAGCACGTGGTCTGGACATCAGCATAAACCATCCTAAAGCTGTGTTAAACAATTTAGATAATATCTGGAGCCAAGAAGCCATAGGAAAACCTTTTTATGACCTTCAAACTGAAAACACAGGCGTGCCTGTCTCTTTCTTCTGTGTAACAAAAGAGCATTTTTCGCTCTTACCAAAGGAGCCAAGGTATGTGTTGGGGCTAAATTACACAGCACTAGTGCAAAGTAGCTTTTCAAATTCCTGCTTACAACATGGCATATCCACAGGCAGCAATATGTCTCCTCAGAGACAAGAATAATTGTGGAATTACCACACAAAATAGCCCACTCTGAAGCAACACACCTAAGACATACCTGTGGAAGATGTGAATCATTGCCAGGCTCTGAGCTTGATAACAGCGTGAAGCAATTTGGTTATGAGGTCTGGTTTCCTGCCTTGTGGGGCTTGAAGCGAGACACAAGACAGCCACAACATGAGGTGGCTTCTTTTCCTTATAAGCTGAAGGCAGGTCTTCCCAGCAAAGAAATGTGATTCGGTAGGAGAGAAGAGGTGGAAAGTGGAGATGTGCTGCCCCACAAAAGCCAGCTGACACCCAGCCTTGTGTTTTGGTGCAGGAGGGGCAAGGTGGGGAAGCAAGTCAGATCCTGCAATACGGGCCAGTGGGAAGTGCTGAGATGAGCGTCAATAGGGGAGAAACAGAGACAAAAGACTTTGCTAGAGGTTGGCTCCACAGTTAAGCTCTCATCTGGCACCCCTAGGGAACATCTTGGCATAGGACCCCTTGCAGTCTAGCAAATACTAAGGGCAGCTGCGTGAGTCATCAGTGGGAAACAGCAAAGAAATCCCACAGAGAGAAGCACTGGCTTTGCAAAACTGTTTTCAACTGTATCACATTAAAAGCATTACTATGAAAAGGCAAGGCTGTGCTAACAGCAATCAGACGGCTGGCCTCTTCTGGAAGCTGGGCAGCTGTCTTGCTACCTGCATCCCAAGACTTTTGGTGCTTCCCTCTCCTTCACTGACAAGTCAGATCTGCCATGGCACCAAAAGTCACAGACACTGATTTCAGTACTGTCATGATCTGGTTTCTAGCCCCAAAATACTCTGCAGTATGAACGACTGTGCCCACCAAGACACTGACTACTCTACAGCCCTGAAAGACACTGGCCAGTAACTCAGAGGCTCCAGATCTGGTTGTTACACTGCCACAGCATAAAAGACCCCAGGACAGCCAGCACACAGGAAACCCAGACCTTGTACCATCATTCCTACATGCGGAGAGCAAAGAGATCAGAGCCAGGCTGCATCATCTGCAGGAAGCTTCATAGGAGGACAGATGTTTGTAACAGTGCAGATCTCTGCTCTTAGACCTTCTGACAGCACATCTGCTACCAAGCCCATCCCCAACACAGACCTTCAATAAGGCTGAAGTGAGCTGCAGGCATTCTGCCACCTCCCTCACACACAGGAATATTTCATCCTAGCAACACAGAAAACGGGTTTTAAATGGTGCCAGGCAGGTTATTTTTATTTCTGTCCGCTACCTTTGTTTTATCCTTTCTTTGGAATTAGTGATGATTAAAGTCACTGCACAGTTGCAGATCTAAAGAATACGAAGGATGTGAAGGAATGTGAAGGAATAAAGACAAAAAAGCATAAAGAAATACAACAAAAAAAACCCCCAAATCCATCAGCAATAGTTTGATCCAACACCCATGGGAAGTCAGCTGAAGTTGACTCTTTCATTGACTTCACTGGGCGTTAAGATCACCTCATCAGACTCGTCATGGCCCTAGGACACCCTAGAGAAACACAAAATAAACTGAGTTACTTAAGAAGTACTGTATGTAATTTTAAAGGTCAAGAATTATAATCATTCACTGAAATACTGAATTTGTTAGTGTTTTTCCCCACATACTTAGAGAAGAAGAACAATTAAGTTGCAAAGTCAAATACTGAAATAGTAGCACTCATTATTTCAAGGCTTTAAGGACCAATTGTGCCTTCAGATTCACATGCACGTTTTCCAGTGTCTGCAACAGAATTAGATTATGTCTAGCTGATTTATATTTGCTTTCCAGTACTTAAAACTGCACAGCTTTTTCATTTTCTGTAAATATTGTTACAGTCCTTATGCTCCTTTTTTGTGGATTTCAAATTATGGCTTAAGATGTATTTGATGCAATTTTTATGTTTGGAATAAGATTGTGGATTTTTCTGTACTGTTGCATTCCCCAGAGTACTGACAGAATGGCTCTAATCAGTAGATTTTATATTAAGTATACACAGTGACAAGATAATAACAACCAGTTAAACAGTTAAAATGATGTGTATGACAGTGGTTTTCCCATTATAGCTTTGCATATTGTTGAAATATGTTTTAGTCTAAAGACCAGCAACATTTTGATCACAGAAAATCAACCAAAAAAAAGAAAAAGTTAAAAATAACCTTTAGCTGACTCTAGGACTTCTTTCCCATCTGGCATAAGTAAGCCTTAGGAAGCAAACCAAAATCAAACAAAACCTGTTTTAAGTGGTTTCATGAACTTACATTGATGTATTTCTTATTTCCTGGTCTTGCTGATCAAGAATAGGCCAGTAGGTAAGAAGCAGCAGCCAGCGATAAGTTTGTCTCCTCCATGCTGGGAGGTCATGTTAAAATAAGAAGTTGAAAAATGCTTTAAAATAGAATTGCTACGTAAGCCTTCCTGGGGATTTACACTCACTGATGTGTGCATGTTAAAAATGGTATTTCCAGTCTGTCTTGTGTTGCCTGAGAACCATTTTTGTCCTTTTAAAATCTGCATTTATATTATAACCCATAAGTACCTTTCATTTTTTGTATTAACGCTATAAATACTATGTTAGTGATACTAAACTATTTCTATTGACTTATTCATAAAAAGAAAAATATATTATATATTTATATATTTTTATAAAGTGAATTAGCACTGGAGAGAGGGCTATGGGGGAATAGTGTACAATCACAGTTGATGTGTATTATTGGGCACAAATTCAACGTTTGAAATGAAAAGAAGAAAATGTTTAGGCGATATTCCTCTTTCAAGCTGTGTCAGAAGAAGAGTCATAGGATGCTGACACAATGAAGTTGCCAGTATTGGAGTGGCTTGCCATGGACTGGGCAGCCTGCTGGCTTAGGTTATTGCAGATCAGCACCAGTTGGTTGCTCTGCGCTTCTGAGAGGGTGCTACAGCTCTGGTAGACGCTGAAGTTGGTCTTCCTGCCAGGGATGTTGCCTTTCTCGCACATTGTCTTTACCATCTTGGCAAGCTTGTTTTTCCCCAGGGCTTGGCAATTGTACCAGTGAAGTGCAGCCAAGTTGACAACAGGTTTGATGGACAGGTAGAAAGGTGCGTCCTCGTAGCGCATGGCTGGAGGCCGCCTCTGTGCATACTCCTTGTAGTCTTGCACGGGACAGGTCTGTGGGGAGTGCTGGGTGGCATACACCCGGGAGTCCGTCCCGCCTCTCTTGCTCTTGGCATTGACATCTCCGTTGTCTGGCCCCATCCACTCCAGGTACTCCAACCCAGTCTCTGTCACCCGCAGCCGGATATCTCCCCACTTGAGGGTGGACCCATGGAAACCTGTGCAGTGTCCAAATGCCTTAGTGTTGTTTAGCCAGACAAGGTTTAGCAGCCCTTCAGGGTTGTACCGGCTCAACAAGCCTCTTTTACGCAGGATAAGCTCATCAGCAAAGGTGAGCTTCATGGATTTGTGTGGCTTGTTTCCTTTACCTTTACACCTCAGCTCTATCTGCTTTTGCTTTAGAGCTTCCTGGGACCTCTTGAACTCCTTATCCCTTGTAATACTGTATCCATACCTGTGCTCTTTCAGATACCGCTCTAGCCCACACTGATAGTTGGCCAGACTGTTTGGCTCGTATTCAGACCCATCCTTTTGCCTGGCATCCACAAAGAAGGAAGCGAGGTAGGCATCAAGCTCTTTACAGGGGATGACATAGATCTCCCGGGTCTCAGAGGGGTACTTGGAGATGAGGAACTCTCGGAAATTGCGGAGTGCTGTCTGTGTGCTGCGAATGGTCTTCTCATTCTGCTCCCTACTGAGCTCTGCCGCTCTCTCATCCTGGTCTGGAAGAGGGAGAAGGGGAAAGACAAAAGAAAGCAGAACCAGTGAGTTTGTGCAATGCACTTCTCCCCCAAATAAATTTCCTTAAGAAGGGAAAAAAAGAAAAAAACCTAAAATCAATCTCACAAATAGCAGTGGAAAACATTGTTACATACCTGTCACATGACCGAAAAGCCATGTCAAACTTAAGTTTCACAAATGATGTACTAGAGTATGGCACAAAACCAAAGCAAGCTCATGACACTGGGGCACAGTTTTGTGCATGGAGATTTGTGGAAAAGAGTGAGATTAGAAGCAATCTGCTTTTTAGAACAAATGCAAGGTAGAAGGTTTTTCTGTGGATCCCAATGTTGTGTGCAAGGCCCACTCTGATTAATAAGCCCATTCTGAATTGCTTCATCTGTGAAACCAGAGGTTGCACAGGTTCCATTTTTTTTCTACAAAAAATAACTAGAGTATTATACTTACGACAGTAAAAATTATCTTTAATCAGGCACATTTTTAAAGACCTAAATAAATATAGACATAAACATACAGTACAAAATAATGCAGCATATCTTAATAAAGGAGTTGGCAGGTAAAAAACCTACAGAGCAATATGTAATTTGCAAATGTGCAAGAATAAAAGAAATAGTTAATACGTTTACATCGGAAGATATGGAAGAAAAACATGATTATACTGTCTTTCTACATAATCAAGCTGTACCTTAACATGGATGTACAATTACAAACATTTCTTTTCATTTTGCAGAAAAATCTAATTCTGGAAACAACCTTATATTGCTCTTTAAAGCTACACTCCAAGGTCCTTACAATCAGTGACATATCTCAGCAATATTCAGATGCTACCACTATGATGGTGGTACCACTACAGCTCATTTTTGAGCTGATCATAAAATAGACATGAAAAGGAAAAGCTTTTAACAAGCAAGCAATGTGCTTACCTACAGACTGTTTTCTTGGTATATGCAAACTATCCATCTGTACAAGGAAGCAACTTACAAGCACATAGGAGGAACTCTCCCTATGAATGTGACAAACCTTAATGGTTTTAGAAAATGAACTACAAATGCAAAGAAGGAAAAAATCAAAGCTAAGATTTTTTTGGTCTATTTCATTGCAAATCCCATACATTTTGGTGTTGTTTCAGCAGTGCCATAGTTACACTTGCTAGGTGTTTCCCACCCAACACACGCACCACAAAGTAGTATGAGACCAGGTGAAGTTCCCACTGTCCCTTTATCATTCAGGCCAAGCTCATGGCAGGCCACGTAGCACACCCATGCTTTACAGCAGCGCTCAGACACTTTCTCCTCACGCTCACGCTTGCCCTGCAAGGCTGTTAACAGGTGGGATAGCAGGGAAAGTAAGGTGGCCCTATCTCCTTCCCTAGCCCACCTGCAATGTTTCATGTAGTGCCAAAACACTGGTGCACAGCTGGGCAGTTTCCCCTTCACCCATGTACACAACGATTCTGAAGGGAGTTCATCACATCACCTCCATACCACAGCTGCAGTCAGAGTCATGGAGAGCCATCTGCCCTAGGGCAAGTGTCTTCACTGCAAAGCATCTGCTGCATCCACAGCATTCAGGGAAACCTACCGAGAGTCCTCAAACCCTCTGCAAAGCGTCTATGCAAGGGTTCGCAGTTGACGCCTTTGGAGGCTTTTAGAACCATGAAAAATGCTGCCACAGAGCACTGTGGTTTGCTGTAACTGTGCTCAAGAGGGAAAAGAAGAGGCCCCTAGCCTGTGTTCAGAGACTTGGTTTAATATTGACATCAAAGACCTCCTAGCAGCCCACAGTGAAGTCTCATGCTTTAGACAATGTATGGGACAGACCCTTTTGTTATGGGTAGATGCAGGCTGGAAATAAATAGATAAGACTGCTTGAAGCTCTGAAACATTTACTCTGGTAGCTTGCTCACTGTACATACCACCACTTATTATAGCACTGGATAAGTCATCAGTGCTTTGACTGACAGCCCACATTTTAAGTATTGTTTCAATATAAACAGCACATATAATGGCTGGGTTTTATACATGTTATCAATCAGTACTTCTTCGAGGACAGCCTGTCACAACACAGCAGTGACACCCAGTCACTCATTTACGTTACAGCATCGTTTCTTAATCTGCAAAGGAAATTGCCATATCTGCAGCTAACATTTATAAAACCCATGCTGAACTAAAGATCCCCTGAAGCTGCATGAGCAAAACAGTATCCCAGAAACACTGCATTCCTGAAGTGCTCTGGTATGTTACTCCACAAGGCAGGTGGGAAATATTAAAGACAATGGGTCAGCTTCTCCTGCAACCACATGTGGAGAGCTACATCAATTTTGACTGTGAATCCAGCCTGCAGTGGAGTTGATTATTCTCTTTCTATGAAACTGCTCAAGTATCAAGGATATCTCACAGCAAGGGACAAATGCAGGGATGCAGAGACCCTACGGACAGAGCGTGTGACAGCCAAAGTCATTGGATGTCAGCTGAGCCACTGTCATCATCTGCACATGGTCTTCTTCCACAGCAAAAAGCAGATAATACAGCTAAGCCTAACTTAACTAAGATAGCTCTTTACAGCCTAGGATAGCTGAGGAAGGATAAATAATTCTTCATGTCACTAATGTCTTACTTCCTCATTTAACCAAGGAGATTGCATAGTGCTCAAAGAAATCATATAATCCATCTCCAGGTACCACTGAGACATAAATTGTATATGGGCAAGCTTCTAATATTCATAACTTCGTGTTTTCTGCTAATTCCAAGATCTTATTCTCTACTAGTGTGGACGTTGACCCTGGCCAGCAACTAAGTGCCTCACAGCCACTTTCTCACTCTCCATCCCAGAGGGACAGGGAAGAGAACAGAAAGTGCAAAAATGAAAAAAACTGTAAGTCAAGACAAAGACTGTTAAATCACTGAGGGAAAGAGGGGAAAGAAACCCAACCAACAAGTGATGCGAAGTCAATCACTCACCACCTCCCACAAGCAGACCACTGCCCAGTCAGTCTCTGAACAATGCCTACCTCCCCCCAAAACCCTTCCCTTCAGTTTGTTTTCCTGAGCATGATGTCACAGGGCAGGAATTACCCCCTTCGTTAGTTTGGGTCAGCTGTCCCTGTTGTGTTCTCTCCCAACCTCTTGTCTACCTGTAGTGGGTCAGGCTAAAATGAATTTAATTTTCCCCAAAGCTGCCCTCATAGTGCTGTGTTTTGTACCGGTAGCTAGAGAAGGTGTTCATTTCACACCAGTGTTCTGGCTAACGCTGAGCAGCGCTCAAACAGCAAAGCCTGGCCCTCCATCACACCCCCTCACCAGTAGGCTGGGGATGGTCAAAGTCTTGTGAAGGGACACAACCAGGACAAACTGACCCAAACTGACCAAAGTGATATTCCATACCATATGATATTTGCTCAGCAATAAAAACTAAGAGAAAGGAAGTTGAACATTCATTATGTTCACCAGAGCAACGGGCATGTGTACCAAAGCTCTACTTCCCGGAAAGTGGCTGGACATCGCCTGCTGATAGAAATTAAGAGAATGAATCTTTTTTTTTCCTTTTCTTTCATGCACAGCCTTTGTTTTTGCTTTATTAAAATGCATTCATCTTGATCTACAGGTTTTTTTCCATCTAATTTTCTCTCCACCTTGTCCTGCTAAGGAGAGGAGTGATAGAGTGATTTGGTGGGCACCTGCCATCCAGCCAAGGTCAACCCACCACACCATCCTAAGCCTAGCTGCTGGCAGAACAGAGTGGGAAAAAAAGAAAGCCCTCACACTGTGCAAGTCTGGCTCATCAACAGATGAAAACACTGGTGTGTCATTAACACTGTTTTAGTCACAAATCCAAAACACAGCAAGGTATGGGCAACTATGAAATAAGTTAACTCCAGCCAGCCAGACCCAGTACATTTACACCATTTGGACAATTAATGAAACAGTGCGCAAGACAGGATTCACATAGCATCCTTTCCATCCAGCCTTTGACAGAAGGAGACTACAAAAAATATTCTCCACGTGCAATCTGCAAATGGCCATTGTGAAATACTTACAACAAACCCGTCTATTCTACACACCTCTACTTTGCCTACAGGGATAAGCAGAAACAGCATCAAAGACCCTACCATAATCTGGATATTTGGCATTGATTGCTTCTGCTCTAGCCACATGGCCTTGTAACCTTATCAGACAAGATCAGCCTCATGTAATGACATTTTGCTCCTTATAAATACACTGAGGCTGACAGATAAAGAAAGGCTACATCAAAGCAATTTGGTCATTAAGAAATCAAGACTAAAAGACATCTCAGCTACCATCACAGTGAATTTTTGAATATGTGTATATTATGGTAAGGACCTGACAAGCTGGGAGACTGTTGAGATGCAAGAACTCATTGCTGGGTCTGGGTATTGAAAATGAATGTTCTTGCCCTGAGACAAAAGTGTTCCTGATGTCACAGTTCCCAGATACTTGCTTGGTCTCATTATGCTATATCTTGCTGAATAAAGACCAAAAGCTCTTTTGCCCAGAGCTTACTCCTTCTCCTTCTTCTTTTCCTCCTCCTCCTCCTCTCTTCTTATTTTTCTTGTGTTATTATTATTATTGTTATTACTATTACTATTATTATTTTCTGTGATGCTGCTAGAAAATATTGAAAACATAAGTGGAGATCTGCATTAGGTCCTTGACTACTGCAAGTATAAACTTGTTTACTCTTGGGCCTCCATTGCTCGCAGCATCAGGGCGCATGTGTTCTAAAACTCGGTAAAAGCATAGAAAAAACATCACGAAGTGTTCCTCAATACAAAAGAACACCTCTGTACCAGGAAGGTCCTGAGCTGCAAATTGCTAGAGGAGAGTGGGAAGGTGTCATATATGCTTGCACTTCTCTTATAGTTTTTATTGTTGTCCATTTTTAGGTTCTAGGAAGACAGACACTCTCATGTTTTGGTCTAATTTGTCTTGGCTAGTAGAATGGCCTGAACTCTGAACCAACCAACCAAAAATTATTTCATCATTGTTCTACCAAGCCAAGCTATCCTTAATGCCTTTTCCTTGACATAATGCAGCCTTTGGCATTGTTAGTGCTAGTAACCCTGTTTTACAGGCTAGGAGCAGAAACATAAAAAATAAATTGACTTGGAGATGCACCTCCTGAGGTCCTGCTCCCCCAGCTGTATTACTGCACAAAGGACCTTGTTGGAGCTCTTCTGCCCTATCTGATCCCACACTGGAGTTTCATTTCCCATAAAATCAGAACATGGTAGAAAAAGCTAGTAAAACCCACCCTACTGCAGGATTCAGGGTAAATTCCCAGCTAAGAGACTGAAAAAGTGCCAAGTAGTTTAGATGTCCCATTTCAAATGTAGCCAAAGAGATAAAGTGACCTGGCAGAGGTTAAACAGACAACTTAGTGGGAGCTCTGTCCCAGGCTAGCCTCCAACCATGAGATGGTTCTTCCCTCTGAACAACAGCTGTCTTCTGATCTTTTCATTATCTGACCTTGACGCAGCCAATATTTAACGTTATCAGCAGAGTTATCAAACTCAGGGTTGTTTTTATTTCAGCACGCACACATGCACACACTAAGACTTCCTGGAAAGGACATAACCTCTGTAATTGTATATGGTGGAGGGAAAGGAATTTGCTTTTACATCAGACATATGCAGATAGTTAGTATTCAGAAAGCATTTGTAACACCAGTGTGAATCATGATCCTGAGCTATTATTGCAAACAGTCTTAAACTTTGGTTATAGTAGACAGTGAGGTCTAGTAAGAAAGACATTATAAGTAAGGTGGTTTTTATTTGGTGGTAATTACACCATGCAAAACTTAGAAAGATGACAGATGTTTTTCACTGTATCCTTGGAATAACCAAGTGAAAGCCATTCTCCCCTCTTGCTGCAAAAAAAGTGATGGTGAGGGTAACAGCAGGAGATCTCCCTGGCAGAAAGGCCTCTAAGCATTCACAGAAACACAGGGAGATTAAGAGACAGGGAGTGCTAAACGCTTGGAGAATGGCTTTTACTCGGTTATTCCTAGGATACAGTGAAAAACAGCTGCCAAAGGCTTAAGTAAAAAATGCATATGTTTATGCCATTTTTTCATATCCAATAATCACCACGTTTTAGGAAGTTGTAAGGCCAAATAAAGTGTGCGTCCTGGGCTATAAAAATCATACTTACTAAGCTTAGGCTTACTAAGCTTACCAGTTTAAAAGGAGCAAAATCCCTGTGACTATCTGGAGACTTTCATCAGGTTTTGACATCTAACAGCTTCTGTGATACGCAGGATCAAAGGATTAACTTGTTAGTTCCAGATTACTTAAGTAGAATACAGTGCTCCTGCACTTTTTCTTTAATTTCTGTCCTATGAACCTGACTATGAAATTCTGTTTCGTTGCTATGAAATTCTGTTTAACAATTACAGTTCCCTACTTCTACTACATGAAGTTAAACTTTATGTAGCTTAACATTTTTGGAAATGGCTTTCACTAGCATGTGAAATCTGTAGTATTATGGAAATTTAATAATTAAAATCCCTCTATGAAATATGTTATTTTTTTCTGGCAAAAAAAATTACACTTCCATTCAGTTAACCTCCTGCAACAAAGCTGCCAGTGAAATATTTAATTATTCTAAATTTTAAAAAGCTTTAGATTCTGCCGAAGAGAAAAGGAGACAGATTCCAAGGAAATGAACACGGGAATATTTATACATTGGTAAATCCATGACATAAAAGTCACTAAAATAAACTTTAATCATCTGCACACTTTTCGCAAGGTACAGAACAGTGATAAGCAGATGCTTGCTCAGACACTAGAGCTGCCTTCCAGTTTGTGTTCACTTTCACTATTTTCTCAGCACAACGAAGATACAAGGCACAATCTGGCTGCTGGCAAAGTCAATAATAAAATTCACAATGATATTAATGGGACTACTGCATGATCTGAAAATGTGTAGCCATGACAAGGGATTAAGAATTTGTGTTCTCCCATGACTGACTGGATCAACCTTTTATGTAGTGGATATTAGCAATTACTAATGAATGGTGCAAAACTGCAGCACTCTGGGGACTTTAATTTGTACAAGGTTCCCTTCCTTCTCCACCTGTCTGTACATCTGAGCTATTTCAACACAAAGGTTCTAAATGGGCATTTTCTGAATAAAAGATGTTTTAATTTGTTCAGATTCTGACCTCCATCTAGTTGTCCGACTTTGGTTTTGTCAGAGCTAGTGGAAAAGAGAAGTCTTGCATGTGAGTTTTATCCCATATTTCACTTCCTCCACTAAACACTTACAGTGGTACTTCTGGAGTATGAGACTGCACACTCTCCTATCATCTTTTGAAGCTGTTTTGTGATGCACTGGTGGGAATTGCTGCAAAGCAAAATGGGATGCATTTCCTCAGCAATCCAACAGTGGAGTTACTTGGTTCATGTTTATTCAGATCCCACCTCCACCTGGCAGGAACAAATATACCAACTGCAGCTCTCCCAGGCTTGCCCAACACTGCAGCACTTCACAGCAGGATGCTACAACTGCTCCCAGGGGTAAAGTTGGGAGAACAGCGAAAGCAGAAGATATTTTGCAAGAGCACTGGAGAAATCATAGATCTGGTACACAGGTGATGTCCAGGCAAAATGTACGTGGCTCACAGCTGGACTGTAATCTGTCATTCTAGATGCCCTGTCCCAGGCCAGTCACCAAGCCTGGAATCAGCTCCAGGTCCACCTGCCCTGCCTCATCCCCCCACTTAATTCCTTGCTAGCTATTACCTCTCCAGGAGATTTATAAAAGCAACTTCTTTGCACTCTTACATAATTGATAGGGGTCCAGGGGCCCAACTCTGCTCACAGAAGTGGAGGATATGAAAGACATGCTTGGAGTTTTCTATACTGCAGACTTAAAACATTAGGAAATTTATAAAAAATGTGAAACCCCTTTTCTTTCTAATTAACTGACTAAATTTTCTTCAGCTGTGTTCACTTCTAACAAATAATTGTTCCGCTTTCAGAGATTGGGTTTAAAAAAGCAGGTATACTGGGGAAACAGTAGTGCTGCTGAAGTCAATGAGAGGCAAAACACTGCCCACAATGCATAAAATAACAACTTTATGTTGAGCATGCATCTTTATATTCCACCATATAATCTAATAATTTCCAAACAACTTATAGCTAACTACACTTAGAAAATGCAAAGGACTGATTTCAGTTTAAGGTTAAAGATCAGACATTTTTTGCCACTGATTCCCTTCAGGTTAAATAGTTAACTCTGAAAAACAGAATGCTTTTTTATCCAGGACTTTTTAGCAACACAATGTTGCCCTTTGAAAGCAGGTTATTTACTTTGTGATCTGTGGCAGAAGAGAATTAAAGGAGTATGTCAGTGATTGTCTAACCTACCCTGAGAACTGGAAACTGGATGATGCACAGTGGAAGCAGTGCACTCATTTTCCAAGAAGACTTGGCTCACTTGGCACCATTCCAGAAAGTGTTGCACACACATCCTCAGCAGAATGTCTGCTTTTCTCCCAAGCAAGTTTCCAATTCAGCACAGTGTATTTTAAGTGCATTCTGGACTGGCATCTCTGTATTTAATCATATGCTTCAGTAGAAATGTAGAAATCAACTGGACTAAGCCATTATATGTTTAGGAGGTGGAAGAGAGGCCCAACTGCATAGCATTTAGATGTAAAAGATGACTCAACTCAAAAGTTATTAAGAGAAAAACAAGAAGAACAAAAACAAAATGGGGAGACAAAAAACTCTTAAGATCTGAGAAACCTCTCTTTTGTTGAAATAAACTATCATTTAAAAATTAATCAAATCATTAGGGAACAAATACAAATTCTCACAGCAAAACCCTGTTTCTTATATAAGAAAACCAAGAAGCTACTTTTTCCATAAGGTTTCCACTTTCACATGCTCATACACAGAAAGCCAGATTTACATGTGTAAACAGATGTCACAAGCACCAATTGTTCAGCCAGCAATTTGACTAGCAGGCTGGTTTGCACAATATCGCAGGTACACATTTATACAGCATTTTGGAAAATTTGGTGAAGTGGAATTTTGTGCCTTTCTGCAGCTGCAAGCCCTGCGGAAGAAGAACGAGAAACAGGATGTAAACATGTATCCCCTTACAGCCTAGTCTTCTCTTTACGTGCCACCCCACATTACCAGAGGCTTAGTGTGTTCTCAGCTACGGCCCAACACCAGTTCTAATGTCATTGCATTTAAGAGCTAACTTTAATAAGCACAGTTGAGAATGCACCAAAGGAAGTCTCAAAGGGATAAGCCAGGGCTATGAAGTTTGCCTGCTTTTGATTCACTGCAGACAGCAGCTGAGAAGCAGAGTTAGGAAATATGGGAGGGAAATAACGACAAGGGGGAGAGAAGGGAGAGAACAAAGGGATATGAAAAAAAGAACAACACTGAAGTGAAGGATTAAAAACAGATGAGAATCCTCATCATCTGAAATCTAATTTACGTCTCTGTTTCAGAATAAGGCAGTCTAACTTGAGCAACAAGCAGTGAAACAAAGAAAAGGAGTATGTAATAAATATTTTATTACATTAATTATAACAAGCTGCACTTTAAGTCTTGGCCAAAGCATATTCTTAAATCAAGCTGAGAATGTGAACAGTTTCAGACTTAAAGAGCATGGGGCCCACATGATTGTAATTAACATAATAAATCATGCTGTGGAGCTCTTTGCACAGGCTGACAGAGCTTAGTTGATACATTACTTTTTAGAGACTGCAGACATTTCTCCCTCTATTTTATTAGAGTGCCATTGGTAGTGAATCAAAAGGTACCCTTTTCTGTTCTGGTTGAACTATCTATTGCAGATGTAATCGGAACCATGTGTCAGGAACTCATGCCATTGACTTCTGATAGCAAGCACTGCAGCACATGCACCCCAAAGAACTGCATTTTGGTACATTTCTCATACCTCATCTTTAGCAAAGTACTCCCAACTGCCTTGTTACTGAGCTTGTCGTTGTATTTCTGAAATTCTCTGTGGGTGATTTTGCCCAACCAGACCTATTTCCCTCTACCTTTCTGCACTGTATATTCTCCAGAATGAGTGAAGCAAGCTATGGAAGGCACAAACTCTATGAAGAGCTCACTCTTACAACCTTGCCTAACTAGTTTCAGTGCACACTTATAACTAACATATTCCCTTTGTCTTCACTAGGTCAGAGAGCAGAATTTAAGGACCAACTCTTTATACAATTCTCTAGAGAGGATGAAATGCAACACCTATAGTGAAACAGCTTCTCAGGTGGTTTTTTTTAGCCTGTTTTTCTGATTTGAGCCTGTACTGAGAGTCCTCTCCTCCTCACACTCCAGAAAAAATGATGACTTTGAACTTCACTTTAACCTTTGCAAACACAACTCTCTCCACATAAGGAAGAGGGAGAAGTTCAAAGCTGTAAAGGTCCTACAAGTCTGGGGAAGATTCAACAGCTGAGCAGAGGGCAGAGACATGAACACATCCCAGCCTGGGAAAAGGCTTTAGATCTCAAGCATGAGATACTCTGCTAGGCAGCTGCTCACACACTCTGCATGGCCAAAGCACGCACACTTTGTTTCAGACTAGCCACTGCGTGTCCAGGCATTTGCCAGGACTAGGAGTCCCAAGACACATAGAAGCAGTTGGAAACTCTGCAAAGAGAAGCGATGAAGAGATAAGGAATGTGCACTCCTCAAGAACCGGCTTGTTGTTCATGGCACAACTAGTTTATTTCTGTCCTTGGACACAAGTTTAAACTTACTTAATCATAGTTTAGTTGAAGAGACATTTAGTCACATTTTGCAGCTCTGCTTGAGTAAAGTCTCTTTACATAAATTGAGGTTAAAATTTTTTCTAGCTGTGTGTGTACACACACACAGAGCATACACAGACATACACACCTCTTTGCTGCTCAGAGTATTGCTATTATTTCTGTGCTATAATTATGTTGTCAAATTTTCCTGTTGGGATTGTATTATTATTTCCATAAAAATAATTTGTTCTTCTGTAACAGATAGGAACAATCTGTTCCCCTGCTTCTGAATGAGTTCATACCAAAACCGACACCAACTAATTCACAGAAGAGGTGACATGGGACACAGTTTAATGGATATAATTATGGATGTATGTAATACATATAGATATATATGGCAATTTTATTATGCACTAGCGCAATGAACAGTCTGATGTATTTAACAACGGTACAAGTGAATGGTACATGGGACAAGTTATTTGTCAAACTAAGTTTTCTGAGGTCTATCTGAAATCAATGGAGACGAAACAGACAATTCTTTTTAAAGGGAGAGAAAAGAAATTTAAATCTGTGAGCAAAAAGTAAAGTGTATATCAGCATACAAGCATGGATGCTACACTGTAATGTAATTTGTGTCCTTGCATGTATAGTCAGCAAGAGAGAGGAAGTACCAAACAACTGGCAGCAGTTCATTTCTCAAGAGTCAGTGACAGAAGAAATTCCCCATAACCACCTGACTGAAGGACAGAGCTCACCACAATCAGTAGAATGCCCCATGTTGTAGACAAAATTAAGTTCTTCTTGTACAAAAATATCCATGCTTCTGTGGCTCATTCAAATGCCTACCCTTGACCAGCTTAAGTACTAGAGCAGAGATTAGGCAGGTACCCAGTTAAGATAGAGGTTGAGTGTAAACAAAAAACTGAAGCAAGCTACTCAAAGATGAGAGATAATCATCCTTCTCTCTCACAGGCATGATCTTTGGGTACACGTATGTCCTACTTAAAATAATTCAGTAATACAGGACATTCAGTGTTTGCACTGAAGTGATGTGACCTGGGTCAGAACAGCTCAGAATCAAGTCTTCCCTTCTCTGAACAAAACAGAAGGCCAGCGCTTTTTTTTTCCCAAGGACAAACCAGCAAGTGATTAAGTATTATTAACCCTTAGTTGTATGGATTTAAGTGATGTTTTCATTATGAAGATTTAGTTAATGTAAAGAAAAGATAGACCACTGACACTCTGAGTTTAATCAACATGAACACATACAGTATTTCTCTGAGTGTGTGTACACTTACTGTTTAATTAAAATTAATGAAAGCAACAGGTGCATGTTAGAAGATGCAGCCAGTGCAAGTGCTCTGGATACAAAATGTTCGATATATAGTTAATGTATAATTAAGCACTTAACATAAAGCTTTCACCTGCAGTCCAGGGCACTCACTACAAAAAACACTACTTCAAGACATATAAAGTTTTAGGGAAAAACAAACAGAGTGCAGTTGGGTAACCAGTACATAGGCAGGAGTCAAAAGAGGCTGCAATCTATAGCCACAATCTCGAGCTACTTTCTCAGATCATTCAGGAGTTTCTGCAAGTTTGGGGCCTCAGCCTGAAACTTAAAATTTGTTTGAACAGGCCACAGCCTCCACCTTTTCTCTTCAACACCTTGTAAAGAATGCCTAATGGAAAAAGCCTATCTGGGTTTTCTGCTCCCTAGAAATCCTCTAGCTCCCCTTTGGAGGGATGTGTCACCAAGGCATTGAGCTCAGTTATCAGGAGTGATTATGTCCATGCTTTATCATGCAAAGATTGCATCATGTATTTAAGAAAGGTTTGCCATTTGTTCCTTAAGGGGAACACAACTCTGGTACCGCAATACACAGAAAACGTATTTCACAGGTTCATAATATAGCTTGCAGGGGAAAATGTTGCTTATTTGCTTAATCAAAGTGTTCACATAAAAGCAATACAAGGGTAACAGAGGATTGAGTAGGTGGTAAACCAAGCTGCTTTTACAAGATACTCTGAAAGTGCCTTTGTTGTGATCCAAAGGGTTTGCCTTTGGCCTCTGATACTTCAGTGACTCAGCTCTTCCTTATCTGGAGGTTGTGACAATTTCATTGAAGGTGCCTTCCTGAAAACACAAGTTACTTTGGAGGATAAAAGGTCATGCACTTAGATTCAAAAAAATAAGGAAAAAAACCCAATACCTGGGATACACTCAACCCCCTTAAACATGAACCTTGGCCTAAAAGTGACCAGCTGGCTTTGTACATCAAACAAGCAAAGCATAGTGTCCCTAAGGCAACTGACAACACTACTGCAAATACCAAGAGGAACAAGAGTTC